>NC_091980.1:179128144-179435956 GCF_044704955.1 Pristiophorus japonicus | reverse complement strand
AGGTGTACAACGCCTCCATTTGCATTGTGCCCCAGACTCGGGACCCAGCTGCCTAAACTTACCTACTGAGGCGCAAACTATTCCCGGGCGCTAACCTTCCTGCCCCGCCGCCTTTATCGCTCCAAAAACATCAAAGCCGAAAATCCAGCCCATGGAGTGCACTGAACTTCGATTCTCTATCGTGGAGAAAGCACATGGTATATACATGAGGTTCACAAAACACGGCTCTTACATAGCTCTCTTTTGCTAAATGCTGTGTCAATTCAGATCAACGTACTTGTAGGATAAACAAGTAGCTGACTTTTTTGACAAGCACACTACTGACTGTAAAACATTTTTCCTTTGTCTTTATGCCAATCACTAAATAGGTCAATAACATCCCGAAAACCAGCAGAATTCTTTGTTCCCTGGGTGAAAATTTGCACATTAGAATTGCACTAGATTCTGGTAATCAAAAATCTAGCTGCATGGCTTTCTGTACATTTAGGCAGAGCTTTCACCAGCTCATCAGTCAGGATTTTTCTCTCTCAACTTCACATCTGACACAGGTACGTTCACAGTAAGGATTAGATATTGGGGCAGATAACATGACTGGCAATCTCCAGCCATCACTTTCCGGCACCTCTCTTTGCCTATAGTGGCAATGCAGTCTGTTTGTTGTCTCAAGTTTTATTAAAATGCAGAATTTGTCCTGCAGTTTGCCGTGACCAACATCTAAATGTGGATCATCTAAAGGTTGTTCCACATCACGGCAGTTCACATTCTGTCTGAATGAGAGAAACGTCAAGGCTAAAATCAGAGCTCCCAAAGCTGGACCATTTCTCAAGATAAGAGGTGCACTTTAAAAGGGCAGAAGCGGAGTTAAATTGGGTGGACTAACCGACCCATTCACATTCCGCCAACATTCCTGGGTCCTTTCACTGGTTAGCCCGGGTGCCTGCCTGAATCAGACGGAAGCCTCATTCACCTCGGCATATTAAGGTCCTGTGACGTACATATTAACTGCCTACTGAGTGGAGCGTGTGCAGTGGATGCTTTACTCAGTAAACCTGGCAGTGCAGCAGAAGAGGCCCGAAAAGGCGCATGCTAAAATTGTCTTTGAGGGGCCAGGAAGAGCAGGAGTGATCCACAAGAATAATATGGGCTGTTGCCATCCAGGGCTGCCCCCACCCCTCCCCTTCACAATTACATCCTGCCCCCACTCTGCCTCTTCCTGGCTGGGTCAGCCTCTGGCCAGCCTGCTACTGCGCCAGCCCAGAGATGACAGGGTACATCTATACAAAAGTAAAATACTGTGGATGCTGCAATCTGAAATAAAAACAGAAAATGCTGGAAATCTCAGCAGGTCAGGGAAGCATCTGTGGAGAGAAACAGAGTTAACGTTTCAGGTCTGTGATCCTTTGTCAGAACTGGCAAAAGTTTGAAATGTAACAAATTCTTCAGGAGGTGCAGGGGCCCTGAAAGGGGGAGGGGAGGTCTGTGATAGGGTGGAAGGCAGGAGAGATTAAGAGGCAAAAGGGATGATGGGCAAAAATAAGATGGTAATGGGACAAGTTAGGAAACAAAAGATGAGTCTAGATGGGGTGTGAATGGCAGAGTCATCACTGGCTGCCATGGGAAAGAGGAAAAAACAGGGGATTTTGTAAATAAAAAGGGAAGAAAGGGGAAAAAAAATATGGGCAGAGGTTATGGTCTGAAATTGTTGAACTCGATGTTGAGTTCGGAAGCTGTAAAGTGCCGAAACGAAAGATGAGGTGCTGTTCCTCGAGCTTGTGTTGAGCTTCATTGGAACAGTGTAGGAGGCTGAGGACGGAAAGATACATCTATACTTCCTGCTTGGAGCGTGCAACTCGCTGCATATACGTGAAAGGCTTGGCCCTTAAACAACAATAACTTGCATTTATATAGCGCCTTTAACATCAAATGTTCTCAGGTGCTTCACAGTAGTGTTATCAAAGAAAATTGGACACTGCACTGTATAAGGAGATATTAGGGCAAATGACAAAAAGCTTGGTGAAAAAGATGGGTTTTAAAGAGCATCTTAAAGGAGGAGAGAGAGGTAGAGTGGTGGAGAGGTTATTGGGATGTAATTCCAGACCTTAGGGCCTACACAGCTGAAGGCATGGACGGCCAGGTGCACTGACTATAGTTGGAGATGTTCAAGAGGTCAGAATTGGAGGAGCACAGAGATCGGAGGGTTGTAGGGCTGGAGGGGGTGGGGGGTTACAGAGATAGGATGGGGCCAGGCTATGGAGGGATTAGTAAACAAGGATGAGTATTTTTAAATTGAGGCATTTCTGGACCTGGAGCCAATGTAGGCCAGCGAGCACAGGGGTGATGGGTGAACGGGATTTGATGCAAGGTAAATCCGGGCAGCAGAATTTTGGATGAGCTGAAGTTTATGTAAGTTGGAAGATGGGAGGCCGGCCAGGAGAGCATTGAAATAGTTATGTCTAGGGGTTACAAAGGCATGGATGAGGGTTTTAGCAGCAGGTGAGCTGAGACAAGGGAAGAAGTGGAAATACGCAGTCTTAGTGATGGAGTGGATATGTGGTTGGAAGCTTATCTCGGAGTTAAATACGAGAACAAGGATGTGAACAGTCTGGTTCAGTTTTAGACATTTGCCGGGGAGAGGGACCGAGTTGGTGGTTAGGGAACGGAGTTTGAGTCATGGACCGAAGACAATTGATTCAGTCTTCCGAATATTTAATTGGAGGAAATTTATGCTCATCTAGTACTGGATGTCGGACAAGCAGTGTAACAAATCAGAAACTATGGAGAGGTCAAGAGAGGTGGTGGTGAGGTAGAGATGGGAGTTGTCAGGGTGTTGTGGAACCTGACGTGTTTTTGGATGATGTCGCCAAGGGGCAGCATGTAGATGAGAAATAGAAGGGGGCCAAGGATAGATCCTTGGGGGACTCCAGAGGTAATAGTGTGGGAGCGGCAAGAGAAGCCGTTGCAGTGATTCTCTGGCTATGACTGGATAGATAGGAATGGATCCAGGCAAGTGCAGTCCCACCCTGCTGGACGACGGAGGAGAGACGTTGAAGGAGGATGGCGTGGTCAGCTGTGTCGAAGGCTGCAGACAGGTCGAGAAGGACGGGGAGCGATAGTTTATCATAGTCACAGTCACATAGGATGTCATTTGTGACTTTGGTATTGTGGCAGGGGCGGAAACTTGATTGGAGGGATTCAAACATAGAACTGTGGGAAAGATGGGCACGGATTTTGGAGAGGAAAAGGAGGTTGGAAGTATGGCAGTAGTTTGCAAGGACAGAGGGGTCAAGGGTGGGTATTTTGAGGAGAGGGGTGATGGTGGCAAATTTGAAGGGGAGGGGACAGTACCTCAAGAGAGGGAACAATTAACAATATTATCTAACATGGGGGCCAGGAAGGGAAGTTGGGTAGTCAGCAGTTTGGTGGGAATATGGTCGAGGGAGCAGGAGGTGGATCTCGTGGACAAGATGTGCTTGGAGAGGGCAGTGTGGGAGATGGGAGAGAAAGTATTGGAAGATGCGAGTTCAGGCCGAGGGCAGGGGGAAATTTTAGGAGAAGTTTGACCAGATGAGCTAAGAGAAGGGAGGAAAGTGGCAGAGGCAATATGGTCTCAGTCTGTGTGACAAAGAAGTCCATGAGCTCATTGCACATTTTGTTGGAGGTGAGGGTGAAGGAGGCAGGTGAAGGCGGTTTGCAGTGGAGAAGAGAAGCCTGAGGTTATCTTAAGAATGAGAGAAAGCCTTTTGGTGCATTAAGTCTGCCCCATTTACAGGCCATATGCCATCTGCCTTTTCATGGATTCCACCCACTTCACTTCTTGAGAGAAGGTTCTGCATTAAAACTCACTGATTCCCAAAGGTATCTATGTAGAACTCCAGAAATTCATCCATCCTCACATTACTTCTATTCTAGTTTGCTAGCCTCCAAAGATATATTTTTCCCCGAAGCCCAGCAACAGAAATCATTGTATTATGTGAAGTATTTGTTCATTTCAGCCTCTACCTATTTCTGTCAAGCTATTTATAAACAAATATTTTTCAAAGAATCAAGCACTGCTTTGCTGAAAGTATGTTTAACATATCCCTGCTCTGGGGCAGAGTCAAATTGCTAGTTTACTTGAGGCTTATCAATTTGGAACCCCTGTACTTACAGTTTATCTAAATTAGCTTGCTAACATTTACATTATCTGTATCTCTTCATGCTTTAGAGATCTGGATAGTGTTTCCCCTCAGGCTTCTTCTAATAAAAACAAGTTCCATTCTCAGAGTGCAAATGGTGGAGGAGGTTGACAGTCCAAGTGTGGAGAAAATAATTTAAAAAAATTATCTTCTACAAGCCAGGACAGGATCTTGTAACTGGTGTACCCTGAGACGAAGTGTTAGATCACTCCCCGTGACAACTATCTGTGGAGTTAAGTGCTCTTCCATATTCAATTGCTTTATCCTGCAGTGCGCAACACCATTGAGATAGTAAAAATATTCCATTTTAGTTAGGGGAAAAAAATTCTCCCAAGAGGGAGAAAGGATGTTGGACTGGATGCCAAATAATACTGAGAAGTGCCTGTTGAAATCATTTCTTCTTTGTTTTTAGACATCAACTACAGGGCATAAAAAGGAGTTTTAACACAGGCCGACATGCCCCATTTAGTATTAGTATTTGGACAGAGTTAATGGCAGAACCAAAAGGTTTTGGGGACAGTAAATCCACTTATGCTGGGGTTGACACTATTCTATATAAACAATTCAATTTTGAGGTCTAGCAGTAATAGTCAGTGTCAGAATTGTTAGATGCAATCAAATCAATAATTAAGGACTGATACAGCAGAGAAAGCACTTAATTACAATTCTAAAACCACATTCCAGTAGCAAATGCCACCAGGAATAGACTGATCTCAACTTGGCTTCATGATTATCAGAGCACTATAACAGTGCACTTAGAAGCATATCCACTAAGCTGCATAAAGCAGGAGGAAGAAGAGAAATTGTCTACCTTCACCAGATCTTCCACAACATACTTGGAGCAAAATTCTGACCGATTGAGAATGGGGCCACCTACTTCTGAGTGTCTAAGAAAATGATACATACGTCTATTAATTTTAATGGATTTGTATTCTGTCTCAGTGGTTTACTTCTGTTATTTGGTTGTAAGGAATCAAATTACATGAGCGTTAATGGCCTGAGCCTTGCACATGAACCCTAAGAATGATGGCTTTAATTATTAGAAAATATCTACAGTTCCAGTGTATTACTGAGAATTTCTTTACAATAGTGAAATCTATGGGGGTTATTTTGGTGAGAGGGTGAAAACAGGTGCTAAATGGGCGCAGTGCTAATAAGACAGGCTTTTTTGAAAGTCTGGTTTTAGCACCCAATTTTGGTCCTAATTGCTGAAAGCCAAAATTTGAACTTGCCTGGAGGCACTAAAACAGACACCTGCAGGTTTAGCATTCAAGCGCTGATCAGACGCAATTTTTGTGGAGCAGTATAAGTGGGCTCCTCGCATCCAGTTCCACTGAAGGTGTGGAATGGCTGATGCACAGCGGCTGGTTTCAGGACAGCTCAGGGATGGAGTGAGAGGACACACAGGTTGTTGAATGTGATACTGGAGGTCCTGGTGGAGGAGGTCCAGAGAAGGAAGGATGTCCTGTAACTGCAAGACCAACTTGCCCTCTTGTCCCTCTCTCCTGCAGCAGCTGGTGCTGCTCTACCTGACCTCATATCTCCCTATCATTCCGCCTTCAGACCAAGATGCCCATGACCAGGAACATAAGAACTAGAAGCTGAAGTAGGCCATATGGCCCCTCGAGCCTGCTCCGCCATTCAGTAAGATCATGGCTGATCTTCCACCTCAACTCCACCTTCCGCACTATCCCCAATCCCTTGATTCCCTTAGTATCCAAAATTCTATCGATCTCTGTCATGAATATACTCATCGTCTGAGCATTCACAGGTAGAGAATTCCAAAGATTCACAACTGTGAAGAAATTTCTCCTCATCGCAGTCCGAAATGGCCGGCTTCTCATTCTGAGACTGTGATCCCTAATTCTAGACTCCCCAGCCATCCTCTCTGCATCTACCCTGTCAAGAGCTTGAAGAATTTTATATGTTTCCATGAGATCTTCTAAACTCTAGAGAATATATGCCTAGTCTACTCAATCTCTCCTCATAGGACAATCCCTCCATCCCAGGAACCAGTCTGGGGAACCTTAATTGCCATTCCTCTAAGGCAGAGATATCCTTCCTTAGGTAAAGAATCCAAAACTGTACACAGTACTCCAGGTGTGGTCTCACAACGGCCCTATATAATTGTAGTAACATTTCTTTACTCTTATACTCCACTCCCTTTCGCCTGATGACTCCTATAAGGTAGAATAGCACAATACTCCGTTTTTTTAGTCTTCAGAGAATCTCTGGAACAAATTTTGAGAGTGTTGGTGAAGTCTTGACAAACAGTCCCAGAAAGTCTCCCGATGTGTTTCAAAAGTCCTGTTCAAACCTCCAGCAGCAAGTGAACAGTAAAAGGTGATATGCCTTTAAGTAGCACTCAGAATCCTCTACAACGACTCGCTGAAGACCCCATCTTGGCCAACTCGGAAGCTCGTTAACACCTAAAGTATCTTTAAAGTAGCCAAGGAAAATCGCCCCCGTGGAATCCAGCACAGTATTTTCACATATGTTGCTTGGTTCACAGTGATCTGTCAACAGTTATATAATTCCTCCATTTAAGGCATAATCTGCTGATCAGGCAGCACAATGTATACCTCCTTACAGCAAATACTGTAGGGACCCCGAATAAAAAATACTAATTTCGTGGAGCACAAAGAACTGGAATGCAAGAGATTGATGAGCATATTGCTCTGGGGAAGAGAATGCTTTCATCACAAAAAAGCCAATTAAAAGCAAAATGAACATTGCATGAAAAAGTAGAATGCTGTAGATGCTGGAAATCTGAACCAATAGAACATGCTGGAAACACAGAGCAGGTAATCAGCGTCTGGGGAGAGAATAGATAAGTTTATAATTCGGGTCCAGAACTGGAATGCAAGAGATTGATGAGCATATTGCAAAAAGGGAAAGGGGTGATTTTATATATATTTGAAAAAACCCAGTGAAACCCAGAGAGGAATCATGAGTGGAATCATCTCAGATAAGTAATGGGCGGAAACGTTAAGATATTAAAGAAACAAAGGGTGTGTAAGTTACTAAGGAAGGGGGAGGCATAGAAAGCGTAGGGGGTCAAGAATAAAACTGAAACAGATTTAAAAATAAAGATACATTTAAAGTCTAAAGATATTGAAGTCAGTGTTCAGACCAGAGGGCTGCAGGATGCTTAGGAGAAAGATGAGATATTGCCCTTTAAGCTTGCAATGCATTTCACAGGATCAGCATGGAAGAACAGTGGGAATGGGAGTTAGTGTGGCGAGCTACAGGTATCCCGTAGACGGGCACCTGCAGACAGAATAGAGGTGTTTGGCAAAGCAGTCACCTAAACTGCGGTTTGGTCTTTGCAGATTGTGCAGTTATGCAACCATGGTCACAAATGAGGTTACAGACATATAACTGCATAACTCCAGCAGATTGGAAGAGCTATAAAAAGCAACACATGGATACAAAGAATGTAAGCAGTGCTGCCAGAAAGGAATAAGAAAAATATGTGCAAGGAATGTTAAAACTAATCGTAAAAGTTTTATAAATATAAAATAAGAAAAAGGGTTATAAAGGGGAATGTCAGCCTATTAAAGCTGAATGCAAGCGAGACTATAATGGTTAATAAGGAAATGGCAGTTTGTAAAATGAGCATTTTTGGGGGAGAAATTTGGGTCATGTGTGCCTTCCGTTAGCGCGGGGCGCAAACAGCTTTACAACCGAGCGTGACGTTGCTAACGACTCCCACTAAATTCGGCGGGAGTTTAGTGGCGGCACATCGATCTCCAGCGCCCGGAGATTGTGACATTATTGCTGTGCGCTGTGCCCTGTTAGCGCCCCAGACTCTAAATTGGGTATCGTCCCCTGAAGGTGCGCCGGGCGATGACAGCGACAACTTCAGGGGACGTGTACCGGGCGGCCGGCCGCTAGCAGGGCGAAAGTTAAAGGGGAGGTGGGCGGCTGCTCGTCAAAAAGATGTCGACCTTTTCTTGCTCACCATTGGACAATGGGTTCGTGCTGCGATCGCTCAGCCTGCCACTCTACTTGAGTGTCGGGCTGATCGTGTGGCACGCCCGCTCCCTGGTGGTCCAGGTAGGTGTGTTTAAAATCTACAGAGTATGCAGCTTGGGCCCTTCCCTTTAATTCAGGGAGAAGCCCCACCTACGCAGCAGCGCTATGTGGTCCAGTGCGTAACACTGCTGAGCCGCGCGTCCCGCTCCCGAGGCGTCCGCCTTGCTACCGCCCCAGAAAGTGTGATATCTTCTTTATGACATCATAAACACACAGACTACAAGATGGCTCTACCAAAAACTTGTCAGGTAACCTGGTCATATGGCCCTTTTATTATTATACATCAGCAGTTGCATTACCACAGTAGTCCACTATAGGGGGAGCTCTATATTATACTTCTCCCTCCTTAATGAAGAAGTAATCATAACAAAATAATCATTATACATAACTTGCATGGTTATACACAACATAAGATATGGACTTATTTTGCCATATTTACAAATCAAACTTAACTACTTGTTTTCTGTTTTGACGAGGATACCTTCGTTCTTGAACAGAACTTTCCAAATTTGGTGTCAAACTTAGATTCATTCGAAGCTGAGCCTGAGCAGAGTTTCTCTCCAAGGGATGCCCTTGATCTACATTTGAACTCTCTGCAACTTCAGACTGTTCATCTGCCTGACTCGGACTCATACTTAAATTCGGACTTTCTGTTGGACTTGTTTCTAGTACATCTGATGTAGGATATGCTACTGGTTCTGTACTTGTAACAAGACTATCTGACTCATCAGAAATAATCGAATCATTCCAATTGTCAACTCCTTCCACATCTGGAGGTAAAATATGATCAATGTGAACAAACCTAGGGGCCGAAATTCACAGTCCCCGAAGGGGTGGCAACCGCGGAGTTTGGACGGGCGACCGATAAAATCGATAGGCCACCGCGGTCGAATGATTTTTCCTCCCCGAGCCGTAATCAGCTGGGGGCGGTGGGGGGGTGGATTTGAGAGGTGTGTACTTCTGCCGGAAATGGCATGGTGAAGCTGCTGTAAAGGAGACTTTCCAGCGGTGAGCTCTGCAGTGTGCGGGCCACTGGAAAACCACCAGGACCGGGATTTTAAGCGGTGCCCCCAGGAGATATTTGAGTCGGTGCTCGAACGCGACACCACTGCGATCGGGGCCCTTTGGTAGGGAAATAGTTTTATTAATTTTAGTATTTTTATTTAAGATTACCGCATCCACTGTATTTATTTTTTAATAGTTTTATTAATTATTAGTGATTTTATTTAAGGTTACAGTAGCCACTGTATTTATCTTTTAATTGTTTGATTAATTGTTTTGGCTCCATTCAACCTGCTGAGTGCTGCTCAGAGGTTTGCACATTCCCCTGTACTTTTGTACAACTTTCAAGTCTGACTCTTTAGTGGAGTCCTGTGGGCTGCAGAGACCTGCTTGGCAGGATTCACCCTGAGGATAGGAGGAGTGTTGGGAGGGCCGACACCTGGTGCACCTGGTCAGAGGCAGGGCAACACGCAGGAGAAGGCGTCACTGTCAGCACCGTGCAGACAGGCAGCGGACAAGGGAGACAGCAGCCATGATTCGTTCATTCTGCGCCAGACCAGTGTGCTCACCGTCTTCACCAGCCCGAATCAGGACTGCGGTTGGCTGCTTGGGGGCAAAGGATATCCCCTGTCCACTTGGCTGCTTACTCCTCTGCGGAATCCCAGGACAGTGCCAGGGCATGCTTACAATGATGCTCATTGTGCCAGCAGGTGCATCATCGAGCACTGCATTGGCATCCTTAAGCAGAGGTTCCGGTGCCTGGACCACTCTGGTGGCACCTTGCAGTACTCTCCTCAATGGGTCTCCATAATTGTCGTGGTCTGCTGCATGCTGCACCAACCTGGCCATCATGAGGGGACTACCTTGTTGAACCCCCTCAATATCTTGTATGTTTCAATAAGATCCCCTCTCATTCTTCTAAACTCCAATGAGTATAGACCCAACCTACTCAACCTTTCTTCATAAGTCAACCCCCTCATCTGAGGAATCAACCGAGTGAACCCTCTCTGAACTGCCTCCAATGCAAGTATATCTCTCCTTAAATAAGAAGACCAAAACTGTACGCAGTACTCTAGGTGTGGTCTCACCAATACCCTGGACTGTTGCTGCAGTACTTCCCTGCTTTTATACTCTATCCCCCTTGCAATAAAGGTCAACATTCCATTTGACTTCCTGATTACTTGCTGTACCTGCATACTAACTTTTTGTGCTTCATGCACAAGGACCCCCAGGTCCCTCTGTACTTCAGCATTTTGTAATTTTTCTCCATTTAAAAAATAATTAGCTTTTTTTATTTTTCCTGCCAAAGTGGATAACTTCAAACTTTCCCACATTATTCTCCATCTGTCAAATTTTTGCCCACTCACTTAGCCTGTCGATATTCCGTTGACGACTATTTGTGTCCTCTTCGCAATTTGTTTCCCCATCCATCTTTGTATCATCAACAAACTTGACTACTTTACACTTGGTCCCTTCATCCAAGTCAATAATATAGATTGTAAATAGTTGAGCCCCCAACACCGATCCCTGTGGCACCCCACTAGTTACCGTTTGCCAACCGGAAAATGACCCATTTATCCTGACTGTCTGTTTTCTGTTAGTTAGCCAATCTGCTATCCATGCAATATATTATCCCCAATCCCCTGAGCTTTTATCTTGTGCAGTAACTTTTTATGTGGTACCTTATCGAATGCCTTCTGGAAATCTAAATACACCACATCCATTGGTTGCCCTGCTCGTTACATCCTCAAAGAACTCCAGCAAATTTGTCAAACATGATTGTCCTAGGCACCGATGTTGTCCTAGGCACCAATAGCATGACTTCAATGCACTGTTACCATGGTCAGTTGCTGAGGCTTGGGACCCAACTGCCTTTTACTTTTAACTTGCAGGCGATTCACCTCGGTTGTCTGATGACTCGAAATGGTGCGAAATTCTCGGGAGTATTGGCTGGACATATCCATCAACATAGCTGTCTGATGAGATAAATCAAACGTCAAGTTAGACGTTGTCAACAACTTTCTTCTGATTGCTTCATTTTTCATCCCACAATCAAAGTGGTCACGCAATGTTCGGTCCTGAAAGGTTCCGAAATGACAGTGAATGGATAGCTTTTTTAAAACTACAGTATTCTCACTGATACTCTCGTCACTGAATTGATCTTGTATCCAAATTGATAACTTTCAGCAATTTCCAGTCAAGAAAATAGCTCGTTTTCTTTCTAAAACCAACCGGTTGCGGTTTTCATCATCAGGGACTTCAACAATTCTATTCGCGGTGAAAAATATTTCTAGCCGCTCCACATACTCCAAAGTCTCTTGGTTACAATGGACCTCACCCAAGTGCTGTATTATTCCCATAGGCGCAGCCATCTGGACTCCAAGTTCAGCTAAGTGTGCTTGAAATTTACCTTGGACTTTTAGCTGTTCTGCAAAACAAAGAACCTCTCCAAGTCGCTCTGTTGGTTCGCTGGATCATCTCCCAACAAAAATTTCAGCTAGGGTATCTGATTATCCTATCCTCATCGCCAATGTGATATCTTCTTTACGACATCATAAACGCACAGACAACAAGATGGCTCTACTGAAACTTGTCAGGTGACCTGGTCACATGATCCTTTTATTATTATACATCAGCAATTGCATTACTACAG
Organism: Pristiophorus japonicus; assembly: GCF_044704955.1. Taxonomy (NCBI): domain Eukaryota; kingdom Metazoa; phylum Chordata; class Chondrichthyes; family Pristiophoridae; genus Pristiophorus; species Pristiophorus japonicus. Next base: position 179,424,088 of record NC_091980.1, on the reverse strand, counting down.
TAGTCCACTAGGTGGAGCAGTAGTCCACTGGGTGGAGCTCTATTTTACAGAAAGGAAGTGGAGCGCTTGATTTAGCGTTGCACTTCCTTACAGGGCGGTGACCCCAATTTCTCACCAGAGGCGAGACTTTTGCGCTTGGTGCAAAGTCTCACACCTCGCAAGTGTTACCGCTCTCAAACGGGGCGCACACGAATTTTTAGCCCTTTGTATCCGTTTTCATAGTGGAGTAAGAGGACTAAATACCAGCCATACAAGGGAACCAAAAATAAGTCAAGTACAGGAAGTTGGTAGATTTAATATATTTTTTTAAATGGTAATAGGAAACATATTAGTAGTTAAGGTAGAAAAATCTCCAGGACCTGGTGGTTTCCACCCCACAGTATTAAAAGAAATAGATGAGGAAATTGCAAATGCATTACTCATAATTTTCCAAATCTCACTAGATTCAAGAGATTGTGCCTATTGTTCGGAAAATTGCAAAAGTCACTCCATTATTTAAGAAGGGCGAGTGGAAGAAACCAGCTAACTACAGACTATTAGTTTAACATCGATTGTGGGGAAGTTACTGGATTCTATCTTTGACGGGCAGAAGTTGATCAAAGAGAATTTTCATGGATTTATGAAGAGTAAGCCATGTCTGATTAATTTAGTTGAATTTTTTGAGGAGCTATTTATGGATGTGTCTATATGGACTTCCAGAAGGCACTTGATATACAGAACCTTAGGAAATTCTTAGCAAAAATGAGAGCACAAAAAATTGGATGGTAATTTTTGGGAGGTAGGAGACTGGGGCCGCGATTTCGCCAATGAGTGCGAGTTGGGTGCGGGCAGTATCGGTGGCATGTGGGGAACCAGCCCGCCCGCTCACAGCAATCTTCCCTTGATGAGGCTTGTTAAGCCCGCCCTGCGAGGTTCCTGGCCAATTAACAGGAAGTGGGTCTGATGACATCATCAGATGACGTGTCATCAGCCAGTTTCCTTAAAGGGACCATGTCCATATTGACTTTGACAGTTGTTCTGTCAGTGTTCAGCAGCATTGAGTTGCTACAAGCACTGACAAGCATTGCACAAAGATGCACCCAGGCTCTCCCATGACTCACTCCAGATGCTTATGGAGGGAATCACAGCATGCAGGGAGGTCCTCTTCCCTTCCAATGGACGGAAGAGACCTCAGCAGGACACCAACGCAGCCTGGGTGCAGATTGCACAGGAGGGCACAAGCAGGGATGTCGTCAGGGGGACCTGGCTTCAGTAGCACAAACCACTCAATGATCTCAGTAGATCACGAAACGTAACTGCAAAGCCACACTCAATCTCATCCTGCTGTGCCACTCATAACATCCCCATCACTCTGCCTTTCCTACACTACCCCTGCACATCCTTACTCACACCAACTTACCTTGCACCTCCACCCATCTCTCTCTATCTACATCATCACATCCCCATCCCCTCACACTCACCCTCATCCTAGTCCAATCATACCAACTAACACGCAGGGTAGGCACTTGGGTGTTTTAGCCAATGTTCGTGTAGACTTTCTGTTAATATGTTGTCAAATATTGAAATCTTTGTTTTGAACACGTGTTCTTGGACAGATTTGTGTACAACTTTGGGAATAGCTTAGCGAGTTGTAGTCAATGGTGAGACATAAGGGTACCCTGCACCATGGTGATGAGTGCGAAAGGAATGGCTTGGCATCGCAAGCATGGTTTATGGTGCTGAAGTGGGGTGGTGAACCTGGCACATATTGTGGCAGCCAGGGTGTACAGCATCGGATGAAGTAAATGTAACCATGGTGAGGCCATACCTGGCCTCCCAGGTAGGAATGTGGTCGGGTGCTGATGGCCTGTGTCCTGTGCAGTATCAGGTGATTGCAGAGAAAGTTGGTGTTGTTTGGGCTGATTGTGGTGGGATTCTGAGGACCAAGTTGAGATTTTGTCAAGGGCACCAATGCTGCTGGAATAGTTGGCAGGTGAGGTTGGTATTACAGAAACAATCTGTCAATGGTGAGATCTATTGCTCCAAGGAGATGACAGTGAATAGAGAGTTCACTGCAACACTTCCAACCTGCATACAGCTCAAAAGTTTCTTTCAAATCCTGAAGGCTGTGAAATGGTAGCTTTTATACCACTTCTGCAGTTGTCAACCAGCCAAAGCAATAGAGAGTCAGAGAACCCAACTGTTCTTACCTAGCGTGTACCCCGAGGGATGGCATAGCTGTCAAAAAGTTGGTAAAATTGTAAGTGCCTGCTTTTACTCCTCTTAAGTAGCATTCAACTACCTGTCAACGACCTTAATTAACTGACCCGCCGCTTGCTGTCAGGTCTGCAATCCGCACGCAGACCTGACAGGTCAGAAACTCACAGAGGTATATTCAGAGCGGGATCCCAACCCACTGTCAATCAGGGCCTTTTTAGACAGCCTCCAAACCCGCACTCGCAGGGCTGGGAAGATTCTGGTTAGAGAGTGGGGTTAAGAGGCTTGTTTTCTGATTGGTGGGATGAGACAAGTGGTGGTCTCTAAGGATCTGTTTTGGTGCCTCAGCTTTTCAGTAAGTGTATTACAGACTTGGATGAAGGAATAGAGAGTTGAGGTAGGAGTGGAGGCAGGCAATTTTGCAGAGGTGGATGTAGGCCGCCTTTGAGATGGAGAGGCATGAGATTGAAAGCTCAGTTCAGGGTTGAGTAGGGTGCCAAGATTGCAGACAGTCTGGTTCAATCTGAGAAAATGGCCAGAGGAGAGGATGGAGTCAATGGCAAGGATTAAGAGTTTGTGATAGGAACTGAAGACAGTGGCCTCGATATTAACCCCCCCAATATGGGTGGACGAATGTTGGGAGGTTAGTAATGCAAAAACTGGGCATGCAAGCCCAACACCGCCCCGACCGGAAAAAAGAGTTAAAGAGCTGAATATCAGTTGACACTCCATCCAATGGATTTGGCAAAGAAGAAAACACGGTATGTGTGTCACTTTTTAGGTCGGGTTGGGGGAGCAATTTCAGCCCCGCTATCTGTTTATTTGCTTTGCTGCAATCTCCAACCTCTCACGTTTACCATGCTTGTAAGTCTGGCTGCAACACCACTGATGAGAATTTATATAATTTAATCTGCAAGTTACTGGTAGAACTGGAAAATATACAATGAATGCATGTGGCAGGTGGCTTCGCCATTGGCAGTAACTTATTGCCAACTGGGAGAGGAGGATCCAGCCCTCCTGAGGCTTCTAAAAACTCACTTTTTGTGGTGCATGCCTATTATTGTCCCGATTTTAACTCTAGGTGGATTCCCCACTCAGGTCCGATAAAATTACAGCCAGGGCTCAATGATGTCATCGGGCCACAACATGCATATGTAATGAAGGACCCTGTTGGCTCCGGGCATGTGCCCTTGCTGCCTGTTGAGGAGAGCAGGTTAAATTTGTAGATGCTGCGATCATGGTGGCTTTCGGACAGGTAAGAGCCAGGGCGATTTTAACTGCCCACCCGCCAGGTTTCTGTTGAGCGAGTAGGGTAAAAATCGCTCCATTTCACCAACAGTGAACATTGCCAGCATTAACTTCAAGTTGAATTTAAAGTCATTTGAAAGTAGTGCAAGAGTTGTGCCAGTGAATTACATTAGTAAATGTGCTGAGGACATCACATACACCTTTAAAGAACGATATTATCTTAGTAAGTCATTTTGGAGTAGGCTTGATTCCAATAGCAGCTCAAACTCTTCTGTTTGTTAGCAGCCAAGTAACCTTTCTATTGGAGCAAATGCTACGCATGCATAATTATTTCATCTTTTGATCTGCCAGATTGTATTGAGGTAGGCCTGGGAAACAGAGAGGAGGAAGGCCAGAATTGCCGGAGGTGATGGAAGGCCGGGATTCTCAGTGGAGGATGAAGGACGGGGGGTGGGGTTTGCAGAAGGTTGGAATCGAAGGGGGGGGGGGGGGTGGAGGCGGGGTCAGAGGCCGGGGGGAGGTGATCAAAAGCCTTGGTGTGGTGGGGGGAGAAATCGGATGGTGGGGGGGGGGAGATCGGAGGCCTCGGGGGCAAATCAGAAGGGTTGCCGGCGGGGGGCGGTGGGGTTTGTTGGCGAGGCAGGTAAACGTAAAGGCACTTATCTGCTGGATCCAGCAGTCCTCACCTTCCTGCAGCTGGCAAGTTCTCCAAGGCCTAGGAAACCTGCCCGCCAACAGCTCTATTTAAAATGGTGGATATAAGCGGGTTGGCCGTCTGCCTCTGTTAAAATCGGAACTGGGCGGGTTGGGGTCGGGATTCACAATTTTAACACTTTAACCTCCCACCCGACACCAACCCACCTGTTTTTTGGGGGGTTAAAATTCCCCCCTTTATTTTATATTTTCTTTAATTATACTTTAATTACACTGTAGAACAGAAGGGTCGGGCACCCACCACCCCATCCCTCCGCAGCTCAACAGATTAACACAAGTTACAATGTAGTCAGTCTTTTGTTGTGATGAGATACTGTGTCGTAGTATCACACATAACAACCCAACCGTAAAGGGAAAATGACTAAACATCTCCTGCACAGACAAACGGAGTGTCGTTTGGTGCCTCCGCTTAAACACTGTGACCAGGGAGTTGAGGAGTGAGACTCTTTACCATCTTGCTGACCTGTTGTAAAGATGCAGAAGGTTTTACAATTGTTTTGATTGGTGTGAAGTTGCTGTATCTGTCCACTTTTTCTTTCACTATGCTAACTATAATTTTACTCATATTCATGAAGTACGGATGTCTTCTCCATATTGAATGTCCTAAGGGACCTCACACTTAGAAGTTTCCAATCTGGAGTCCCTGATCGTCAGATTTTTATATTTTTAATAATTTTTGACTTATTATTTATGTTGCTGTAATCTACGATATAGTAAACACAGACAAGATTTTGCCCACTCCCACGCCATTCCCCCCACTCCCCCGACTGCCCCAAACCTCCTCTGACCAAGATTCTGATTCTGGACCTGTTGGCTGGCTAGCTCTTCTGTACTGCAATCCCCTAACCCCACTGATCTGAATCCCCTTCCTTATTCCCTCTTCTTCCATTGCTGTCTCCTTCCTCTCCTCTGGACGGTATCCAATTAAAAATAAGCGCACACAAAGTGGCCAAAACTATTTTGAGGACAGAAGATTGGGAAGCTTTTAAAAGCCAGCAAAGCATGATTTAAAAAATTATTAAGAAAGGGAAGATAGACTATGAAAGTAAACTAGCATAAAATATAAAAACAGATAGCAAGAGTTTCTATAGGTATATAAAAAGGAAAAGAGTGGCTAAAGTAAATATTGGTCCCTTAGAGGACGAGACCGGGGAATTAGTAATGGGGGTCATGGAAATGGCAGAAACTCTGAACAAATATTTTGTATCAGTCTTTACGGTAGAGGACACAAACAATATCCCAACTGTGGATAGTCAAGGGGCTGAGAGGAGGGGAGGAACTTAACACAATCACAATCATTAAGGAGGTGGTGCTCAGTAAGATAATGGGACTAAAGGCAGATAAATCCCCTGGACCTGATGGCTTGCATCCTAGGGTCTTAAGAGAAGTAACGGCAGGGATTGTGGATTCATTGGTTGTAATTTGCCAAAATTCCCTGGATTCTGGGGAGGTTGCAGCAGATTGGAAAACTGCAAATGTGACGCCTCTATTTAAAAAATAAGGCAGACAAAAAGCAGGAAATTATAGACCAGTTAGCCTAACATCTGTGGTTGAGAAAATGTTGGAGTCCATTATTAAAGAAGCAGTAGCAGGGCATTTAGAAAAGCATAATTCGGTCAGGCAGAGTCAGCATGGATTTATGAAGGGGAAGTCCTGTTTGACAAATTTGCTGGAATTCTTTGGGGATGTAACGAACAGGGTGGATAAAGGGGAACCAGTGGATGTGGTGTATTTGGACTTCCAGAAGGCATTTGACAAGATGCCATATAAAAGGTTACCGCACAAGATAAAAGTTCATGGGGTTGGGGCTAATATATTAGCATGGATAGAGGATTGGCAAACAGAGAACAGAGAGTCGGGATAAATAGTTCATTGTCGGGTTGGCAATCAGTAACTAGTGGGGTGCCACAGGGATCAGTGCTGAGACCCCAACTATTTACAATCCTATATTAATGACTTGAAAGAAAGGATCGAGTGTAACGTAGCCAAGTTTGCTGACAATACAAAGATTGGAGGAAAAGCAATGTGCGAGGAGGACACAAAAAATCTGCAAAGGGACACAGACAGGCTAAGTGAGTGGGCAAAAATTTGGCAGATAGAGTATAATGTTGGAAGGTGTGAGATCATGCACTTTGGCAGAAAAAAAATAAAAGAGCAAGTTATTATTTAAATGGAGAAAAATTGCAAAGTGCTGCAGTACAGCGGGATCCAGGGGTACTTATGCATGAAACACAAAAGATTAGTATGTGGGTACAGCAAGTGATCAGGAAGGCCAATGGAATCTTGTCCTTTATTGCAAAGGGGATGGAGTATAAAAGCAGGTAATTTTTGCGACAGTTATACAGGATATTGGTGAGGCCACATCTGGAATACTGCGTGCAGTTTTGGTTTCCATATTTACAAAAGGATATACTTGCTTTGGAGGCAGTTCAGAGAAGGTTTACTAAGTTGATTCCAGAGATGAGGGGGTTGACTTATGAGGAAAGGTTGAATAGGTTGGGCCTCTACTCATTGGAATTTAGAAGATTGAGAGGTGATCTTATTGAAACGCGTAAGATTATGAGGGGGCATGACAAGGTGGATATAGAGAGGATGAGGGGAGACAAGAACTAGAGGGCATAATCTTAGAATAAGGGGCTGCCCATTTAAAACTGAGATAAGGAGGAGTTTTTTCTCTCAGGGTTGTAAATCTGTGGAATTCGCTGCCTCAGAGAGCTATGGAAGCCGGGACATTGAATAAATTTAAGACAGAGATAGACAGTTTCGTAACCGACAAGGGATTAAGGGATTATGGGGAGCGGGCAGGGAAGTGGACCTGAGTCCATGATCGGATCAGCCATGATCGTATTAAATGGCAGAGCAGGCTCAAGGGGCTGTATGGCCTAATTCTGCTCCTATTTCTTTTTTCTTATGTTCTCTCCTGCTTCCCTCCTTTCCCCCTCTTCTATTTCCATTCCTCATCCCCTCACCTGGTCTCCTTCCTCACCTACACCTCTCCATCTCCTATTCGGCTCCTTCTAGCAAAGGAGTTATCCCCGGTATTCCGGCTAATATTTAGCCCTGAATCAACATAACAAAAACTGATAATCTGGTCATTATCACATGGCTGTTTGTGGGAGCTTGCTGTGCGCAAATTCGTTACCGCATTACAACAGTGACTACACTTCAAAAAAAATTACATAATTGACTGTAAAACACTTTGAGATATCCGGTGGTTGTGAAAGGTGTTATATAATTTCAAATCTTTTGTTTCTTTCTTCTCATCCCATTCCCTCCTCTCTGCTCCTGCATATTTGTTCCATTATTCCCACCCTCTAACCCTGCTTGACCTGAAAAAATTCACATTAGTCTTGACCACCTGTGCACAAATCCACAGTAGATTGGCGGGTCTGTTTTAAAAAAAACAAACATTTTCTGCAATCAAATAGCAACGGAAAACTGCTTACACTGTGGGGGTGAAATTCAACTACAGCCATGGCACAAAACAAACGGCAGTTGATCGGCCTTCTGTTACATACCCTGCCTTCATAGAATCATAGAAATTTACAGCACGGAAGGAGGCCATTTTTGCCAATGTGTCTGCAATGGCTGACAAAGAGCTATCCAGCCTAATCCCACTTTCCAGCTCTTGGTCCGTAGCTTTGCAGGCTACGGCACTTCAAGTGCACATCCAAGTATTTTCTAAATGTGGTGAGGGTTTTTTCCTCTGCCACCCTTTCAATCAGTGAGTTCCAGACCCCCAGCACATTATGGGTGAAAAAATTTCCCCTCAAATCCTCTTTACACTTCCTACCAATTACAGGTTGAACCTCCCATATCCAGAACTCCCTTATCCAGAACCACCCCTCGTCCAGAACCATTTCTGCCCAACGAGCTCCGACATGAACAAATTAAAGTCTTTCCTCACTGCCGACTCCCACACTCGCTAGCCTGACCCCACGATCCACTGCCCCCCCCCCCCCACATGATCTCTCTGCCGCATTCCCAGCCCCAAGCCAGCCAGCCCCGATATCCCCTTGCTCAGTACCTGTACCATCCAATTTAATGTGACCACTCCTTGTCCAGAAAAAACCCTTATCCAGAACAGGCCAGGTCCCGAGGGTTCTGGATAAGGGAAGTTCAACCTGTACTTTAAATCTATGCCCCATGGATGTTGACCCCTCTGCTGAGGGAAACAGGTCCTTCCTATCCACTCTGTCTAGGTCCCTCATAATTCTATACACCTCAATAATATCTCCCCTCAGTCTCCTCTATTCCAAAGATAAAACCCCAGCCTATCAATCTTTCTCCATAGCTAAGGTTCTCCAGTCCAGGCAACATCCTCGTAAATCTCCTCTGTACCCTCTCTAGTGCAATCACATCTTTCCTGTAGTGTGGTGACCAGAACTGCACGCAGTACTCTAGCTGTGGCCGAACTAGTATTTTATACAGTTCAAGCATAACCTCCCTGCTCTTGTATTCCATGCCTTGGCTAAGAAAGGCAATTATTCCGTATTTCTTCTGAACCACCTTATCTACCTGGCCTGCTACCTTCAGGTATCTGTGGACATGTCTTGTTCCTCTACACTTCTCAGTGTCCTACCATTTAATGTGTATTCCCTTGTCTTGTTAGCCTTCCCAAATGCATTACCTCACACTTCTCCGATTGAATTCCATTTGCCACTGTTTTGCCCACCTGACCAGTTCATTAAAATCTTCCTGCTTTCAATGAAAAGGAATATTGGACGGGGTGTATAATGTGCAGCCGATCTGCTGCCATCTATTTCAGGCTTCCACCAAAGTTGATTTTGACTCCCTCTCTTTCAGAAGTTAGGTCAGAATGTTCCTGGGAGTTTGTCAATATTTGCAGACGCTCCATCATATAGAAAATGTTGCTCAAAGTAGAAACAGAAATCTACATTAATGGCACCAAGATTGAAATATGTTGAAACCTGATAATAGACTTTGCTGTAATAGTGAAAACAGAAAATGCACAGACATAAGAACAAAAGAACATAAGAAATAGGAGTAGGCCATTTGGCCCCTCGAGTCTGCTCCGCCATTGAATAAGATCATGGCTGATCTGAACATGGACTCAGCTCCACTTCCCTGCCTGCTCCCCATAACCCTTTATTCCCTTATCGCTCAAAAATCTGTCTATCTCCGCCTTAAATATATTCAATGACCCAGCCTCTATAGCTCTCTGGGGCAGAGAATTCCATAGATTTACAACCCTCTGAGAGAAGAAATTCCTCCTCATCTCAGTCTCAAAAGGACAGTCCCTTATTCTGAGACAATGTCCCCTAGTTTTAATTTCCCCTATGAGTGGAAATATAATCTCTGCATCCACCTTGTCAAGCCCCTTCATTATCTTATATGTTTCGATAAGATCATCTCTCATTCTTCTGCACTCCAATGTGTGTAGACCCAACCGACTCAACCTGTCTTCATAAGTCAACCCCCTCATCCCCGGAATCAACCTAGTGAACCTTCTCTGAACTGCCTCAAATGCAAATATATCCTTCCTTAAATACGGAGACCAGAACTGTACGCAATATCCTGTATAGTTGTAGCAGACTTCTCTGCTTTTATACTCTATCTCCCTTTGCAATAAAGGCCCACATTCCATTTGCCTTCCTGATTACTTGCTGTACTTGCACACTAACTTTTTGTGTTTCATACAAAAGGACCCCCAGGTCCCTCTGTAGTGCAGCATTTTGTAATAATGCCATCGGATCGTTCACCTGAGAGGGCAGATGGGGCCTCGGTTAATATTGCATTTGAATGGCGGCATCTCCGGCAGTACATCACCCCCTCAGCACCGCACTTGAGTGTCAGCTTGGATTCTCTGTTCAAATCTCTGGAGTGGGACTTGAACCCAGAACCTTCTGACTGAGAGGCGAGAGTGCTTCTACTGAGTCAAGGCTGATGCACATCACTTACCAGAATAAGTGAGGTGGCAGAAGAAATAGTTGAGCTGCTGATCGATTGAAGGAACATGTCCACGGACAGATAAGGTTGGTTTTGTTAAAGCTGCCTGTTTAGTGATAACAACAAATCAAAAACAAAAGCTGCAGCCACCTATAATTAGATATTTATTCATACAAAAAGCAGATCTGACGAAGCCAGCTAGGAAATAAAGCTTCTTCATGCATCAGTTGACACAAAGATGAATATCGGTAATTTGTGGTTTGTAAACTTGGAGGTCAGTGTCATAGTATACAAAGCATGTGTTATTATCCGAGCTCTCCACGGGAAGGTATCTTGAAAATAGGTTAGGCTTTCCCCAATGGCTCCACATGAAATACATCAGACGTGGTTTCAAGCCTTCCAGGTCAGGAGGATTGCAGGTTAAGTCAGCTGCTGTCAATCATTGCAGTGGTTAGGGCTCTGCAGTGGCCTTCAGAGAGAACAATCCAGCATGGTTTTCCCCAAACGCTGGCTGTTCAGAGACATCAGGTGAAATATTGAGTGTGTGGATTGGGGGTTGGCTGTGTTTCTTGCACTGTGAATGGCGTGCTAACGATCAACGGCTATGCTCGAAAGGAACATCAGTAGCAGAGAGGCATGAGAAGAGGCCTAAGAGGGAGGAGGGCGGCAGCAGTGGAGATGCCCAGCCCGAGACCCAAGATGGAAGATTTTAAATAATCATTCAGGGATGCAGGGGCAACCTGACGGATAGGGGACAGATGGAGGGTGGCATAATAGACAGGTGGGAGGCCTGAGTGAAGCCTTACCTGAACTCCGTGCCTAAACCTCTCTGCCTCTCCTTCCTCCTTCAAGACGCTCCTTAAAACATACCTCTTTGACCAAGCTTTTGGTCACCTGCGCTAATTTCTAATTATGCAGCTCGGTGTCAAAATCTTTAGCTCATAATATTCCTGTGAAGCACCTTGGGATGTTTCACTGTTAAAGGCGCTATATAAATACAAGTTGTTGTTGTTGTTTACCGAGGGAGATGGGTAAGAGGGTGAGGAGAACCCAAGTGTGATGACTGTTGAAGTTGCACATTACATCAAGGGGGGAGTAAATGGAAAAGAAGAGAGAACCATTGCCTTAAAAATAAGCAAAAGCTGAAGGAAATAAAAGTTTAGAAAAGTGAGCCCGGTAAAGCCTTAAATTAACTTTAAGTTTAAAGAAAATTATAAAATGTTAAAATCAACAAAACTTACCTAAACATACCTGCAGTGCCACCTAGAACACCTGACATGGGAGATGGAACTTGCAACAACAGTAGTGCCACCTAGTTTGGAGGCCTGCAATGTAAATAGTGGTAACTATGGAAAGCAAATCTGGGTTAAATAGCATTTCTAGGCATTGCCCAGTATGGCAGAGGCTTGAGAAAGGATGATACAGGTGTGACTAAATTGTGACACAAAGTATGACAGTAGGAATTGTGGGCAGCACAAGATTTCAATTTTTATATATATTAGAGATATATTTAACCTCTTGCTGTAAACATCAATTTATAGCTTTTTGAGACACATCTACTGTAGATATTTACCATCAATCCATGGTAGCTGTCCATCTGTATGGGCTTCAGTGATTTTCATTGCCAACCTATATTTATCAATACACTTCTCAAATAAATATCGATGAAGCTACAGGTTGGACCTCTCTGGTCCGGCATCCTTGGGACCTGACTGGTGCTAGATCAGAGAATTTTCCGAACCACGGGAGGTCAACTGGTGACAACGCTGCTGTCAACGACCCGGACGCGTTCTGCGCATGCGCTACGCAGAAGTCTACTGCGCAGCATTTAGTCGTCCAGAATCACTCCGTTTTTTTTAATCCTCAGGCCCAGCTTTGCCGCCTGTTTTTCCCTTTCCTCTCCTTGCCCGGCCCGCTTACCTCAATCAACACCGACACCTCAAAAGGCCACATACATACACTCAAAAAAAACTACAGATCGGAGATAAAGTGAAGGATAAAGCCAAGGAGAGACGCCAACCCTTACCCACAATCCTACTCCCGGCACCAGTCTGTGTGTAAGCCGCGAGCAGAGCCTGACTGGTTGAAGCGGCAGGGTCCTCGCACCGAGACACACACACACACAACTCCCCGAGACCATGGCGCCCCACACATGCGCACACACACACACAAACACACACACACACAACCCTCCGAGACCCGCGTCCCCCACACACACACACACACTCTCACACATACACACAGACAACAATCCCCCGAGACTGCGGCGGCCCCTCCCGACACACACACAACCCTCCGAGACCAAGGCACCCACCCCCCCTCCACACACACACACACACACGTGGGACCAGTACAAACCGGACGGTCTGCACCTGGGCAGGACCAGAACCAATGTCCTAGGGGGAGTGTTTGCAAGTGCTGTTGGGAAGGAGTTAAACTAATATGGCAGGGGGATGGGAACCAATGCAGGGAGACAGAGGGAAACAAAAAGGAGACAAAAGCAAAAGACAGAAAGGAGATGAGGAAAAGTGGAGGGCAGAGAAACACAAGGCAAAGAACAAAAAGGGCCACTGTACAGCAAAATTCTAAAAGGACAAAGGGTGTTAAAAAAACAAGCCTAAAGGCTTTGTGTCTTAATGCAAGGAGTATCCGTAATAAGGTGGATGAATTAACTGTGCAAATAGATGTTAACAAATATGATGTGATTGGGATTACAGAGACGTGGCTCCAGGATGATCAGGGCTGGGAACTCAACATTCAGGAGTATTTACCATTCAGGAAGGATAGAATAAAAGGAAAAGGAGGTGGGGTAGCATTGCTGGTTAAGGAGGAGATTAATGCAATAGTTAGGAAGGACATTAGCTTGGATGATGTGGAATCTATATGGGTAGAGCTGCAGAACACCAAAGGGCAAAAAACATTAGTGGGAGTTGTGTACAGACCTCCAAACAGTAGTAGTGATGTTGGGGAGGGCATCAAACAGGAAATTAGGGGTGCATGCAGTAAAGGTGCAGCAGTTATCATGGGTGACTTTAATATGCACATAGATTGGGCTAACCAAACTGGAAGCAATACGGTGGAGGAGGATTTCCTGGAGTGCATAAGGGATGGTTTTCGAGACCAATATGTCGAGGAACCAACTAGGGGGAGGCCATCTTAGACTGGGTGTTGTGTAATGAGAGAGGATTAAATAGCAATCTCGTTGTGCGAGGCCCCTTGGGAAAGAGTGACCATAATATGGTGGAATTCTGCATTAGGATGGAGAATGAAACAGTTAATTCAGAGACCATGGTCCAGAACTTAAAGAAGGCTAACTTTGAAGGTATGAGGCGTGAATTGGATAGGATAGATTGGCGAATGATACTTAAGGGGTTGACTGTGGATGGGCAATGGCAGACATTTAGAGATCGCATGGATGAACTGCAACAATTGTACATTCCTGTCTGGTGTAAAAATAAAAAAGGGAAGGTGGCTCAACCGTGGCTATCAAGGGAAATCAGGGATAGTATTAAAGCCAAGGAAGTGGCATACAAATTGGCCAGAAATAGCAGCGAACCCTTGGGACTGGGAGAAATTTAGAACTCAGCAGAGGAGGACAAAGGGTTTGATTAGGGCAGGGAAAATGGAGTACGAGAAGAAGCTTGCAGGGAACATTAAGACGGATTGCAAAAGTTTCTATAGATATGTAAAGAGAAAAAGGTTAGTAAAGACAAACGTAGTTCCCCTGCAGTCAGAATCAGGGGAAGTCATAACGGGGAACAAAGAAATGGCGGACCAATTGAACAAGTACTTTGGTTCAGTATTCAGTAAGGAGGACACAAACAACCTTCCGGATATAAAAGGGGTCAGATGGTCTTGTAAGGAGGAGGAACTGAGGAAAATCCTTATTAGTCGGGAAATTGTGTTGGGGAAATTGATGGGATTGAAGGCCGATAAATCCCCAGGGCCTGATGGACTGCATCCCAGAGTTTTTAAGGAGGTGGCCTTGGAAATAGCGGATGCATTGACAGTCATTTTCCAACATTCCATTGACTCTGGATCAGTTCCTATGGAGTGGAGGGTAGCCAATGTAACCCCACTTTTTAAAAAAGGAGGGAGAGAGAAAACAGGGAATTATAGACCGGTCAGCCTGACATCGGTAATGGGTAAAATAATGGAATCAATTATTAAGGATGGCATAGCAGCGCATTTGGAAAGAGGTGACATGATAGGTCCAAGTCAGCATGGATTTGTGAAAGGGAAATCATGCTTGACAAATCTTCTGGAATTTTTTGAGGATGTTTCCAGTAGATTGGACAAGGGAGAACCAGTTGATGTGGTATATTTGGACTTTCAGAAGGCTTTCGACAAGGTCCCACACAAGAGATTAATGTGCAAAGTTAAAGCACATGGGATTGGGGGTAGTGTGCTGACATGGATTGAGAACTGGTTGTCAGACAGGAAGCAAAGAGTAGGAGTAAATGGGGACTTTTCAGAATGGCAGGCAGTAACTAGTGGGGTACCGCAAGGTTCTGTGCTGGGGCCCCAGCTGTTTACACTGTACATTAATGATTTAGACGAGGGGATTAAATGTAGTATTTCCAAATTTGCGGATGACACTAAGTTGGGTGGCAGTGTGAGCTGCGAGGAGGATGCTATGAGGCTGCAGAGTGACTTGGATAGGTTAGGTGAGTGGGCAAATGCATGGCAGATGAAGTATAATGTGGATAAATGTGAGGTTATCCACTTTGGTGGTAAAAACAGAGAGACAGACTATTATCTGAATGGTGACAGATTAGGAAAAGGGGAGGTGCAACGAGACCTGGGTGTCATGGTACATCAGTCATTAAAGGTTGGCATGCAGGTACAGCAGGTGGTTAAGAAAGCAAATGGCATGTTGGCCTTCATAGCGAGGGGATTTGAGTACAGGGGCAGGGAGGTGTTGCTTCAATTGTACAGGGCCTTGGTGAGGCCACACCTGGAGTATTGTGTACAGTTTTGGTCTCCTAACTTGAGGAAGGACATTCTTGCTATTGAGGGAGCGAAGATTCACCAGACTGATTGCCGTGATGGTGGGACTGACCTATCAAGAAAGACTGGATCAACTGGGCTTGTATTCACTGGAGTTCAGAAGAATGAGATGGGACCTCATAGAAAGGTTTAAAATTCCGATGGGTTTCGACAGGTTAGATGCAGGAAGAATGTTCCCAATGTTGGGGAAGTCCAGAACCAGGGGTCACAGTCTAAGGATAAGGGGTAAGCCATTTAGGACCGAGATGAGGAGAAACTTCTTCACCCAGAGAGTGGTGAACCTGTGGAATTCTCTACCACAGAAAGTTGTTGAGGCCAATTCACTAAATATATTCAAAAAGGAGTTAGATGAAGTCCTTACTACTAGGGGGATCAAGGGGTATGGCGAGAAAGCAGGAATGGGGTACTGAAGTTGCATGTTCAGCCATGAACTCATTGAATGGCGGTGCAGGCTAGAAGGGCCAAATGACCTACTCCTGCACCTATTTTCTATGTTTCTATGTTTCTATAACAACCCCCCAAACCGCGGCGGCCCACACACACACGCACACACACAAACACACATATACAGCAGTTCTTGCAGTGTGGAGTGTGCGATGGATCCTGAGATGGAGAATCAGAGCCTGCCTTCCTCACCGACCGCTGCCACCCCCCCCCCCCCCCCGCCCCCCAGCCCACCCACAGGCAGGTCAAAGCGCTTTGCACAATGCACAGACACAGAACCCCCCGAGAGAGACAGAGAGAGACAGTGAGCTGCAGGTAGCGCCATTGTGCAACATGAACGCGCTCTTTGTCTGTGGCTCCTGCTCGCAGCTTGTGGGCATGGTCCCCAGCACCAGCAGAACCGCACTGACAGATAGACGCTCCAGCCAATCGCCACACACACTCACTGACTGACAGCCGCTCCAGCCAATCACTGCACACACACACACACACACACACACACCGCAGCAGCACCCCAGCCCAGCCCGCACCCTGCAACACTGCTTAAAGGGTCAGTCCACGCCAGGACTGATGCCGGACCATGGATGTTTCCGGACTAAAGAGTCCCGGACTAGAGAGGTACCACTTGTATTAGCTGATGCTTAGATATCTACAGTACTTTGATGTATTTGTTTACTTTGCCCCCAGAGATCAGAAACTACAGCAGACTACAATCTTCTCATCTGTGAAATTATTTGGAGAACGTAACAGCCTAGAGTTTATGCTAGTTTGCACTGATATTACCAGTGCAATTTGTTGGAAATTGGTCAAACCAGGGTAAAAGATTGCGAATTTTTAAGTGCAATGCATAAATCGAGTTACCGCGATCATTAGCGCTGGTTTAAAAAGCATCGCCATGGCGAGTTTTCGCCGATTGCACCTCATTGCGACCATTCGAGGAGGCTCTTTAAATTAAGTTTGTTTCTTTCGGTGCAAAGGCATTAGCAGGCACCTTTTAAAAGTTTTTAAATATTACAAAATATGTAATTTGCCAGGAAACTGACTAGCGTACACCAATGAAACTAGTAAATGGTTCAGTGCAGTTTTTTAAAGTCACTATCAGTGATTTTAAATCAGGTTGCTCACAGATGGAGGACTGGGCACCCTTATTACAAATGCTTACTTTTTTGGTGATAAGCCCATTTTCAGCTGTATTAATAAAACTGCACCAGATCGCCACGCTTAAATACATCTATATATATTTTTTAATACAAGGGAAAATAATGAACAATTGCCTTCTGTTACGCTGCCCGATTGCACTGGTTCATGGGAAAATTTATTTCCGTGATTATGCAAATGAGTTTGAGCAGAAACTTGAGCCATAACTTTACTTCAGAACAGCAGCCAATTGTGTCCAAAGCAGAAAGTCTACCCTGTCGTTTAATGTTTGCATGCCCATTTATTTTGATTAGTAAAGTGTTCATCCGTTTTCACCTCATGAATTGTGCGAGATTTACCCAATTTAACAATGCATTGCATTCTCTAAATTAGCACTGGAGTTACTTGTGCTGCACAGCCATTGCCTGTGGGATGAAATGCAACCTCTTATTCAGTTAGTTATTCAGGTGGAACACTCTGTTCCAGGGAATTGGTAGTTGTCTTGAATCATCCACATTACGTCGTTCAGTGACAGCTGGGTTTGGATATTCAGAACAGCTGAGTTTCTGATTTCTAATGTCCTGATGTAAGAACATTTCTGCAAGATCAGAAACAAAGTTGGTTGTCCCTCAAAGCACCCGCAGACATCTATATTATCATTCACAATCTGAAAATGATAATTTAAAAAAATCTTTTAATATTTAAGCAGCAAAGCCTTCCTAGAACTTTCACAATTGACCATAAAAGATTAAAGTTGCTGCTCACATTACTTTCTTACTTGGGAGGTGCCTGTAATTTTTTTTTCCCTCACTTTTAATGAACCAAATTTTGGGGCCCCCAAAGAAATCTGCAAGTGTTGTTCAGATTGAAGAATATAAGGGCTCCAATGAGACTACATTTTTCTTTATTCGTTCGGGGATGTGGGTGTCGCTGCAAAGACCACCATTTATTGCCCAACACTAATTGCCCTTGAGAAGGTGGTGGTGAGCCGTCTTCTTGAACCGCTGCAGTTCATGTGGTGAAGGTACTCCCACAGTGCTGTTGGGGAGGCAGTTCCAGGATTTTGACCCAGCGATGATGAAGAAACAGTGATATACAGGTTGAACCCCTCTTATCCGGCACCCTCGGGACCTGGCCTGTGCCAGATAAGGGATTTTGCCGGATGAGGGGAGATCACGTTAAATTAGATGGTACAGGTACTGAGCAAGGGGATATCGAGGCTGCCTGGCTTGGGGCTGGGAATGCGGCAGAGAGATCATGGGGCGGGGGGGGGGAGGGGGACAGTGGATCGTGGGGTCAGGCCAGCGATTGCAGGAGTCGGCAGTGAGGAAAGACTTCAATTTGTTCAATTTCTTCATGTCAGAGCAGGCGGGAATGGTGCCGGACAAGGGGTGGTGTCAGATAAGAGAGTCCCGGATAAGAGAGGTTCAACCTGTATTTCCAAGTCAAGATGGTGTGTAACTTGGAGGGGAACTGGAGGTGGTGGTGTTCCCATGCACCTGCTGCCCTTGTCCTTCTAGGTTATAGAGATTGCGGGTTTGTGAGGTGCTGTCGAAGAAGCCTTGGCGAGTTGCTGCAGTGCATCTTGTAGATGATACACACTGCAGCCACGGTGCGCCGGTGGTGGGAGTGAATGTTTAAGCTGGTGGATGGGGTGCCAGTCAAGCGGGCTGCTTTGTCCTGGATGGTGTTGAGCTTCTTGAGTGTTGTTGGAGCTGCGTCCTTCCAGCAAGTCGAGAGTATTCCATTACACTCCTGACTTGTGCCTTGTAGATGGTGGAAAGTCTTTGGAAAGTCAGGAGGTGAGACACTCGCCACAGAATACCCAGCCTCTGACCTGCTCTTGTAGCCACAGTATTTATGTGGCTGGTCCAGTTAAGTTTCTGGTCAATGGTGACTCCAGGATGTTAATGGTGGGGGATTCGGCGAAGGTAATGCCGTTGAATATCAAGGGGAGGTAGTTAGACTCTCACATGTTACAGATAGTCATTGCCTGGCACTTGTGTGGCGCGAATGTTACTTGCCACTTATCAGCCCAAGCCTGAATGTCGTCCAGGTCTTGCTGCATGTGGGCATGGACTGCTTCATTATCTGAGGAGTTGCGAATGGAACTGAACACGGTGCAATCATCAGTGAACATCCCCACTTCTGACCTTATGATGGAGGGAAGGTCAGAATGGATGAAGCAGCTAAAGGTGGTTGGGCGTAGGACACTGCCCTGAGGAACTCCTGAAGCAATGTCCTGGGGCTGGGATGATTGACCTCCAATAACCATCTTCCTTTGTGCTAGGTATGACTCCAGCAAGTACTTTGATAGTAATTTGTCCAGATTAAAGTGTCACTGTGTAGACTAGAGTTAGACATTGATGTGGAATGCCTGACATCATATTAGGTGAGACTTTGAATAATATGATTAATGGGATGACTAATGATATAATTAACAGGTTGTTGCACTTGCCCATAGCTGATTGTTGTCTCTGATGAGACAAAGATTGTATAAATACACTTGTTTGACGTTTTTCTCTCTGTAGCATGAACAGAAAAATACATTTTGCATCAGTCTGAGCTGTTGCCGACATCTGATGAAAAGATTTTGAACTTTGGAGTCATTTCTGAACGTCACTGTTGAAAGCCATGTGAAATGCAGTCCACACTACGCATCTCCTTATCATTACATGCGTATGGAGGACAGATTACTCTCATTCATTTGATCATGCCAAAAGCGATCATTGAGAAATTAGCGCTTAAATTGACATACTGACAAAACTAGACTTTTATCCGTTCTTTCAAATGAAATTATTTTTGAGTAGAGCCGAACAGTGGTGCAGAACAATTGCCGAAGAAAAGTATTAAATTAAGGGTTATGATGTTAATTTCAGAAAACATGCTTATGACCTAACAGAAATAATGAACACAACAGTCTTGCACATGCTATTTTAAAGGTTTGGATTTCACTGATGGTTGTGGCATAGCTGTACTGAACCTCGTCAGAGTTTTAATTCAGTCCTACTATAAATCCATCCAGCGTGCTATTACCCGCAGCTAAGTGATGGAGTTATTGTTACTTAGTACTGTTAATTAAAGAGCTTCAGCCATCATGGAGTCACTTCAAAAGATTATAATATTTAGGTATAGATTTATGTTTTGGCATTTTACAACAGTTTCCCAGTGTTCGATGAGGACAGCACTCCTCTGGTGATCGACGGCCAGTGATTAGAAGTGAGTTTGGACCATCGATCTGGTGTCATAATGCCTTTTCATTTCTGGCACTGGGTTTGATTGCAGCCAGGAAGTCTGCTGCAAAACCTTCTGCCCTTGGATGACCGTTTCATAACCTTACACTAAATGCATATGGGCAGTTTGACTCCTGAAGTAGGAAAAGCCTATTGATCTATAAAGTCGGAATGCTCAGCACCCATTTTCCCTAACCAGCCTACTAAGCCCCCGCCATATGGAGGGCACATTTCCGGATGGGAAATTGGGAAAGGAAAAAAAATAGTTGTGCAGCCCCCACACCTGAAACAGGCGTTCGACCTTTATTCTCCCGGAGTTCCATGTTTTGATTGGTATGGATAATATTGTGATAGTTTGATATGGCATGCAAATTGAATGGTGCAACAGAATGCAGCCTTGTAAAGGGGTTAGAATTTGATGTGTAAAATATTACCTAGAAATGGGCAAGGCATCATATTTGCTATGTCCATAATGCTGCATTTTTGTTAAGAGTACTTGAGGCCTCTGCAGGTTTGTTTGGAAATAAAACAGATGACCCACGTCAAAGAGACCAGGCTCCCAAGTGTCAGGGAGGCAGGAATGAGAGGCATGCTTAAGATAGAAAAATAGCAAAAGGCTGATGAAGTAAGTGTGGTATATAGATTTGCTACGACCAATATTAGCAGTGAAGTTGGCTGTAGACCATTTCTGTACTGTTGTCTCTTGTATTTTTAAAAAAGTGAAAAAAACTGCAGCAAACTTGACATTGTGCGAATACGATGAGCTAACCTGAACTAGTGTGGGGACCAGTGGTTAACAGAAGTGCATGTTTGTTTGTTATTTCATCCATAAAGGGTACTGCTAAGTGGTACATGTGCTAACTATGTTTGTTTATTCAACCGGCTGTTTAACTGTTAGTCCTGACCGCTATCATCACAATATGACATAGGAAATGCAGTAAATGATTTACTTTATTATGCAATAATACATTACGAAGATTGACTGCATGTATGTTATGCCTTTTAATTCTGACTTAATGCGATGCCACGGCAAGTTATCACTAAATGTCTTACAAAATTGTGTCACTGCATCCCATTGTAAAACTGTAAAAGAGCAAAAGATCATACGAACCTTTACATAACCAAATATTTGCTTCACTCAGACTCACTTTTGTTAATTCAACGTATTTTAATTCCCCCCAAAAGATTAGCAATTCAGTATACTTCAGCACCCAAAGTAAATGTTTAAAGTTTACAGCTAACAACTGCCATTTATCAATCTGCCAATGCACTACTTCTGCCAAGGGTGTCTGGAGGTATGAATCTCTTCAGTTATGTTGGTAAGGCCAATTTATCCTGCTTCCACTACCTTTAACCACTTAAAAAGTAAAGACAGAACACTATACACATTTAATTATTTTATTAGTGATTAAAAATAATTACAGGGCAGAGTGGAATTACATGACTAATCTGTACAAGAGGCAGCACAGTAGTGTTTATTATCACTCCGTAATTACCACCTGTCTGTGGCACGATGCTGAGCACTTAGTGGCCAAAATGTCAGAAAAATTGGCAGTAGTAAACTGAGATATAACTTCCCGTGCTAAAAACAGAATCCGAGTGTTCATACTGGTAATATAGAGCTCCCCCTAGTGGACTACTGCTCCCCCTAGTGGACTATTGTGGTAATGCAACTGCGGATGTAAATGCAATAAAGGATCATGTGACAATGGGGGCTCGGTGGAGCTTGGGAGTGTGGAATTGAGGCTTGCGGTGGGGTGGGCGGGGGGGGGGGAGTGGAGATGAAGACTGAGTAATGGGGGCTCAGAAGAGAGATGGAGACTGAGGAATAGGGGCGCAGAGGAGAGATGGAAACTGGGGAATAGGAGACAAGGTCACATAACAAGTTCCTGTCGAGCCATCTTGTGTATGTCGTGTGTTTGTGATGTTTTAAAGAATATATCACAATAATCTTAAAAGCAGTTGTTGCCCAAGAGTGTGTCCGAGGCTTTGAGACCCTTGGATGATTGTGTGAAGAACCCACGTTTCACACTTGCAGCTTACAATCACTCCAAATCATTGCTTAGTTCTCTGTGGAATGCTGAGGTAAGCATTTCAAAAGATGTGTAAATCTAATGGTTCAGAAAAATTTACAAGGGAATTAAATTAACAGTGTAGGCTGAAGGAGCAGGAGTATGTGGCGTTCCTAGTTTATACTGGATATCATCCTTGAGATAATAGACACAAAGGAACATTGCTGCTTCTGGTGGTTGGAAAGATTCTATACCAAGCCGTTGTTCTATTCTCAACCTGTTACTTAACATCAAACACAGTCATTGGTGTGAAAAATAATTTAGCAACTTAAGCGAAGGGAGCCGAAACTGGCACCTAGGACACATGCTAATAGCACGGGGAGAAAAATATCTTTTACACTTTAACTGGGAGTAGAATCGGGCGAGTGGGATGTGAGGCGAGGGGGCATTGAAATCGGGGGAGGTCTGAAAACAGTGGGGTTGGGGGGTTGACATTGCGGGGTCAAGAGTGTGGGGAGGAGAATGAAACTGAGGGATAGGTGCTTGGGGGGAGAAGTGAATGGGGAGACGGAGGAGGGGAGAGGGGAATGGGAGCTCGGGGGGCTTGGGAGAGTGGAATAGTGGCTTGCGGTGGGTGGGGGGGGGGGAGATGGAGACTGAGAAATGGGGGGCTCGGGGGAGAGAGATGGAGACTGGGAAATGGGGGCTCGGGGGAGAGATGGGGAATTTGGAGATGGGAAGTTGTAGGAGAGATGGAGACTAGTGGTCTTTGATTGGGGCTTAAGGGGTTGGGGTGTGGTTGGGGGTGGACACCATTTTCCACAGAGCCAGGAGCAGCAGAAGGGGATCAATGGAAGGGGCACTGAGCTGAACGGTGTGAGGTACAGATCGGCTGTGACTGAGATTCTCAGTTCAGTGTTGTCACCTTCACACGGAACCGAAGTTCCAGGAGATAGGGAGAGAAATTGGCCCGTTAAATGCTCTAGGTAGATGCCCTTGTCACCCGCTCAGAAGAGCAGATTACATAACAAACAGTCACTAGGTCGATTTTAAATGCCCGCCTGCTCGCCAGTTTCTGCCAAGCAAGTAGAGTTAACCATTGCCCCCTAAGAGTCTGGAGAATAAAATTTGTTTGAGTTGCAATAATAATAATAACTTTTATTTATATAGCGCCTTTAATGTCGTAAAACGTCCCAAGGCGCTTCATAATAATTTTACAATACGTTAGATATTGACCATTGAGGGAAAGAGAGAAAAAGCGGGAGGAGGAAGTGTAAAAAGAGGTTAAAGGCTTGGGTCTGAAGCGGCAGCCAAAATGTGCACGCAGATAGACACAGGCGGAAAATACATAAATAAATAAATCCCGGCTACCTCCCTCGCCCCAGAAAAAACAAGACCAGAAAAAAGTCACTGACCTCTGAAATCCACCACAGCCAAAGTCATTGCAGCACCAAAAAATACATGAATAAAAACAACATTTTCAGGGGAAAAAAATCTCCCAATTTGACACCAGTAACCAGTGTAAAATACAGTTTGCTTTAGCAATAACCATAATAAAATCAAATACCTGTACAACAAATGATAAATGCTGATGGTACAGTGCATATAACCAAGAAGAGAATTTGTAATGAGCTGAGCTCACTGGGCTTGTGATTTAGTTTAAGTGACTGTGTTCTTTTGACAAATAGCCCCCTTGATCTACATAATGATCTTTACAATCTATTAAAGATGATGATTACAAAAGTATGTGAAGAGGAAACAGAGAAATGGGCGAGTGTAAGGTTAGCCACAAGAGGAGCCTAATTCAGCAACTAGGAAGCAAATCCTCCCCTTCCATTAAAATATTATGGGAGTTACTTTGGCCAAAGGGTGAAAACAGGCTCTAAATGAATGCAGTGAAACGAATGAGCTTCCAGTCGCCTGTCACTTTAATACCCCGCTCCACTCCCACTCCAACATCTATGTCCTCGGCCTCCTACACTGTTCCAATGAAGCTCAACGCAAGCTCGAGGAACAGCACCTCATCTTTCGTTTAGGCACTTTACAGCCTCCTGGACTCAACATCGAGTTCAACAATTTCAGAGCATAACCTCTGTCCATATTTTGCTAACTTTCCTCCTTTTTTTTTAACCCCCCCCCCCCACTCCCCATCATATGTATTTTTTTTCTCCGTTTCCCATGGCAGCTGGTAATTATTCCACCATTCACACCCTATCAAGACTAATCTTTTTCTAACTTGTGCCTTTACCATCTCAAGTCGGCCCATCATCCCTTTTGTCTCTCAAATCTCTCCTGTCTTCCCCCTATCACAGACCTTCCCTTTTGTTCTTTTCTCCCCGCCCCCTTTCAGTGCTCCTTAAGAATCTGTTCATTTCGAACATTCGCCAGTTCTGACGAAGGGTCATCGACCTGAAACGTTCACACTGTTTCTCTCTCCATAGATGCAGCCTGACCCGTGAGATTTCCAACATTTTCTGTTTATATTTCAGATTCCAGCATCTGCAATATTTTGCTTTTGTCAAAATGAATGCTGTGCTAACAAGATATGCCTGTTTGAGAGTCTGGATTTAGTACACAATTTTGGTCCTAATTGCAGATTACCACAATTTGATGTTGCCTGGACGTGCTAAACAGACACTCAAGTACTGATTAGACGCGATTTCCATGGAGCACTGTATGTGGGAGCCTCGCACCCACTTCCACTGCCAGTGTGGAGTGCCCTGGCTGGCACACTGGCATGTTGTAGGATGACTCAGGCACTGAGTGAGAGGGCACACAGGTTCTTGGACGTGTCACTGGAGGTCCTGATGGAGGAAGTCCAGAGGAGGAGGGATGTCTAGTACACGCAGTGGGAAAGGATACCACCTCGCCCTCCTGTCCCCCTCTCCTGCAGCAGCTGGTGCTGTTCTGCCTGCCGCGTGTCCTCCTCCCATTCCTCGCCCAGACCCAGGGGGACCCCCAGCAAGATGCCGATGACCAAGCACTCCCTTTCTCCTGGTGACTCCTGTAGGGTGTCCAATAAGGTGGAGTAGTGCAGCACTCACGCTTTTTAGGTGAAATCCTTAGAGAATTTCCAGAATAAATGCTACTCGAATGTTGGTGAAGTTTTGACAAAGTGTCCCAGAAAGTCTCCTGATGTGTTTCAGAGGTCCTCTTCACAGGTCCAGCAGCAAGTGAACAATAAAATGTGACTATCCCTTTAATTGGTGAGTATCCCTTTAAGTAGCACTTGAAATTGACATCAACACCGAGTTTACTTTGAAACACCTGTTCACCCTGTTCGGAGAGGGAGTTAGTTGAAGCACTAGCCATCAAAATGCTGTGCATCCTCTTTAATGAGTGCTAGGTAGTTTAAGAAGCCATCAGATTGTCTCCAGACGGCCGTTCCTAGTGCTGGTTTTAACTCCTTTAACAACAACAACTTGTATTTATATAGCGCCGTTAATGTAGTGAAATGTCCCAATGCACTTTACAGGAGCATTATGAGATTTAAAAAACCAAGACGTTGTCTTGCGCTAAACGTGGGCTAAACTGGCGTTTCAGCTTAAAACCCCATCCTGGCCATCTCTTTACCTCTTTAGCGCTTAAATTATGTTGAGAAAATCACCCCCTATATATCTCTAAATTATGTCTTGATTTCAACCCCAGGACAAGCTACTTGTAGAAGAATAATTCATCGTCTGTTCAGACCAGCACTTTGCAGAAGGTCTTTGTTGACTCAAAGCTCCTACTATTAATTGGAAGATGTCAAAATCAACACTTTTGAGAAGTCTCTCACGATTTAATTCCCAAATTGAATTAAATAATATCTCCTACAACTTTCTGATTAATAGATTGCTACAATTCAAACAGCACTTAATGCAGAAATACAATTAAACAGGCCAACCTCACAATGTACGAGGTTTAATTTACAGAAGGTTGACAGTGCGATATGAGCACTCCATTTGTCCCCGTGAAATGTGTAAGTTTTAACAGTGGAACAAACCACTTCATTTGCTCAACTGAAAACCTTGTTATTCAAATCAGCAAACTAATTATCTGTAAAACCAAAGTTACCAATTGAATATTACTCAAGGAAACAAACAATAGACATTGAAAAGTGAAGGATGTCATTGTTGAAAAATAATTTATTGACACTTTTTGTACCCATTGTCAGAATAAGCCCGAAAGAGCACAGGCAGATTAAAGCCCTCTTCAAACTGCCCTAATAGTGCACTGTAACCCGAAGACTATTCCCTGCTGTGCTACTTTTCCAGTATACACCATTGATTCAATCCAGGCATCTTCATGCCCTCATTTTCACGAGCTTTCTGCTGTGGACCTGACTCACTACAACTACAGTCTAGTTGGAGCCTGGACCCTAAGTCCTCGAAGAGCAAAGAGCATGAGCATGGGCTCGCAGGACGACGGGAGCTCCCAGCCCAGGCCGAGGGACTCCAGGAAAGGTGGCGAGGCGACGGACGAGAGCCGGGAGCAGAGGGAGGAGTCTCGGGATCCCTCCTCGCCGCGGGGAGCTCCCGCTTCAGGTCTATGTGTGTGTGAGAACGTTATCTCTCGGCCCAGGTGTGAATGTGTGTGTGTGTGTGTGTGAACACTATCCCTCGGCTCGTGTGTGTGTGTGTGTGAAGGTTGTCACCCAGCTCAGGTGTGAGTGAGTGTGTGAGAACGTTATCGTTCAGCCCAGGTGTGAATGTGTGTGTGTGTGTGTGTGTGTGTGAACACTATCCCTCGGCTCGTGTGTGTGTGTGAAGGTTGTCACCCAGCTCAGGTGTGCGTGTGTGTGTGAGAACGTTATCGTTCGGCCCAGGTGTGAATGTGTGTGTGTGTGTGTGTGAACATTATCCCTCGGCTCGTGTGTGTGTGTGAAGGTTGTCACCCAGCTCAGGTGTGCGTGTGTGTGTGAGAACGTTATCGTTCGGCCCAGGTGTGAATGTGTGTGTGTGTGTGTGTGTGTGAACATTATCCCTTGGCTCGTGTGTGTGTGTGTGTGAAGGTTGTCGCCCAGCTCGTGTGTGAGTGAGTGTGTGAGAACGTTATCGCTTGGCTCAGGTGCGTGTCGTTCCCCACGAACCCTGGCAGGGCATGGGAAAAAGACGCTTTAAATGGAACTGCCTCTTATTCTCCCTCCATTTCCATACTCCAGTCCAAATCCCAAATCCCTCATCAGTGTCTCGGTGTTGTCGCCCCATCCCGAGGGCGCAGTGTCCTGCTGGGATACAGATCCGCGGGTACCCACATGATTACTCGTCCTCCGTGAGTCCTCGACAGCAAGTGGGTTATTTGGCCATGGAGGCATCACACCCATAACGTCCGTGCAGAGCAAAGTCCAGCCGCTATACGATCAGGAAGCGGATTCCCTCTAGACCACCCCCACCGCCTTCCACATCCCAAGATGCAGGTATAGCCCTGCGATTGGACCTTGTGTCTCGGGTCCACACTGGGTGGTATATTTATCCACAGCCAGTGCTTCCATGGGGTGGGAAATGGGGTGAGGATGTCAGATGGCTGCTGGAACGCTGGTGGTGTCTCGGCCTCTGAGTGTGCGCAAACGCAAGCGTCATCGCATACTGTAGTTCGATGACAGAGGATGGGACGACCTTGGATCTAGCCTGGAGGCAAAGAAGGTTGAACAGGTTTCCCTTGGTTCGATAGTTTACTTCCACTCCAGCGGGGAGCTTGTTGAGAGTCAGATGGAGCATTGCAGCAAGGAAGATCGAGAAAAGCATTGGTGCGATGACACAGCCCTGCTTGACCCCAGTCCAGACGTGGATTGGGTCTGTGGTGGATCCGTGGTCAGGATCATGGCTTGCATGTCATCGTGGAGCAGGCGGAGGATGGTGACAAACTTTTGGGGCAGTCGAAATGGAGGAGGACGCTCCCTAGTCCCTCGCGGTTGACAATGTTAAAGGCCTTTGTGAGGTCAAAGAAGGCCTTACGCAAGGGTTGATGCTGTTCCCTGCATTTCTCTTGTAGTTGAAGCGCGATGAAGATCATGTCCATTGTGCTCCTTAGTCATTGAAGCACTGACATAGAAACATAGAAACATAGAAAACATAGAAAATCCATGCTGACTTGGACTGATCCTGTCACTGCTTTCAAAATGTGCTATTTTTACATCTTTAATAATTGATTCCAACATTTTCCCCACCACCGATGTCAGGCTGACCGGTCTATAATTCCCTGTTTTCTTTCTCCCTCCTTTTTAAAAAAGCGGTGTTACATTAGCTACCCTCCAGTCCATCGTAACTGATCCAGAGTCGATAGAATGTTGGAAAATGACCAGCAATGCATCCACTCGACCAGCTCCCTTGGTCGGCATGCCCAACACAAGACTCCCTAAGCAAGCATTCGACTCGGAACTCCTACATGTCAAGCGAGCCCCAGGTGGGCAAAGGGAACATTTCAAGGACACCCTCAAAGCCTCCTTGATAAAGTGCAACATCCCCACCGACACCTGGGAATCCCTGGTCAAAGACTGCCCTAAGTGGAGGAAGAGCATCCGGGAGGGCGCTGAGCCCCTCGAGTCTCGTCGCCGAGAGCATGCAGAAAACAAGCGCAGACAGCGGAAGGAGCGTGCGGCAAACCAGACTCCCCACCCACCCTTTCCTTCAACGACTGCCTGTCCCACCTGTGACAGACTGTAAATCCTGTATTGGACTGTTCAGTCACCTGAGGACTCACTTTTAGAGTGGAAGCAAGTCTTCCTCGATTCCGAGGGACTGCCGATGATGATGATGGTTGTGTCTGTGTGATTCACCCCCCTCCCGCCCCGGCTCGATGGGCTTGACACCATTTAC
This sequence comes from Pristiophorus japonicus, assembly GCF_044704955.1. Classification (NCBI taxonomy): domain Eukaryota; kingdom Metazoa; phylum Chordata; class Chondrichthyes; family Pristiophoridae; genus Pristiophorus; species Pristiophorus japonicus. The sequence continues at coordinate 179,395,387 of NC_091980.1, read as the reverse complement.
AGCAACGGTAAGGACATTGGAGCATCGCGACCTCTGGTCTGTGCTGACGGCCGATATCTGAACTGGACCAGTTGTACAGGGGATGCAATAACGAAACGGTAGTACAATGGTGATGTTACTGAACTGGTAATCCAGAGCCTCACGGTAATCCATGGCAGAGGTGCGCCCAATCAGGGTACAGCGCCCAGAAGAGCCGAGGGCCCAGGGGCAGCAGAGGCCAGCCCACACTGCGATATGTTTGCACACTAGGTCCATGCAGCAGAGCTGGTCCACAGTTATCCTGTTGCGCCTGGACAAAGGTCTAGCTCTGTCAAGCCCGTGTGGTGGCTGATGTGCAACGTTCACCACACATTAAAAAAATCCACACACAGGCACCTTCCACTCCTGGAGTTCAGGACTCGAATATCGGGTCCTTCATTGAAACCTCTGTGAACTCATCCCTTTTGCTGTGGAAGCAAGTCATCCTCGTTCGAGGGACCGCCTATGATGATGATGATGTTGATGAGTGAGACTGGTCCAACTTATATCACTTACAACTGAAAGCAGCCTTTTGCCCTGTAGGTCTGGGATAGTTTCCAACTCAAGTCCCAGAGGTGATAATACTATGGCCCCAAGTTTCCACACGATAAAAAACGGGCGCCCCTCCGAGCTGGGCGCCCGTTTTTCGCGCCGAAAACGGCGCCGGAAAAAAAACGCTCGATTCTGGAGCACCCTGCAGCTCCATGTCTGCTTGGCGCGGCGCCCAGGGGGGCGGAGCCTACCACTCGCGCCGATTTTGTAAGTGGGAGGGGGCGGGTACCATTTAAATTAGTTTTTTCCTGCCGGCAACCCTGCGCGTGCGCGTTGGAGCGTTCGCGCACGCGCAGTGTGAAGGAAACATTGGCACTCGGCCATTTTTGTAGTTCTTTGTAGCGGTTTAATTTTTGAACATTTTTTAATAAAAGCACATTGCCATCAGCACATCAGCACTGAGGCTTCTTGCAGCAGTGAGAAGGCTGCAGGAAGCCTCAGAAAGTTGAGGCAGCCGTTTCCCTCCTCCCCCCCCCCCCCGCGGGAACGGCTCCCCCCCCCCCCCCCCCCCACCCCCCCCGGCGGGAACGAACGGCTTCCTCCTCCCCCCTCGCGGGAACGAACGGCTGCCTCAACTTGTGAAGCTTCCTGCAGCATTCTCCCTGGTTGAAGCACTTTCACACAGGTAGGAAGATGGTTTATTTAATCTTTTCTTTGCTTATAAATTTTTATTCAGGTTGGATTTATTTGTATAATATTTGTCTAAGTATAAATAAGGATTTATTATAGAATTTAATGACTTCCCTTCCCCTCCCCTCCCCCCCCCCACCTCGTTCTGGACGCCTAATTTGTAACCTGCGCCTGATTTTTTAATGTGTAGACAAGGTTTTTTCAGTTCTACAAAAATCTTCACTTGCTCCATTCTAAGTTAGTTTGGAGTATGTTTTCACTGTGGAAACTTTGAAATCAGGCGTCAGTGGCCAGACACGCCCCCTTTTGAAGAAAAAATTCTGTTCCAAAGTGAAACTGTTCTAATTGACTAGAACTGCAGAAAAAAAAATGTGGAGAATTGCGATTTCTAAGATAGTCCATTCTCCACCAGTTGCTCCTCAAAATCAGGCGCAAATCATGTGGAAACTTGGGCCCTATATTTTAGCAACTGTACCACCCATTCCCTTGAGAAATGATTGAATTAATCTGTCGAGGGACAGGAAACAATAAATTGCTAAGGGTCCTCCTATGTTCATGGCCATTGTGTTTTTATTCTCTCGCCAATTTTCTCTGCCAACTTTCTCTCCCCATTCGCTCCTGAAGACATTGACCACTGGCTGATGGATCGATTGGTGCTGGTCATCCTCTTCCCCAAGTGGCCATTCATATATTCACATTTGAACCCCGTGAAGGAGTATCTGTAGACAATTTGACTGAGGGAGCATGGTAGCTGAGGCTAATCCATCCTTGCCCTATACACATGCTTTTACCTCTAGCATATATCCCTGAACAGCAAATAGAAGCGACTTATAGCGCTGTAACGTATTTGCTTCATGGGTTCTTTGCTGAATAATTCATAGCAACACATTGCTATTAAGAACTATTTATTAGTAAAGGTTTAACAATCACACTACACATTACCAGTTCATCCACCAGGCTCACAACTACCTGCCTCATCGTGGATCCCCTGAACCCAATTGGCTGGGGTTTTATTGAGTCTTGTGAACATCACATGACTGGCTAAGCCACTCACAACTCAGCAGCTCTACAAACCCGAGCATACTCACAGGTGCATACATTACAAGCACCCTTAACATAAAAAAACAACAAGCTAGTTGATCCTTCCCCAGTATCAGGAGAAGATACAACAAGCCAGCAAAGCTGAAGCCTGTTCTCTGCCTGCACAGTAGCCATGACAATGACTATGAGATGCATCACCATCATAGGCAGTCCCTCAGAATCGAGTGCTTCCACTCTAAAAGTGAGTTCTTTGATGGCTGAACAGTCCGATACGAGAGCCACAGACCCTGTTACAGGTGGGACAGACATTCGTCGAGGGAAGGGGTGGGTGGGGCTGGTTTGCCGCGCGCTCCTTCCGCTGCCTGCGCTTGGCCTCTTCATGCTCTTTGCGTTGAGGCTCGAAGAGCTCAACGCCCTCCAGGATGTACTTTCTCCACCTCGGGCAGTCTTCGACCAGGGTCTCCCAGGTGTCAGTGGTGATGTCACACTTTACCAGGGAGGCTTTGAGGGTGTCCTTATAACGTTTCCACTGTCCACCTTTGGCTCGTTTACCATGAAGGAGGTCCGCATAAAGCATTTGCTTAGGGAGTCTCGTATCTAACACGCGAACTATGTGGCCGGCCCAGCGAAACTGATCGAGTGTGGTCAATGCTTCAATACTGGGATGTTAGCCTGGTCGAGGACACTGATGTTGGTGCGCCTATCCTCCCAGGGGATTTGCAGGATCTTGCGACGACATCGTTGGTGATATATCTCCAGCGTCCATGCCTCAGATCCATACAGGAGGGCGGGTATTACTACAGCCCTGTAGATCATGAGCTTGGTGGTAGATTTGAGGGCCTGGTCTTCAAACACTCTTTTCCTCAGACGGCCGAAGGCTGCACTGGCGCACTGGAGGCGATGTTGAATCTCCGCATCAATGTGAGATGCATTCCACCCCTGACCTCTTCATATTTGCTGTCGCCTGCAACAAGCGATTTGTAAGCACCATGCAGAACCTCTCCCAAAGGGGCCTTGGGGTCTCAGATGGCACTCCCGTCACTTTGTGCACAGTGAAATATACGGTGCAGAAACTTGGTTTCGCTTTAGCTCAGCAGTTTCATTCGGTTAGCACCAGGGTCATGAATTCCTGAAAAGTAATTATGTTCAGCTCTCTGAAAGTTGAATGTGCTTGCCCGCTACAGAAAGTATGAGAGTTCAGTTTGACTAGGATTGGCTGAACCTTGTTTTAAAATCAAATAATTGGCAACCTTCAAACATAATTTGACAGCAGCCAGAAAGAGCCTTTCGATGAATGCAGCTAGTTGGGGAAGGAGTTAATATTACCGCAGCACAGCTTTGACTTGTTGTGATAGCCGCATTTAATGTGTCAACCATTTTAACATTACAGCACCCACAGAAGTAATGCAATTGTCACAGAAGCTAACATTTTAAAATGTGTGATTAATCTGAGATATTTAAACTGTTTCTGCTTTGTGTTCTACCCTGCAATTAGACGTTGTAATCAGAACAGGTAGATTAGCAATTCTTCCTTCAAAGGGTAATTATCAGTTGCAATTCAGACGGCAAATGAAAAACCATTCTCTACAATTTACTTCAGCAGATTGTCTTCCCGCACCATTATCTTTATAAAAGTTAAAGGATTTGCATTTTTTAAATGTAATTTTACTCAGTTTCCTTATTGAAGCTTAATGCAGCTTGTAGGATGTGGCCTGGCCTATGGTCTGCTCCAGTAGTAAATGGTCTGCAGTTATTGCGGACAGACACGGCCTACATCAGGTCTGTCTGTCTGTAATGTATGCACACGTGCGCATGCTCACTGGCTTGTGGAACTGTTGCACTGTGAGTGGCTTAGCTAGTCATGTGATGTTCACAAGATTCAATAAAACCCCAGTTAATTGAGTTCAGGTTCTCCACGATGAGGTGTGCTGTTGTGAGCTTGGTGGATGAACTGGCAGTGTTCAGTTTGATTGTTAAACCTTTGCTAATAAACCATCTAATTCTTTACAGAAAATGTGTAGCTGTGAATTCTTAAGCCAAGAACCCATGGAGCAAATACATTGCACTATCCTTTGAGTGCTCCACAGCCAGGGGTGCACACAAAGATGAGATAGAGCAGTTACATCCCTCTCTGAGTGGGTTCATGTGGCAGCTGCCAACAAAATATATCAATGAATTACTTCAGATCGTTTCCCTTTAGTGAGACCGGGGTCATTTTTCACTGCCTATGCCTGATGTTAACGGGTCGTTCAAGCAGTGAAAATGGTGTTGCAGTATTGACCACCCTGATTGCACCCCCGATGGCCCCGTCGCATTTTGACTGCCGGCAGGATCCAAGCAGTCCAGGTGTCCGTCTGTATCAAGCGACAACACAATGAAAATGTTTAATAGGGGTTCTACAACAACAACAACAACAACTTGTATTTATATAGTACCTTTAATGTAGTAAAACGTCTCAAGGCTTCACAGGAGTATAATGAGATAAAAATACACCGAACTGCACAGGCAGTGAAGTAATGCATTTGGGGAGGGCTGACAAGGAAAGGGGATACACATTAAATGATAGGACACTGAGAAGTGTAGAGGAACAAAGGGACCTTGGAGTGTATGTCCACAGATCACTGAAGGTAGCAGGCCAGGTAGATAATGTGGTTAAGAAAGCATATGGAATGTGTTATGTATGTAAACATTACCAATGTGTAAGACTTGCCACCAGGGGGCGCACCTGTGGGAGACCCCCCCTGCTCTTGTATTCGATGCCTCGGCTAATAAAGGCAAGCATTCTGTTATGTTTAGAATAACTCCACAAGGCTGTATACCTTAAGCTCAAACTGTTGTGACCTTGGTCTGTTTATTGTAACTCCAGAGAGAGGAAGCAGCATGGTAGACTGCCTTTTATACCTGCTTGCCCAGGGTGTGCAGGTGACCCCCCTGGTGACAAGTCTTACACATTGGTAATGTTTACACACATAACATCATTGCTCCCCTCCAAAGTCTTATGTACAAGTTATTTACAATTTGAGGCGATCCGGGGCTCTGCGTGCCCGGGTTGATCACCTCAATTGAAGTCCTAGCATGGGTGAGTCGGTCGGATCATTGCTGCACTGCGGTGTGGCTGGTCTGATCTCGGGCATGGTGGGTTCATCCTCGTGGTTGACCGCGAGGTCGATTGCTGGTTGGGTGTGTGTGGGTGGATCAATGATGGTAATGTCCTCTTCAAACTGTTCTTGGTTTTCAATGAACCGCAGTTTGGTCTGATTCAAGTGCTTTCTGTACGTTTGTGGTACATATTATGCCGGTGACGCCAGGTTTCGACATGATCATTGAGATCATTGAGATCTACATGATCATTGAGATCCGGGTGGACTAAGGAGAGCCTGGTTTTGGGTGCTCTCTTCATTAGCAATTCTGCAGGGGTATTCAGCTGAGCAGAATCCGAGATAACCGGGTGTAAGGGGTGGTTTGCAGGGGGTCAGCTTTCCCTTCTGACCTTATATGAGCAGTTCCGAATCGCTCCCACACCCTTGGTTCCAGACACTGGAATTATGAAGGGACTGTGACAGACTTGGACAGACAATCGGTTTCAAGGTAGGAAGCAGGTATGGCTTTATTGTGTTTAAAAAGAAGTAAAAGGCGCACCTTTAATAACACACACAGACCCATACACACTGAGGGGTACAACACATTGAATAACATGTCAAATTGCAGCCTGTGGGGAAAAGAATACAGTTTAAACTCTAAATGGGGTAAAGAGGAGAATGCAGATACATTTACACAAGTTATCCCAGCCTCCCTCCCCCAATTCCCCTAACTAACTAAGTTATAGCTCTGTGGGTTTAGGGGCCATGCTCACCAATCCCCTTTTTGACAGTTGCTGGTGAATCGCGGTTTCGGGGTTCGCTGCAATTGGCCTTCTAGGCGAGCCGTACCCCGGTCGGAGGAGAGGACTTCGGACTGCGTAGTATTCGGTTGGGGTGCGTCCGTTGATGCGGTAAGTTGCGTTTTGGATGTAAGGGGTAAGTACCCACTTTCTTTGGTTAGGAATAGTTTTAGTTGGTCCTTTTTGGTAATTTCTCACCCGTTGGTCGTTCCGAAGTAGATTGTAGAGTGGAAATAAAGGTCGATTCTTCAGTTTTTGCTGAGTTGGTTTCGGTTGGTCGTTTCGCTGGTTGTAGTAGCCCGGGTTTGTCAATTTGGTTGCTGACAACCTTCCATTTCTTGGGCCTCGTGCTCAGTCAGTTCTTGATGAGTTCTAGTAGTTTCCTTCACTGCTCCATTTCTTCACTCCCCAGCTCTGGCTGCTTGTGTCTGTGTCTGTGTTCCAGTCTGTGTGCTGCTCCTTGCTGGTCTTTCCTTGTAAAACTAGGGGATAGATATATTCCAAAAAAAGGCTTCGTTATCTCCCGTAAAATCTCTTGGGCTCTCTTTGAACTGTTCTGTCCACTGATTTTCAAATGTCTCCTTTGTCAGCAGTAATTCGATTAGGGTGTGAGAATGTGCTATCACTGGTTTTGCATTGTTTTAGAATTGTCCAGTTTCTTGACCATGATTTCCATTGTGCTTGATTGGGTAATTCGATTATCTCTTAGAGGGTGAATAGTTCCCCCAGACAGTCTGGGGTCTTTAATACACGAATTTGGCCCCACCTCCTGTATTTGGTAACTTTCTTTTTGCAGCCAAAATGTTGTAGAATCTTAAAATTGATATGCTCCTTCCCATAGATGTTTAGGGGATCTCAAGCTTCTGTAATTCCCTTTCCTATGAGTCCAAACACTGGCGGGGGGGGGGGTCTCCATGAATGCATCCCCTTTTATCCCCCGCAGGCTTTGTCTGCCCCTTTAAATTCATTTTAAAAGCCCAGAAAGGGATTCTTCTCCTCTGTAGGGGAAAGGTACCTGGAATCTTGGCGAGATATTGGTAAATTCTACATTCCCCCCTGTGATACCATATCACTTATGGTATCATTCTTCGAGGTGAGCAAAGTTCCTGACTCCCAAGAGATAACCTTCCCCATAAATTAGCTAAACCAATACCCAAAATGCATTACACTTATGCAACATATCCATAGATGCACACTTTTCCTTTTACAGGTACAAACTTTTGACATTTATACCCTCCCAGCTTGGAGGGGGTTCAATCACTACAATTGCATTTCAGCACAGTTACATTTCATTTCAGTTACATTATATTCACCAGCATATAGGCAACGTACAACCACATTACAGAAGGAAAAAAAACCTAGATTAAAATTAAACAACATCAATTGGTCTCCTGGTAATGTCTGAATCCTACCCTTGAGAACTGCTCTCAGGCTGGCTGACACACAAGACAAACTCAAAATAATCACCTAAACATTACTGCAATATTACTCTCAATTCTAAACTAAACCTTTAAAAATCCTTAAACTAAAATTAGAGCTATGTACAACCGCCACCCGTCTCCGGGTGACCTGGTTAGTCCCTGTCAGGCCCATACCTTGTGCGGCCTGATAGCTGCCTGGATGCTAGGGTTTCCCTGCAGCCGGTGAGCTGGAGACCCTTGTCTCTGGGACAGCTCGTTGCTACTGCTCCTGTGAGTCCCTCACCGCTGGAGGCGGCTGGCTGGTGGTCCCTACTCTGAGCGGCCTCTGTACTTCTGACCTTCGGCCTTTCCTGTCGGGCTGCCCTTCTCCTAGGGTAGAATCGCTGAGGTTCAGATGCCGGTGACCACGGTATCTTTGGCCGTGGTGTACGGAGGGTCCTTCTCAGGGCTTGGGTTATTGGGGGTGCGTCCGAATCCCAAGCGATGGGTGAGATAGCCCCTCCAGTACTGCAATTCACCGTCCCTATAGGCACGGTTTCTGAGCCTGCCACATTCCCTGTGGGCCCTCCACCGTCGGGGGCGGCCAACGGAGGGTCCCTGTCCTGAGGACGGTTCACCCCTCCCGGCTGCCCTCTATGGTTGGCTGACCCTGGGTTGTACAGCTTGCACTGGTTGATGTGGAACCACTTAGTACGGAGGGGCAGTTTTATGGCATAGACCATCGGGCTTGCCTTGTCCACAATGCTGTATGGCCCCATATATAATGCTTCAAAAACCCCGACCCGAGCATAGTTCCTCACCATGACCTGGTCCCCTATCTCCCGTTCGTGGTGTTTGCTGGGTTCTAGCAGCAATCGGTTCCTCTGATGCTGTCTGCCCATGTTATTAGCAGCCTGCCAGTGAATCTGTTTGAGGTGTTCGAACAGGTTCCTGACAAACCGGTCCCGGTTCACCTCTCTAAGCTGACCTTCTGTGAGCACCGGGGCTAGGACATGGGTGGGGGTCCGCATGATCCAGCCAGTCATGAGCTCGTGTGGGAAATACCCGGTGCTCTTTGACTGGCTAGCTCGGATCCCCATTAGGACCAATGGTAAGACCTCCACCCACTTTTGGGGTGAGTCTCCCGTTTCCTTCCGCAGCCTTTCTTTAATGGTGCGGTTTAAACGCTCCACAATACCAGATGACTGTGGGTTGTGGGCAACGTGCCATTTCCCCTCAATGCCGAGCACCTTAAGGGTTGCCTGCATTACCTGCCCGGTGAAATGGCTCCCCTGGTCCGACTCCACATATTGTGGGAGTCCCCACTGGGAGAACACTTCCCTCACTAAAATCTTAGCTGTCCCTAGTGCGGTGGCTGTTCGGCAGGGGAAGGCTTCAACCCATTTTGAGAACACGTCCACCAGGACTAGGCAGTATTTGTAGCCTCCCTGGGCGGTGGGTAGGGGCCCGATGTAGTCAATTTGGATTGACTGCCATGGTCCCTCTACCCTCCTGACGTGTCCTAGGGACACCTTCCTTTTCTGAGGGTCAGGGTTGTTCGCAGCACACAACAGGCAGTTCGCACAGAACTCGCGGACGTCCTCCCTGAGTCCCGGCCACCATCCTGCCTGTTCCACCCGTTGCCAGGTGGTCTCAGGCCCGAGGTGTCCCGCTCCTGGACCCTCATGGGCCAGTTTTAGGAATTCCCTCTGGTGCTGCTGTGGCACGACCCATTGTCCCTCTTTAAACAGCATGCCTTCCTTAACGGTAATGGCTGCTGTGTCGTACGGACCTTCTACTCTCTCTCCTCTAGCTCGCGCGTTCAGGACAGCTTTCATAACTGGGTCCTGTGCCTGAACTGTTTTTAAGTCCGGGGCCAAAGCTATCCTTGCACTCTCTGCTGCCCTGTTCTTATTCTTGACCGCTGCTATGCGGCCGGTGTCATAGGGGTCCCAGAACTTTCCCGTGCGGGCACCTTCTTTGGCCAGTTTGTCAGCCTGTTGGTTTCCCTCTGCACGGGGTTCGGTTTTTGAATGGGCCTTCACCTTATGTATGTAGACCTTTCCTTCTTCCCCCACCGCTGTCATGATTTTCTCCAGCAAGGGCTTGATTGCCAGGGGTCTCCCGTCAGCGGACGTGTATCCGCGACGGGACCAGATAGCCAGGTACTCCGTACATGAATTGCAGGTGAACATACTGTCCGAGCAAATCATGTACGGGGTAGGGAATTCCTCGGGGTGGGTCACCACGTACATTACGGCGGACAGTTCAGCATGCTGGGCGCTCATGGTGCTGGGGAGCTTGATTGCCAGGGCAATACCTGCCCTTGGGTCATAGACTCCGCACCCAGTGAGTCGTTCGCCAGCAGATACCGTGCTGGACCCGTCCACGTAGATGTCCCAGCCTGTAGGGTGTAACCCCGCCAGAAGGCCAATGTTCACCTCCCATACCCCTTCTATGGAGCACCTGTGGGCTTTCCCTGGATAGATTAGGTTGGCTGCGAGCCTTGGCTCGCGGGGGCCTTCTGCTCTGAGGTCCATCTGGGAGAGGAGCAGGGTCCAGCGAGCAATGCGGGCACTGCTCACCGTCCCGTCCTTAATCCTCCCATCTAGGAGCATCTGAGTAGGTGTGTGGTGGGTTAGGAGTGTTAGAGGAGACCCTCCCGTGAAGATCAAGGATCTTTTCACTGCCCAATATGTGGCTAGGAGGTGTCTCTCACAGTTGGAGTACCCCTTCTCCACATCTGTGAGGATCCTGGAGGAGTAAACCACCGGTCTCAGCTGGCCGTGCCGCTCTTGAAGCAGCACTGAGCTCAAACTGTCCCCACTGGCTGCCACCTCCAGGAAAAACTCCTTTCCTACATCTATCGCTCCTAAGGCTGGCGTGGTCTGCAAGTCCTTCTTGAGCTGATTAAATGCTGCCTCGCAACCCTCATCCCAGTCCCACTCTACACCCTTGTGTAGGAGCCTGAGCAGAGCGGCTGCGGTGGCTGCATAATCCTCAATGAAGTCTCTGCAGTACCCGGTGAGTCCTAGAAAGGATCTTACCCCTGTCACTGTGTTGGGGGCTGGTAACTCCTGTACTGCCTCCCTTCTAGCCTTGTCTATGGCCCTTTCCCCAGCGCGCACAGTCAGCCCCAGGAATTTGACTTCCTTCTGGCCGATCTGTGCCTTCTTGGGGTTTACTTTAAACCCTTCTTCTTTTAACAGCTCCAGCAGCTCAGCCAGTAGTGGGCCATGCTCCTCCCCCTGATCGGTGAACAGAAGCAGGTCATCCACATACTGCACCAACTGCTGGGGTCTGCTAAAGCCCTTTAAACAGTTCGCCATGCATTGGTGAAAAATGCTGGGACTATTGTGGAAGCCTTGGGGAAGACAGTTCCACGTGTATTGTTGGCCCTTAAAGGTAAAGGCGAACTTGTACTGGTCCTCCCGTTTTAAAGGAATGGACCAGAACCCATTTGAAATATCCAGCACCGTGAAAGTGGTCGCAAATGCTGGAATATTCCCTATGAGATCCGCTACGGCTGCTACAGTGGGTGCACAGGCAGGGATATTCTTATTTAGTACTCGATAGTCCACAGTGGCCCTCCATGAGTTGTCCGGTTTCTTAACCGGCCACAGTGGAGAGTTCACATGGGTTGCTATCGGTCTTAACACCCCTTGCTCTACCAGTGATCCCAGTGCCGTTGTCAGGTCTGCCTCTGCCTCCCTGGGGAAGTTATATTGCTTTTGTGGTCGGGTCATGGGGTCCCCTACTATACTAACTTCCACCCCCGTTACCCTACCACAGTCATGTTTGTGGGTGGCAAATGCTGCAAGGTGTGCCCGTATATATGCCTGGTATTCCACTGGGGTGTTACTGACCAGTAATTCCAAGTCATAACCCTCCTTTGGCTTCACTGTACACAATGTTCCCTTGGCCCCTTTTTCTGGGATCACCGCCACCTCACCTTCCCTGTCAGTCACTGGCTCCCCATAGACAGTGGTTCCTGAGATCCATTAGGATCTGGTGGCCAATGATAAAATCAGCTCCCAGGATCCCTTTTCCCTTCTGCTCCCATTTCATCAGGACACACTTCCATTTGGTTTTGAGTGTCCCTAACTGAATGGTGAGCGGGATGGAAAATGAACCAGTTTGCTCATTGCCTGTGAACCCCACTAGACTGTACGGGACCCCGTTCGATAGAGGTGAAGTAGCTGGGTTATCTGCATATACAAGGGTGCTGGAAGCACCGGTATCTAGCAGGTAGGTCCCTTTCACTTTCTCCACCTCCATCATAACGCACGGTCTCTTCCAGGCATCGTACTCTAGGGAACACAGGTACACAGGCTGCACTGGCCTTAGTCATGCATCTGGGTGGGTTGGAGCAGAGGGTTTTACCGTACCGGCAACTGGACCGGTTGCGATAGCTACTGCTCCCTGTATGTTTATGAGTGTCTGTAGGGCGGTTACGAGTGTCTCATATGTGTCGGGTGTTCCTGCCCTGGCCTTACGGGCTGGGGCTGGAGTGGCCTTTCCCTTAGTCTCTTTCCAGGGGTTCGTACAATCCTTCCTCCAGTGCCCACTTTTCCCACACCCAAAACACTCGCCCCCTTTGTGTGGAGGGTTCCCACCTTCCTGATGCCACGCTCTCTTGCCTTGGCTGGGTTTAATCTCATGGACCCTCCCTTTAGAGGAGGGCTCCTCTGTCCCTCTACCGTTCCGGTAAGCCAGTGTCAACTGTCTGACCACTGTCTCCTCGGTGGTTCTGGGATCTCTTGGATCGAACCAGACCTCGGCTTTTTCCTTTACTCCAGGTAGGCTGTTTGCCACCAGGCTGCGGAGCCAGTGAGCCAGCTCGTTAGGGTTCAGGTGGGCCCGGTCAAGAACCCCACTACAGGCCCTTTCGTAGACCGGCCACATCCTGTCGGCGAAAGCCTGTGGAGTCTCCCCATCGAGCTGCACTGTCTTCTCCACTCGGGAGAAAGGACTCCCGTCGTTCATACCCATGGCCTCTAGAACCTCCTCCTTAACCGTAGCGTACGTGTTTCGCCCCTTTCTGCTGTCTGCAGAGAGGGAATGGCACAGCTTGGTGTCTAGCGAGAAGAGCAACAGCTTAGCCTGCTCCGAATCATCGCACCCGTTAATATCCCCTGTGTATTCCACTTCCAGGAAGTGTACTGAGGGATCCCCCTGTTGGGTGAGCTTACTTAGGTGGCCTATCATAGCCCTCAGTTTTTGGGTGTCATGGGGGACTACGAAGTTGCTTTCTAGGGGTCCTGCTGCCCCATTGGCATCAGGCGGGCCAAACCTCTGCTGCCGGACCAGGTGCATTGGCCCTGGTTCCGGCCCTTCTTGTATTGGTTCACCCTCTTCCCCCTGCTGCCAAGCCGAGTTAAAACTCGGGGCTGCCGGTGTTGGTAGTTCGCAATCCTTGCCTGCCCTGCACTCTGGCTGACACCCCTGCTGCCCCGGGCCATTCCTGGGATTTACAGGCAGTGACTGAGGGGTTTCTCCTTGCCCAACCAGGTGTTCTTGGGCTAAACCCGGGTTTATCAGGCACACCATGCCTTTAGTCCGGGATAGAGCAAGGTTCAAGCTTTGGATCTGCTGCTGGCAGGGGCCGTGGTCTCCTGCCTCGAATTCCCTGGCACTGGCTACCTTATAGGCTACCTGAATGTCTCTCACCCTCTCCCCATACTCTTTAACTTGCTTGGCGAGGCAGGAATTCTCTTCCCGCAATGCCAGTTCGCTATTCTTGGCTTCAATAATCTGACACTGTAAAAGGTCCAGTTGGGTTTTGTGCCTTTCTTTAGTGAGCTCTCTACTTTCCTTTAACTGTCCCACCTGTGTCCACAGCCTTTCCCCGACTGTGGCCCTTGCGCTGGACCTCTCTTCTGCCTGCCTCAATACTTCCTTTAATTTCTCATTCTCCTCATCTAGAAGCCGGATCTGTTGCTGAAGGAAAATTAGCCAAGTGGCCTTCTCTATCGACCTTTTATGGTCCTTGCTCTCGGTCCATTGAGCTGCAGCATCTTCTGGACGCTCAGCATACAATAGATCGAGTACCCACTCCTGAGCCACATTTACCCTCTTAAACACATACGAGGAAATCCCCTCTTCCATTTTGCTTCGTTTCCTGAACTCAGTCTCTCTCTTATCACGTCCCTTGTACCAGTGTCCCATCTGGGTTGCCATGTGTAAGGGGTGGTTTGCAGGGGGTCAGCTTTCCCTTCTGACCTTATATGAGCGGTTCCGAATCGCTCCCACACCCTTGGTTCTAGACACTGGAATTATGAAGGGACTGTGACAGACTTGGACAGACAATCGGTTTCAAGGTAGGAAGCAGGTATGGCTTTATTGTGTTTAAAAAGAAGTAAAAGGCGCACCTTTAATAACACACACAGACCAATACACACTGAGGGGTACAACATATTGAATAACATGTCAAATTGCAGCCTGTGGGGAAAAGAATACAGCTTAAACTCTAAATGGGGTAAAGAGGAGAATGCAGATACATTTACACAAGTTATCCCAGCCTCCCTCCCCCAATTCCCCTAACTAACTAAGTTATAGCTCTGTGGGTTTAGGGGCCATGCTCACCAATCCCCTTTTTGACAGTTGCCGGTGAATCGCGGTTTCGGGGTTCGCTGCACTTGGCCTTCTAGGCGAGCCGTACCCCGGTCGGAGGAGAGGACTTCGGACTGCGTAGTCTTCGGTTGGGGTGCGTCCGTTGATGCGGTAAGTTGCGTTTTGGATGTAAGGGGTAAGTACCCACTTTCTTTGGTTAGGAATAGTTTTAGTTGGTCCCTTTTGGTAATTTCTCACCCGTTGGTCGTTCTGAAGTAGATTGTAGAGTGGAAATAAAGGTCGATTCTTCAGTTTTTGCTGAGTTGGTTTCGGTTGGTCGTTTCGCTGGTTGTAGTAGCCCGGGTTTGTCAATTTGGTTGCTGACAACCTTCCATTTCGTGGGCCTTGTGCTCAGTCAGTTCTTGATGAGTTCTAGTAGTTTCCTTCACTGCTCCATTTCTTCACTCCCCAGCTCTGGCTGCTTGTGTCTGTGTCTGTGTTCCAGTCTGTGTGCTGCTCCTTGCTGGTCTTTCCTTGTAAAACTAGGGGATAGATATATTCCAAAAAAAGGCTTCGTTATCTCCCGTAAAATCTCTTGGGCTCTCTTTGAACTGTTCTGTCCACTGATTTTCAAATGTCTCCTTTGTCAGCAGTAACTCGATTAGGGAGTGAGAATGTGCTATCACTGGTTTTGCATTGTTTTAGAATTGTCCAGTTTCTTGACCATGATTTCCATTGTGCTTGATTGGGTAATTCGATTATCTCTTAGAGGGTGAATAGTTCCCCCAGACAGTCTGGGGTCTTTAATACATGAATTTGGCCCCACCTCCTGTATTTGGTAACTTTCTTTTTGCAGCCAAAATGTTGTAGAATCTTAAAATTGATATGCTCCTTCCCATAGATGTTTAGGGGATCTCAAGCTTCTGTAATTTAGGTCCATTTTGAATTCCCTTTCCTATGAGTCCAAACACTGGCGGGGGGGGGGGGGGTCTCCATGAATGCATCCCCTTTTATTCCCCGCAGGCTTCGTCTGCCCCTTTAAATTCATTTTAAAAGCCCAGAAAGGGATTCTTCTCCTCTGTAGGGGAAAGGTACCTGGAATCTTTGCGAGATATTGGTAAATTCTACATGGGTCTGCAGGGAATCGTCCGTCACACGTTTCAAGCTCTGCTTGATGGTTTGTACTGCTCGTTCCACTTGACCATTAGATGCGGGCTTAAACGGTGCAGCCCTGACATGCTTGATGCCATTGCGGGTCATGAACTCGTTGAATTCTGAGCTGGTGAAGCATAGTCCATTGTCACTAACAAGGACATTGGGCAAACCATGGGTGGCGAACATGGCCCGGAGGCTTTCAGTGGTGGCAGTGGACGTACATGATGACATTATTATACATTCAATCCATTTAGAGTAAGCATCCACTGCCACTAGGAACATGTTTCCTAGAAAAGGGCCAGCGAAATCTACGTGGACCCTTGACCATGGTTTGGAGGGCCATGACCACAGACTCAGTGGGCCTACCTGGGTGCATTGCTCAACTGTGAGCAAGTGTTACATTGGTGTGCGCATGACTCCAACTCCGAGTCAATGCCGGGCTACCCAACGTGCGACCTGGCGATAGCCTTCATCATGACTATGCCTGGATGGGTACTGTGAAGGTCGCGTATAAACGTTTCTCTGCCTTTTTTTGGCAAAATTACACGATTTCCCCATAGGAGGCAGTCCGAATGGATGGACATTTCGTCCTTGCGTTGGTGGAACAGCTTAATTTCATCTTGCAGTTCCCCTGGGACCGCCGACCAGCTCCCATTGAGGACATAGTTTTTTTACTCGTGATAGTGTAAAGTCCTGTCCCTGCAGTACAGATTCACACGAGGCACATACTGAAGACAAGGTCACTCAGGACCTGCACCTTTATTACACAGCCCTTGAATGCCACACTTGCCTGAGACCTGTCCTTATATAACTGTCTGGGACAGGTATCCAGTGTCTCCTGCAAGTGCACCGATGGTGGTAAGGTAAACTTGTGGTTACAGGTCATCTCTGGTTACAGTCATGTATAGCATGGTAAGATACAGTTGTGTACAGTAGTGTGAGATACAGATAGCACCAGGTCCTGATCTGGCGAGCCATGACGAGTGACCTCTCACTCTCAAAATCATCCGTTACAAGGAGCAAGTCTTCCAACCCCGTGATGGGCAATGGTAGCTGACTGAGGGCATCCGCACAGTTCTCAGTGCCTGTCTGTGGCAGATTATATAATCAGACACAGATAACGTTAGTGCCCATCTTTGGATGCGGGACGAAGCATTGGTGTTAATACCTTTGCTTTCTGAGAACAACGAAATGAGCGGCTTGTGGTCGGTTTCGTGCTTGAACCGGAGTCCAAATATGTATTGATGCATTTTCTTAACCCCGTATACGTATGCTAATGCTTCTTTCTCAACCATACTGTAGACTCTTTCAGCCTTAGATAAACTTCTGGACGCATATGCAACCAGTTGCAGTTTGCCTGACCCATTGGCTTGCTGTAACACACAACCGACCCCGTACGAAGATGCATCACAAGCTAGTACTAAACGTTTACGTGGGTCATACAATACAAGTAACTTGTTAGAACATAGCAGATTTCTGGCCTTGTTAAAGGCTGTCTCTTGAGCTTTACCCCAAACCCAGTCATCACCCTTGCGTAGCAATAAATGCAGTGGTTCCAGCAAAGTGCTCAACCCCAGTAGAAAGTTACCAAAATAGTTGAGGAGTCCCAGGAACGAACGCAGCTCCGTCACATTCTGTGGTCTGGGTGCATTCTTGATGGCCTCCGTCTTGGAGTCTGTGGGTCTGATGCCATCCACCACAATCTTTCTCCCCAGAAATTCGACCTCTGGCGTCAGGAAAACGCACTTGGAGCATTTCAGCCTGAGTCCCATTATGTCCAGTCGCTTGAGAACCTCTTCCAGGTTGTGCAAGTGTTCAGTGGTGTTGCGGCCAATGATCAAGATGTCATCTTGGAACACCACGGTGCATGGAACCAATTTCAGCAGACTCCCCATGTTCCTCTGGAAGATGGCCGCCGCCGAATGAATCCCAAAGGGGCATCTGTGGTATATGGACAGTCCTCTGTGCGTGCTGATGCACGTCAATTTTTTCAAAGGTTCAGCCAGCTCCTGTGTCATGTAAGCAGAGGTTAGATCCAGCTTGGTGAACGACTGCCCCCCCCTGCTAGCGTTGCAAACAGGTCATCCGCTTTGGGTAGTGGGTACTGGTCCTGTAACGAGACTCGGTTGATCGTTACTTGTAGTTCCCGTACTTTCTGACCGTCCCATCGCTCTTCAACACTGGAACAATTGGACTGGCCCACTCGTTGAACTCGACTGGCGATATGATCCCCTCTCGTTGAAGTCTGTCCAACTCGATCTCGACTTTCTCTCGCATAATGTATGGAATCGCTCGGGCCTTGTGATGAACGGGTTCTGCATCAGGAACTAGATGGATCTGCACTTTGGTGCCTGTGAAGTTGCTGGTGCCTGGCTCGAATAACGACGGGAATTTGTTTAGCACTTGGGCGCATGAGGCATCATTCTTTGAAGACAGTTCTTTGATGTCGTCCCAGTTCCATCGGATCTTTCCTAGCTAGCTTCTGCCGAACAGCGTTGGTCCATTGCTTGGTACAATCCATCATGGTTAATCATGCACAGCTCCATCATACGATACCTTCACTGCCGCACTGCCAATGACTGGTATGAGCTCTTTGGTGTAAGTGCACAGTTTGGTGTGGATCGGACTTAGTATTGGCCTTTGTGCCTTGTTGCCCCACAGTTTCTCAAAAGCTTTCTGGCTCATAATTGACTGACTCGCCCCCATGTCCAATTCCATGGAAACTGGAATGCCGTTTACTTTGACTTTTAACATTATCGGATGGCTTTTGGTGGTGAAGGTGTGTACCCCATACACTTCCACTTCAGCCTCGGGTTGAGTTGCCTCTCTTACTCGTTCAGCATGATCCACGTCGGATCGGTCATCTTCTGCTGACTCTGCCATGTGGTGAGTCACAGCACGTCTGCACTTTTGCTGGAGGTGCCCCATTGATCCACAGCCCTTGCACACATAGTGCTTGAATCGACATTGATAAGCTCGATGATTACCCCCGCATGCACCAACATGGTGCTAATGGATTCGCATTCACGCCCCACAATGGACTCTGTGTCATCCTAGGTCTGGCCTTTGCGGGCGTGTAGGCCCTGCCACGTATAGTTCAGCCTACTGAAGGCATTATTTTATGAACAGTACTTGCCAGTGAGTTCTGATGATATCTGTTTAGTTTTAGCGTCCGTGGGCATAAAAGCCTGGGTTTTCGTGATGGCCTTGCTCAGATCTAGGGATTTGGCAGACAGCAGTTTGCGAAGAATGACCTTGTGGCCGATTCCAAGCACGAAAAAGTCCCGCAACACTTCCCCCAAAAATCCAGCAAATACGCACAGTCCTACAAGGCGTCTTAGGTCAGTGACATAGCTTGCCATGTCCTGGCCCTCGGCGCGGTGGTGTGTATAAAAGCAATACCTGGCCATCAAGATGCTCTCCTTCGGCTTGAGGTGTTCCCAAACCAGCGTGCACAACTCTTCATATGTTTTCTCCGTGGATTTCGTTAGCGCTAGCAGATTTTTGATGAGGCCATGTATTGTGGACCTGCAAACGATGAGGAGAATCGCCCTGCGCTTGACCACGGTTTCTTCCTTTTCCAGCTCGTTGGCCACGAAGTACTGGTCAAAACGCTCAATGAAGGCTTCCCAACCCTCAACAAATCTCTCAAGAATACCAATGGCAGCCATAACTGCGTGAAAGTTCGTGATCCGTTACTCGTCGCCAATTGTTACGTTAAGAATAACTCCACAAGACTGTATATCTTAAGTGCAAACTGTTGTGACCTTGGTCTCTTTATTGTAACTCCAGAGTGAGGAGGCAGCATGGTAGACTGCCTTTTATACCTGCTTGGCACAACCTTGACCTCCTGAAGCAAATTAATTAAACCACTTGAAATATTTTTAGAGAATGAATCTGCTGTAGTAATGGGAGAGTTTGGGATTAACATCTGTGTTCCACAGACTCCACCTTCTAACAGGTTCCTTTTGGCATAAATAAACTCAAATCATTGCAGATAGAAAGTAGCCTCTGCTATAACTGGAAATAACATTGTTGGAATTTTATTATTTTTAGAGAAAAAATAGCTCAATATTTATATAGTACGGCACTACAAAAATATACAGTAATTTGCACCACTCAGTAATTTGACGTAGGATTTTGCAGTTCTGTAAATCTTCTGAGTGAGATCTTAATCTTTGCTTCACTGGCAAGTTTCAGCTGTGGCTCAGTGGGCAGCACCCTTGCCTCCGAGTCAGAAGGTCATGGGTTCAAGCCCCACTCCTGAGACTTGGGCACATAAGCCAGGCTGACAGCACTCAGAGAGCACCGCACTGTCATATTTCGGATGAGATATTAAACCGAGGCCCCGTCTGCTCTCTCAGGTGGGCGTAAAAGATCCCATGGCATTAATTCAAAAAAGAGTAGGGGAATTCTTCCTAGTGCCCTGGTCAATATTTATTCTCAACTAACCACTAAAAATCAGATTATCTGGTCACATGCTGTATATGGGACTTTGCTGTGCGTAAAATGGCTGATGTACATTACAACACTTCAAAAAGTACTTAATTGGCTGTAAAGTGCTTTGGGACAGCCTGAGGTCATGAAAGATGCTATATAAGTGCAAGTCCTTCTTTCTTTTAACTGACTTTGCAAACAGTTAGATTTAGAGGAGCAGGGACAGATACAGCTGAAAATTTGCATACTCCTTCAATCTCACACCATCTTGGTGAAGTTTCTAAGTTTTGATATCTAACCTAAACCATGGGTTTTGATGAGGTCCAGGTCCTGAAGGAGTCTGTGAAGAGATTCTGAGGGGAAGGGGGCAGAGCAAGGCCATCAGATTTGAGTCTAGGTCTGGGAGCATACTATGTCTTGAAAATTCTGTGCTTCTATATTTTCTGTATTTGTTGATGTACTGCTGCGTTATTTCTGTTTCTGTGAACTAATAGCCAATAAAACAGACAAGGAAGAACCGATGGGTACATTTATGGATGATCACAGGTATGAGATACCAAAGCTTCTCTGAGTAGTTACCAGGTGGTGTATTTTTCACGAAGCTGAACAGATGGCAAACCTGTTTTCCAGCTGAAGTCTCCATCTAATAGTCATCAATCATGAAACATTACATTGAGTTCACAGCGATGCTTCTGTCATTTTCCCGAACATATACCCTTGGGTCTCCTCGTCCGCTCTGTTTGCTGTTGCATGACAGTCAGCAGTTATAAAGAGATGTGACATTGCACCTTGCAAGTCTGCTAACCTAACCGGGAGGACGTGATTTTATAGAGATAAATCAGATAGCTTCGAGAAGGCAAAAGCTAAATGTAGATTATTAACATTAAGTTAAATTGTGAGGGAACATGAATTCAAGTTGTAAATTTAAGACTAATGTTTGGAAAGTCTTGACAAAAAGAGTAGTCAACATCGAGAGCAGATGTCTTGGAGAAGGAGTAAAGATGAAAACCCTGGAATCCTTTGAGAAAAATTGGATGCTGATTGGAGAGAACTTGAGGATCTTTCTGAATTCATGACCTAAGATGAGCTAAATGGCCTTCCTCATCTGTAACAATCTTGTGGTCTGTGCCAGTTCTGACTTTCATTCTAGTGGATAAATCTCTAGTCTGCCTGCACTGTGCCATTCTTCTATCCATTATATGGTGCCCTGGGACAAAAGTGCTTACATTAAACTTAATGGTTGTTTATAACCAGACAGAGCAAAGTACATTAGCAAAATACTGCAGATGCTGGAATCCGAAACAAAAACAGTCAATAATGGAAACGCTCAACAGGTTAAGCAGCATCCGTGGAGAGAGAAACAGAGTTAATGTTTCAGGTCTTACTCTTCATCAGGTCTCAGACCTGAAACGTTAACTATTTCTCTCACCACGGATGCTGCCTGGCCTGCTGAGTGTTTAGAGCAAAGTACATCTTTAGTTTCTCAGGAAGAACAATGATTAAAGCACAAGAGAGGGAAAGCTACACCCATCACTACAATCTTTATTAACGGATGTAAAACTGTTGACTAAATACTCTAATTAGAAGCATTTCCTTTAGTACTCCATCATTTTTAACATAAATGATGTCAGTGTTTTTGTGTATGTTTAACGTGTTTGAGAGGAATTGGGTTTTTAAACAGATGTTGGGAAGATGACAAGTACAAGATTTTCAGACATCGAGTCAGACTCGAGGCATTGCCTTGTGCCAAAAATATACATCTGTTGAAAAAAGGCAAACCATGTCCATCGCAGAGATTACACGAAAGACTTGTCCATTAATTAAACTGAGTTACCATCCCATTACTACTGGTGCTGCTTCATCACTGGTTATCTTCAATCATCTTAGACTTACAGAGTAGTAGGGCCCAAGTTTGAACAACGCACCTGCAAGTCTTGAGCCTATTATTTAGAATTAAAAGTGCGCCTAAAAAGTACCTCACTATTCTGAAGTGTCTGCAGGCCTCCATTCCAGTCGGCGCAGCACAGCTTGAGCTGCGGGGGCTGGAGCTATCGATGTGCTGTGTCTACACAGCCGGCATGGGGGCGGGGCTAAGGCCCAGCGTGTCTGAGTGCCAGCAGTGTTGCACATGCGTGTTGGAGCATGCGCACATGCGCAATGGCACAGAAACATTGGCAGTCGGCCATCTTTAAAGATATGCTGCTGCTGCATGCTTTAGTGAGTTTTGCTGCTGGGTGATCGATTTCCCACCCCTAGCCCCTGGCAGAACAGCTGAAGATATGCTGCTGCGTGTTTTAGTGAGTTTTGCTGCTGGGTGAACGATTTCCAGCCCCTGGCCGAACGGATAGGCGATGCGTGCTGCAGTAGGTGAGGTAGGGACTTTTATTTTTTTATTTATTGATTGATTTTTTATTTTTTTATTTTTTATTGATGGTTCTTTATTTTTAAAAGTGAAGATGTTTAGTGCTCTCACTTTCCTTCTGCGCCCCCCCCCCCCCACCCCACTCTCTGGCTAGCTGATTTCTTAACTTTACACAAGGTTTTTCCTAGCATACAAAAGTGGACACTTACTCCGTTCTAATTTAGTTTGGAGTAACTTTTCGCAGTTCAAACTTGCAAAACAGGTGTAAGTGGCTGGACACGCCCCCTTTTGGAAAAAAAAATGAACTAAAAGAAAACTAAACTAACTCATTGGAACTGGAGCAAACTAAATGTGGAGAATTGCAATTTCTAGGATACTCCAAAAAAAACTAGTTGCTCCAAAAAAATGGAGCAAATCCAGTTGAAACTTAGGCCCGTAGGAAATATTGGGAAGAAACCTTTTCATGCAACTGTCTGTCCAAAATTAGAAAAATGCAACGCACGTGTGGAAAAGGTGTGAATGCAGTATTAGGGTGCGAGGGAGAAAGGTTGCATTCATGAATGAGACTCCTCCTG
Organism: Pristiophorus japonicus; assembly: GCF_044704955.1. NCBI lineage: Eukaryota > Metazoa > Chordata > Chondrichthyes > Pristiophoridae > Pristiophorus > Pristiophorus japonicus. The sequence continues at coordinate 179,372,785 of NC_091980.1, read as the reverse complement.
GATTTACTACACTGTCCTTCCATCTCTGGGAACTAAGTTCAAATCCTGCCCACACCAATGGGTTGAAACTTGCTTCTAGGCACTGTGAGAGTCTTGAGAGAAATGTGTGGCCAACTTTAGTGTAGCCTCTGGTTGGAATTAGTCTGAATCCAAACACAGTTTTGCTCACAAATCAACAGTTACTGGTATTAAAATAGCAATCTCACTCTCACCACAAGAATAACTCACGTAGGAAAAAAACATGTGTCACTGGGGGATCAGAGGATGCACTTCTCGGGCTGGAGAGCATGATAAGCCAAATTGCTGAGGCAGCATAGAGCGCACTTTAATCTATATCTAACACAGGCGGTACATAGCTTGGAAGTACTTGATGCTGACACTGGGTAAAGAAAATACTGACATCCCTCAACTTGGTGAACAGTTAGATAATTTCCGCAATAAAAATGTTACTAGCCACCTGTTTGTAAAACTCAACCCAGATACAGCTGCTAGAATCAGAATGAAATCTGCCCACAAAACAAAATTGGGGAAAATAAACAACCCCTGTGACTATTGTCACTAATTTTGGAGTGAATCGCCTTTGTTGGATGAGAAGTTGGGAAGCACTATCTGCACAGTAAGCCACTGTCTCATTAGTTGCCATCTCCTGTTTTTTTTTAACAACTCCTGTTTGTTCTGCTGTAAAGGAATTAACCAATTCCACCCTATCGTTACAATTCCAAGTTAAATACCATTCTCCATTCTAAGTGCAGGGTTTTGGCCTTTGCCCTGGATTTTGATACAGTACTCTGTCCATGTTACCCTGCAGTATCTACACTTCAAATTTCAATGGAAAACTTATATAAATACAAGTACTTGATTTATTTCTTAGGAAAGCCGATGCTGTCGACTTCCTTCTAAAGTGAGACTTTTAGTGTTATGAAATGATCTATCATGATGTTGGAAGCAGCTGTCATTGGATTGTGTTGAGAATCTGGTCTTGTTTCCTTGGGCATCTGAAGCCTGACATTGGCTCCCATATTTACAGGGAGGGAGCAGGGGGAACCCGGTAGTACCGAATTGAACAGCAGGACCTGATTACCATTTCTGGATTACGTTTCCTGGTCGCAGCCAGCTAGATTGAGGGGCTGCCGACTGTCTGGGTGTTGGGTGGGTGGGCCTTTGGAGGGAGGAGTCGGGGGGGTGGGGGTGGGGTAGGGGGATGTCATCAATGTGGGTTGGGGGAACATCAGAGGGGGCCCGGAGAGATCGGGCGGGAGGGGGGATGGACATCAGTGGGGGTGGGGGGGGCCCTGAGAGATCGGGCGGGGGGGGGGGGCGGACATCAGTGGGGGGGCCCGGAGAGATCGTGGGTTGGGAGGAAACATCAGTGGGGGGGCCCGGAGAGATCGGGCAGGAGGGGGGATGGACATCAGTGGGGGGGGGGGGGCCCTGAGAGATCAGGCGGGAGGGGGGGGGCGGACATCAGTGGGGGGACCCGGAGAGATTGGGCAGTAGGGGGGATGCACATTAGTGGGGGGCCCGGAGAGATCGGGCGGGAGGGGGGATGGACATCAGTGGGGGTGGGGGGGGCCCTGAGAGATCGGGCGGGGGGGGGGGGGGGGGCGGACATCAGTGGGGGGGCCCGGAGAGATCGTGGGTTGGGAGGAAACATCAGTGGGGGGGCCCGGAGAGATCGGGCAGGAGGGGGGATGGACATCAGTGGGGAGGGGGGGCACTGAGAGATCGGGCGGACATCAGTGGGGGGACCCGGAGAGATCAGGCAGGAGGGGGATGGACATCAGTGGGGGGGGGGGGGCCCTGAGAGATCAGGCGGGAGGGGGGGGGCGGACATCAGTGGGGGGACCCGGAGAGATTGGGCAGTAGGGGGGATGCACATCAGTGGGGGGCCCGGAGAGATCGGGCGGGAGGGGGGATGGACATCAGTGGGGGGGCCCGGAGAGATCGGGCGGGAGGGGGGATGCTCATCAGTGGGGGGGCCCGAAGAGATCAGGCGGGAGGGGTGATGGACATCAGTGGGGGGGCCCGGAGAGATCGAGCGGGAGGGGGGGCCACATCAGTGGGGGGGGGGCCCAGAGAGATAGGGCGGGGAGGGGGACATCAGTGGGGGGGGCCCAGAGAGATAGAGCGGGAGGGGGGGGAACATCAGTGGGGTGGGCCCAGCGAGATAGGGTGGGGGGGAGGGAACATCAGTGGGTGACCTGGAGAGATCGTGGGAGGGGGGACATCATTGGGGGGGCCCAGAGAGATTGGGCGAGAGGGGGTGTGGGGGGTGGGACATCAGTGGGGGGGTCCAGAGAGATTGGGCGGGGGGGGGATGGGGGGGACATCAGTGGAGAGGGGGGAGGGCCACAGAGATCGGGCGGGGGTGGGGGGAGGAACATCAGTGGGGGGGCCCGGAGAGATTGTGGGTTGGGTTGGTGGGGGAGGGGGGGGGCGTGAGATTGCAGGGGGCTTGTGAAGATCGCAGGAAGGCCATGGAAAGAAAGAACTTCCATTTATATAATGCCTTTCATGATCTCAGGATGTCTCAAAGCATTTTACAGCCAATTAAGTACTTTTGGAATGTAGTCACTGTAATGATATATGAAACGTAGCAGCCAATTTGCACATAGCAAGCTGCCACAATAACAATATGATAATGACCAGTTAATCTGTTTAATTTTTAGTGATGTTGATTGAGAGATAAATATTGGCAAGGATACCGGGGAGAGCTCCCCTGCTCTTTTTCGCAATAGTGCCATGGGATCTTTTACATTCACCTGAGAGAGCAGACGGGGCCATTTTTTAAAGTCCCATCTGAAAGACGGCACCTCCGATAGTGCAGCACTCCCTTAGTACTGGAGAAGATTACAGGCCGGGGAGGACATGAAGGAGTGGGGTGGGGGCGTGGAGGAGATCGGGAGACCATCGGATTATGGGGGTGCCGGGGGTGGGGGTTGGTGTGGTAGCAATCGCTGGTGAGGTTAACAAGTTTTGGGGGGGGGGGGAGGGGGGCGGCGGGCGGGGAATGTGGGGATGGGGCAGGCAAGCACTTCTGCTCCTCCTGGCCCACAAACAGTGCTGGAGAGGCACTTACCTGTTCCATCCAGCAGTCCACACCCCCGCTTTAGCTGCCAGGTTTCTTGAGGCCGGGGAAACCCACCCAGCCAGTGTTAAAGCTGGAACAGAGAAAACAATCTTCGGCAGCAGCCTCATTAAAATATTTGAATGAGGGACCTGTCTTCTGAGAGCGGGTTGGTCATTCACTACCCAGCTTCCCACTTCATGTCCCGTCTCCATTAAATCCAGAAGTGGGCGGGTTCGAGGCGGCTTGAAATTTTAAAAATTTTAACTTCCCACCCAATGCAAACCCACCCGTTTTTGGAGGGTTAAAATTACCCCCATGAAGTCTGTGCAAATAAATCATTTGTGATTCATTATTCCATATCCAACGAACAGTTCCTTCCTTGCTATCCTCCTGCGGATTAGAGGATTTCACATAAAGCATCACCGAAACGTAGAATGCATTGGGAATCTTTATCGTGCGGAGGTTCTGCTCAACCCTGAGAGAGTTGCTGCTGGTTACCATGCTCTGTATAGTCACAATCATTTGTTGATTTATATGTGCACAAGTAGGCTCATTGATGAACCCCAGAACAACAACAGCAACTACTTTTATTTATATAGTGCCTTTAACATAGTAAAACGTCCAAAGGTGCTTCACAGGAGCGATTATCAAACAACATTTGACACCAAGCCACATAAGGAGACATTAGGGCATCTTAAAGGTGGAGAGATTTAGGGAAGGAATTGCAGAGCCTCGGGCCATGGCAGCTGAAGGCACGGCCGCCAATGGTGGAGTGATTGAAATTGGCGATACACAAGAGACCAGAATTGGAGGAGGTCACAGAGACAGGGAGGAACAAGGCCAGGGAGGGATTTGCAAACAAGGATGAGAATTTTAACCAGGAGTGCAATCAGCCAAATAAAGCTATTTTTGAGGCCTTTAAAATATTGACGGGACTGGGCTGTGCCATGTGGATAGACTTTGAATTTGATAGGTTAGGGAGAGCCAAGGACATGCGTATAGGTTATATTAGCGTACAACAAGGTTAGGATGTCAGGCTTACAGATCAAGTTGCTGGCTCGTCAGTGGGTGTAGATTTACTACAAACAGTCAAAAGGGAACTGGATGAGTTCTTGGCTCTGGCTAATATCCCAGGTCATTGGCGTATTGGGCGATGTGTCTCATGGGCACTGTGGCTTCCTAGAACTCGTTTTGATCGCCTTTGGGGTTTGGAGAAAAATATCCCAATTTCCCTTGAATTGGCCTGTAATTTTTTTATCTGTTTTTTGCCTCTTCCAAGAAGTTATGGGAGTAATCTCTCCCCCCCCCCCCCCCCACCCCCCACTATAACCTGCTCCTGCACTGGGTCCTTCTGCTGCAGGCTTTCCTGCCCGACAGATAAACTGCAGGACATTTGGGAAAGCTGTATGTCCGTAATTCCCCACAACCCTGCCCCCACCGCACTGAATGTGCTGCCTATCTATCTGCTGGTAGGTCGGGGGAGGTCATTAGGGATCATGATGCTCAGTTGCACAATGACTGTATGGGCAGCCTCAATAGACAAGCTGGTCTTTTCCTGTTTGTTGTTTTTGTATATTCGAATCTATCTACAGGTTTCTAATGGTTAAGAACATAAGAATTAGGGGCAGGAGTAAGCCATACGGCCCCTCAAGTCTGTTCTGCCGTTCAATAAGATCATGGCTAGTGTTCTACCTCAACTCCACTTTCCCACCCTATTCCCATATCACTTGACATATATATATATATATATATGGAGTACCATTTATATACCATTTCAAAAGTCTTTCACTTAAGCACTGTAAGATAAATTACACACGTGACTAGGAGGCTGTGCACACGATAGGAAAAGTCAGTACTATCTTGAATTTCTATGCAACTAGCTTCCCAGGGTAACATTTGTCAGATTAACTAGACTTCATTGCACTACTGCATACATCAGATCCCTGATGCCTTATTAGCCAGGGCGATTCAACTAATCACTTTGCTAAAAGGAAATTAACCAATAACAGGAAAGGACACTTCATTTTTTTTCATGATGCTGGGATTGCAAAGAAGTCATGGGGCCCGAGTTTGGTCGACTTACCGTCGGCTGCCGCCGGGTTTTCTCAGCGGTCTCGATGGTTTTTGGGTGCTCACCCCTTCGAGGGAGTTTCAGCAGGTCCTCCCGCCGGCAGGGAGAGAAGACCATTGGGTACCGTCCACTGGCGTCCGCCGGTGTGCAACACCCACAAGAGTCCTCTCGCCCGCCGTGCCCCCAGTTGGTCCGAGCAGTCCGCCGCTCCAGCAGGGGAAAAGGACCGCTGCATGGAGGCAGATCTTACCTGAACGGTAAGTATGAAGACCTGCAAAAAAAGGTTAGTCCACTTTTCTTTACTTCTTTTGCAGGGATTTAAGTCGATGGGGTCCCCTGAACGATTTCTGATGAGGTTTTATTTTATTGTTTTGAAAACTTTTTATTTTAGCAGTTTCCTCCCTCTCTATTCTTAGTGATACTTTGCCGAGGGTCACATTTACCGCCCAGAGTGGGAGCTACCGCCCGTCGCTGCTCAGAATCGGCGTGCAAGGCCCATTTTTGCCGCTGGGCGGTCTTTCCCAAATTTTTTCATGAAACTTCCGCATAAAGTACCATCAGGATCTTAGCGGTCCTTTGGATGGTACTTGGGCAGAACTTAGGTTTGACCAAACTCGGGCCCATGGCCTTTTACCCAGTTGGCTGCACTGTCTCTTAAGAATAGTGCATTTATAAATAAGAAGGGCCTCCGTTCAATTAATATAAAGGTTGTACACGATCAACTGCATCGTGCAGATGAATGCCAGGTTCCCTGGAAGCTGTCAAGGTGCATTTATCCGATTGCAGTCAGCGGTGCCTCTTTTATTTAATAGATTTTCAGACTAAACAGATGGATCCTGGGAGACCAGAGATAGCTTCTAGAGTAGTCACTCATGGCATCACTTCAAAACCACAAACTGCCTGAAAGAAATGATAAGAATCACATGTCCACAAGGATATAAATCAAGCATATCATGTACAACCTGAAACAAGATTCTGCTGCTTGGATACGCCTGCTGGGTGATATAGTCCAACCTCAGAAACCATCTAGATTGATAATGGGGTATTGAATGTTATACAGTTATACTCTCAGAAGAGGACTCAATGCAGCAGGTGAAAGAGGAGGTCAAAAAGGCTCTAAAGCCGATGATGATGAGCCTTAGGCTGATGAATTGACAGCTCAAATAGAACTGCAAGTTCAACAGAATGTGCTCGACAACTAGTTTAATTTCTTTTTTTATTCTTTCATGGCATACGGGCATCGCTGGCAAGGCCATCATTTATTGCCCATCCTTAATTGCCCTTGAGAAGGTGGTGGTGAGCTGCCTTCTTGAACCGCTTCAGTCCGTGTGGTGAAGGTACTCCCACAGTGCTGTGAGGGAGGGAGTTCCAGGATTTTGACGCAGTGACGATGAAGGAACGGTGATATATTTCCAAGTCAGGATGGTGTGACTTGGAAGGGAACATGGAGATAATGGTGTTCTCATGTATCTGCTGCCCAGGCACAGTCATTGCTGAATACGTGTTCCCACTACACTGGCATCCCAAAACCTTGAGCCACCTTGCATGCCCATCTAATCATTATTTGCTACAATAACGTGTCCCAGGACAAATTAACTTTCTACCCAAGGTTAAAAGCCAGTTCCAGTTATTTATTTCGAAAACAGTGCCTGGTGTAAGACTTATCTTAATGAAACAGGTTTTAGCCTGTAAGATTTATGTCTTTTCTCTACGCTTTATAGAATTCGGACTGGTGAGACAAAAACAACACAGACTCAGGATGTTTCTCTTCTCCCCCTATCCTGGGGTTATTTTTACTTAGAATAATTGAAATAAATACAAGCAATCACAATAGCATCAAATGCACAATAATTTCTAATTATTAACCCGCACCAACCTATCCCGTTAAAGTTAACAGTTAAAAATTGCCTATTTCCTAAGTGATTATAAAGCAAAGACGTTTGCACCAGAGTTAACTCCAGCCGTGGTCAGCGATTGGAAATGAACCCCCTGATTCTCTTGGTAACTGACCAAGTCACCGCTCACTTTGACTGCAGCGCTGACTTCACGTGTTACAGCCATTATATACCATTTTTCTGGAAGTTTGCCCACCATGTACATAATTGTCTAGGTTTAAAACAAAGGGATAGTCTTTCATGATGAGTAGGTCTTTCATTTCTTATCTCCCTTCTTGCAGCTTTCAGGACTACCTGTGAGAACTGTCTCTTTGTTGCTGTGAGATATTAAAACTCATAAGAAAGTCTTTTGAATTCGCAAAGCCTTTTGGGTCACCAAAAATTGGTCAACCCATGTTTTAGCCATCTTCGAGCAGTTTACAAGCACAGTTATTAGCAGAAAATGAGACAAAAAAAAAACGCTGTAGTCTTAGTGTGCTCACAGTGTTTTACCCGGTCTTTTTTTTCAAATAGGTATTTCTATTACCTAATCGAGTAAAACTGCAGTAGGAGAAAAAAATGAAGTAGCTGGCTGCAGAAGGTTCGAGAATGTTTCTTAGGATAGTTTTGGCTCTGTAATTGCTCGCACCACAGCTGATGCTGTAGTAACTTTCTGGTATCTTTATGGTTCATTTGAGTGAAGAGGCGAGGTGCTATGGGCGTTGACATGTCCGAAGAGACAGCTTCATCTATGACTGCTCCTGCCTAGCCCTTAATGCTGGACAGTGTTTAACTATATCCTATTATCTGTATGGGAAAAAAAACACAGGATTGCAATGAGGTTGGAGATTGTCCAGAACAATGAATCCAGACAGAATAGATGAACATTGGAGCTCAGGAGAATCCACAGCAGTGCTTAGGAGCATCATTAAAGGGAGCTCCACTGATGGTGGCCCTGGGGGTGCCATATACTCCAGTATGGATTTCAGTTCTGTAAAGCAGTCAAACACCACAGCACAGATAGTGCCGATGGACTCCATATTAGCCAAAGCATGTGGTAGAGTGTTTTGTGCACTCTGAAGAAAAACAGCCTGCCTACAAATTCCAACAACAACAACTTGTATTTATATAGCACCTTTAATGTCTCAAGGCACTTCACAGGAGTGTTATGACAAAAAATTTGACACCAAGCCACATAAGGAGAAATTGGGGCAGATGACCAAAAGCTTGGTCAAAGAGGTAGGTTTTAAAGAGTATCTTAAAGGAAGAAACAGAGGCGGAGAGATATTGGCAATGAGTTCCAGAGCTTAGGGCCGAGGCAACTGAAGTCACGGCCACCAGTGGTTGAGCGATTATAATCAGGGATGCTGAAGAGGGCAAAATTAGAGGAGTGCAGACATTTCAGGAGGTGGGGGGCGGTGTTGTGGGGCTGGAGGAGATTAGAGATAGGGAGGGGCGAGGCCAGGGAGGGATTTGAAAACAAGAATGAGAATTTTGAAATCGAGGCGTCGCTTATCTGGGAGCTAATGTAGGTCAGCGAGCACAGAATTGATGGGTGAACGGGACTTGGTGCGAGTTAGGACACAGGCACCCGAGTTTTGGATGACCTCAAGTTTCCGGAAGGTAGAAGCCAACCAGGAATGCATTGGAATAGTCAAGTCTAGAGGTAATAAAGGCATGGATGAGGATTTCAGCAGCAGATGAGCTGAGGCATGGGCTGAGACGGGTGATGTTATGGAGTTGGAAATAGGTGGTTTTAGTTATGCCACGGATATGTGGTTGGCAGCTCATTTCAGGGTCAAATATGACACCTAGGTTGCGAACGGTGTGGTTCAGCCTCAGACAGATGAATTCATCAGCTGAGGTCACCTGGAACTGGGTTTACTGCCACCTGTATGTAGTATTCCTCCCTCATGCTCTGCGTTTCAGCTGGTGCTCCCCGCTCAAACTGACTCACAATCCTACAGAGTGCATATTCCTACGTGCTGTTGAGTAGAAGGCTCCACGCCTTCAGCCTGCAAATTGCTGTGTCTGAGGAACATCCATGAGATACAATAGGAACAAGCCATAGCTAGTACCAGCAACATACTCCTTGTAACATACAACTTTCCAAGATCCACTTGTATCCAAAGTGCGGATGCATCTGGCTGAGGTGAAAGTCTACATTCAGCAAACACTTACCTTGGCAAGCTTCTCAAATGTGTTAAACTTCATGTGCATCAAGGCTAATAACACCATGGCACTTAAAACTGCTTTCACCTGCTCTCCCACCTCTTCTCATGAACAAGTGACCTGAGCAGGTACAAGTGACCTGAGGAGGGTATCCTTCTGACCAACAGATGGTAACCATACTTTGATGCCCCTCCTTCAGTGCCACCCCAGTAAATGGCACAGTCTGCCCTCCTCCCTTCATGAGCTGGGTTTGAGAACACTTGCCCCAATCTGACAATTCAGAGCACCCTCCCAAAGGATGCCAGCACGCCCAGTATGGCAGCCGGCTCAGTACTGTGTACAATCTCTGCAGCACTTGGACTAAATGACAAGACAACCAAAAGGAATCTGGCAATGAAACAACACCCAACTGTACCATGTTTCTTGTTGGATGGTCCAAATATTGTTTCCCACCAAGTGCTGCCTGTTGTTTTGCATTCCTCACCCATGCCAAGGTTTCCCACAGACTTCCAGCTCATTATCTGTATCTCATACATACATCTATCTCAGGAGAAAAACATTTCAAGATGCAATGTCAAATCAAAAACCTTGTCAGTCACATTTTTCAAGGCCATAACATCTCAAGTCATTTTAGAACTACTTTTCTGCATAGTACAAAGTCATTTACTGACACACAGCCAGTGCACATGTCTGACATGCAGATTACCATAAAGGCTGTATATGTGTCTGACACACATTGCCATACAGCCTGTACCCTTGCTCCTTGAACTTGTAGCCTCTTGATGACTTTTCTGATGGTGCAACCAAACGCCACTGAGTACCAAATCTCCAAGTTCCGTCCTCAAATGCTGGCACATGTTTCATGCCATGTAGCAAGATGGCCAGAAACCAAGCAGATAAGATTGTTTACTTGTATACTATAATAACATCAGATGGCTGAAAGAAAGAAGTAAATTTAGGATAGCAATTGTAAATGTAGTATTATCAACATGAAGGTGTTTGCATCCGTGAACTCAAGCTGGCGATGAGAAGTAGATTTTATCTTGGGGTAGAGATGAATTTTACTTAAATTTTTCCACTTACCAATTCTCTCCTCCTCCTCCCCTGGAGGCACTGACTCCGCGTTGGGTGTGTTTCACTGCTTCCTACCAGTAACTTGCCCAAATGGCAAGTGTCAGAAAATACATCATTTTAACTTTGTGCAATAGTGCAATACGGGTGACAGCGAATTGGCAGCCCATTTTACCTCTCTCCCCATTTTTATTTGTAGTGACGTTTTAAACTGTCGCACAAAATCAAAATGACCCCTATTGAGCTTCGGCAGGCTATTCAACTGCAGGTGGCATCACAGTCAAGCTTGATCGCCCACACTTGCTTACTTGCTGCAGGAGTCCTGGGATAACAATCAGTAGCAAGAACCTTGGCTTCTTTCATAATGCTGGGACCAGATTTTATGCTCCTTACTGCTAGCCCTGCTGAGGTCAGCTATTTCAGCACAGACCCAAGGTTTCATGAGGAAAGGAGCAGGAGTGAGTGTCCATGCAGTCAATAGCAGCCTGTTTCTAATTTCCTGTTGGACAGTAAAGAGTGAGATCAACTATGCATAACTGTAAATGTTCCCTGGCCGTTCCCAAAAAAATGTTGCCATTTCCATTTCAAAGACGAGGGAACCCACAGAGACAATAAAAATCTGCGCAGCACCATTCCACTCTCCATCTTGCACAGCCCCATGACTAATATTTCTCAATATTTGTTTTAATTACATTTCAGCAGCACCCTGTTCCATCCATGCCGATAATTAAACAGAGTTGTGGAATGTAATTAGACATGCATTCTGTACCTGCCAATCTGTTCTTCTCCGGGCTATGAATTCTTGATGGTGGTGTGTGCTGAGTCTCGTAAATCCTTGGGATTTAAGCTTGGAACAAACAGAAGCTGCCTCAGATGTATGGTAAGTTGCACATTTTGCTAGCAAGCGGCTAGCCATGTGTGCACAAAGGGTCTGCCTCAGCTTTCCTTAATAAACTTATCACAATTATCTCTGCAAATATCAGACTACACAGACAGTGACAGCTGCTTGGGGAAGGAGTCCAACAGATGTTTTTTTTCCTGAAGGTTATGTGAATGACTTGAGACAATGGCGTCAAGTTTCGGCCTGAGTTGCTCCTATTTTTTGGAGCAACTGGTTTAGAATGGAGTATCTTAGAAATTGCAATTCTCGGCCTTTAGTTTGCTCCAGTTCTAGTCAGTTAGAACAGTTTCATTTTGGAACAGATTTTTTTTTCAAAAGGGGGCGTGTCCGGCCACTTACGCCTGTTTTGAAAGTTTAGGCAGTGAAAACTTACTCCAAACTAACTTAGAATGGAGTAAGTCTAGATTTTTGTGCGCTCAGAAAAACCTTGCCTACACTTTACAAATCAGGCATAGGTTACAAATCAGGCATAGGGAACAAGGGTGGGGGGAGTGGGGGGGGAAGGGAAGCAATTAAATTCTACAAGCATTCAACATTCTTACTTATACAAATAAAGAGCCATCCTGAATAAAAAATTATAAACAAAGCAAAGACAAAATATTGAATATTCCTACCTGTGTGAAGCAGCAGCAGCCTTCGAGCTGCAGTGCTTCAGGCAGGCCTTCCATGTTGGAGACAGGGGTGGCGTCAGTGACTCGACGGCAGTCCAACAACAACGGCAGCAAGCAGCCTTCGAGCTGCGGTGCTTAAGGCAGGCCTTCCTTCCATGTAGGAGACAGGGGCGGCGGCAGTGGCTAATGGCAGTCGAAGGCACAGCAAGCAGCCTTCGAGCTGCGAGGGAAGCTGAGGCCATTCGGCCATGGGATAGGGGTCCACGAGACAAATCAACACTTTTCTTTAAGTCCCTTTAAAAATGGCCGAGTGCCAATGTTTGTGGGCTACTGCGCGTGCGCGCGCTCCAACGCACATGCGCAGGGCTGGCGGCACGACATTGCCTCATTTAACTTAGCCCCGCCTCCCTCCACTTGTAGAATCAGCGCAACTCGGTGGCTCCGCCCCCCACTGCTGTCTGCGCGCCGCGCCAAGCTCCCAGGGACCAGCAAGGAGCCGGAGAATTTAGAGGTATTTTTCTGTCGCACTTTTAGTCGCGAAAAATGGGCTTCCAGGTCGGGGCTGCGCCGTTCTCGGCGTGGCCCGAAACTTGACCCCTATATCACCACTCCAGAACCAAAGGTTACAAAATGATTGTTACCAATCAGTAGCTTTTTGAATCCCAAATAATCGTTTTGTCAGAGAAAGGGCCACTGGCTTCTAGTGATTTTTTTGCATTCCATGATCATCATCATCATAGGCAGTCCCTCGGAGTCGAAGAAGACTTGCTTTCACTCCTGAAGTGAGTTCTTTGGTGGCTGAACAGTCCAATATGAGAGCCACAGACTCAGACATAGGTGGGACAGATAGTCGTTGAGGGAAGGGGTGGGTGGGACTGGTTTGCCGCAATTTCTGCACGCTCTCGGCGATGAGACTCGAAGTGCTCAATGCCCTCCCAGATGCACTTTATCCACTTAGGGCGGTCTTTGGCCAGGGACTCCCAGGTGTCAGTGGTGATGTCGCACTTTATCAGGGAGACTTTGGGGGTGTCCTTGTAACATTTCCGCTGCCCACCTTTGGCTCATTTGCCGTGAAGGAGCTCCGCATCGAGCACTTGCTTTGGGAGTCTCGTGTCTGGCATGCGAACTATGTGGCCTGCCCAGCGAAGCTGATCGAGTGTGGTCAGTGCTTCAATGCTGGGGATGTTAGCCTGGACGAGGACGCTGATGTTGGTGCGCCTGTCCTCCCAGGGGATTTGTAGGATCTTGCGGAGACATCGTTGGTGATATATCTCCAGCGACTTGAGGTGTCTTTTGAACATTGTCCATGCCTCTGAGTCATACAGGAGGGTGGGTATTTCTACAGCCCTGTAGACCATGAGCTTGGTGGTAGATTTGAGGGTCTGGTCTTTGAAAACACTTTTTCTCAGGCGGCCGAGACTATGGCCCCAAGTTTCAACATGATTTGCTCCTGATTTTTAGGAGCAACTGGTGTAGAACGGAGTATCTTAGAAATCGGAATTCTCGCCATTTAGTTTGCTCCAATTCTAGTCAGTTAGAACAGTTTCACTTTGGAACAGAATTTTTTTTTCAAAAGGGGGCGTGTCCGGCCACTTACGCCTGTTTTCAAAGTTTCGTCAGTGAAAACTTACTCCAAACTAACTTAGAATGGAGTAAGTGAAGATTTTTGTACGCTCGAAAAAACCTTGTCTACACTTTAGAAAATCAGGCGTAGGTTACAAATTAGGCGTAGGGAACGAGGTGGGGGGGGAGGGGGGGGGAAGGGAAGTCATTAAATTCTACAATCAATCCTTAGTTATACTTATACAAATATTATACAAATAAATCAAACCTGAATAAAAATGTATAAGCAAAGAAAATATTAAATAAACCATCTTCCTACCTGTGTGAAACAGCAACAGCATTCGAGCTGCTGTGCTTCAGGCAGGCCTTTCATGTTGGAGACAGGCAGGGGTGTGGCGTCAATGTCTCGACGGCAGCGGTAGGCGGGAAGCAGCCTTCGAGCTGAGCTGCGGTGCTTGAGGCAGGCTTTCATTCCCCGCGAAGATGTAGCACCCAGACGGACCTGAGGCCATTCGGCCATGGGATTGCAGCGGCGTCAGTGGCTGGCTGGGAGCCGAAGAATGAACACAGGACACACGCAGCTGATTTAAGATTCTTTAGGCCATTCGGCCACGCTTATGGGGCGGCGTCAGTGGCTCGAAGGCAGCCGAAGAATCAGGAGCGGAAGGACGGACGTGAGGCCATTTGGCCATGAGATAGCAGCGTCGTCAGTGGCTGGCCGGGAGCCGAAGAAAGAACACAGGACACACGCAGCTGATTAAGATTCTTTAGGCCGTTCGGCCACGCATATGGGGCAGCGTCAGTGGGTCCAAGAAACAAATCTTCACCTTTTTCTGCAGTCCTTTTAAAAATGGCCGAGTGCCAATGTTTGTGTGAGACTGCGCATGCGTGCACGCTCCAACGCGCATGCGCAGGGTTGCCGGCACCACGAAGGCTAATTTAAATTGTACCCGCCCCCTGCTACTTAGAAAATCGGCGCGAGTGTTAGGCTCCGCCCCCTGCTGCGAAGAGCGCGCCAAGCAGACATCGAGCTCCAAGGAGCTCGAGAATATCGGACTTTTTTTTAAGCGCAGTTTTTGGCGCGAAAAACAGGCGCCCAGCTCGGAGGTGTGCCGTTTTCGCCGCGGGACGAAACTTGGGGTCCATATATCACCACTCCAGAACCAAAGGTTACAAAATGATTGTTACCAATCAGTAGCTTTTTGAATCCCAAGCAATCGTTTTGTCAGAGAAAGGGGCACTGGCTTCTGGTAATTTTTTTGCATTCCATGAACAAATTGCTTGGTCAACCTCTGCAGCTTATTTTCTACATCACTGCCCGTTTACTAATTATGGTGGCAAATCCAGCATGCTCTGAGGTGGAAAAGAGATCTCAAGCTGATCGATGCTTTCAGTAGTTACTCATTTCTAAGAATTAGACTATCTGTCACCTGTTGCAGTATAAAATGAACTGTGGCATTTATTACCTGGCGCGAGCCTGGGGAGGGGGCGGAGAGGAAATAATTGGCAACAGAGGAATGTATTTTACCAAGCCTCAGTAACAGTGCAGTTTTATATGTACGTTGTGTAGGAGTACCGACAAGCTGCTCAGTATGTGGCCGTTTGTTTTCCTGGGCGGGGTAGAGCACACTTCGATATTTTGCAAGTTTTCAGGTCAGAACACACACTGGTCAAAAAAGGTGTTGCTGAGGTCTTCCTGCTCCCTGTGTGTGAGAGCCAACATCCCTTGTGCACGTGTATCTAATGCAGCTCGGGTCCTCACACCTTTATCATGAAATATCTGTGATTTATGGGTTACATTTAAACATATTTGTATGAAATTACTTCAGACAGTTCTTACAATTTGCCTGGTTATGTTCAATCTGGCAAAGTGCTATCATTTCCTCTGTGCGTAAAGTTAAAGCAGAAAACCCTAAAATCCCTGATGTAAGACTGGGACCTGCCAGACCCCAGACATGACATTGTATGGACCTGGCACATGCGAGACATGGCACACCCGTGAGCTGGCATTCCCGGGACCTGGCATATACGAGAGGTGGCATAGCCAAGACATGGCATTCCCGGGACTTGGCATATACGAGAGGTGGCATAGCCAAGACATGGCACACCCGAGACTTCGCATACACGAGAGGTGGCATAGCCAGGATCCGACAGGTCCATGAGCTGGTACACCAGGGACTTGGCAAACACAGGACCTGGCAGACTGGGGCTTGGCATACCTGGGACCTGGCAAGTCCGTTTTATTTAGGTTTTTTAAAATAAATTTGTCAAAATTGCGACATGATATATTTACAAAAAAAGCTGCATGGTAACATCATATAGGTTTGTGAACAGATTGAGCCATTTTTGGTCATCGTTACATATTTGACCTATTGAGCAGCTCTCATGATTTAAATAATTCAAAGGGTTCTGGAAATAAACAAGAAGAGAGCATTGGCAGTATGCAAAACACTGCTGACTCTGCTTTATTTGACCTCTCTTACCCTTGCTTTTCCGAAAGAAAGACTGTTTAAAAATCTACATTTTCTGCACTGGACAACCAATGTCCTGGCCAACATTTAACCCTCAAACAACATAATTAAAAAAAAAAGATTATCTTGTCATTATCACGTAGCTGCTTAAGGGAGCTTGCTCTGCATAAATTGGCTGCCACGTTTCCTACATTACAACAGCGTCTGCACTTTAAAAGTACTTCATTGGCTGTAAAGCGCCTTGGGCCGTCTTGAGGCCATGAATGACGTGATATAAATCAAATTCTTTTTCTTTTTTCAGTCATCTTACTCACTTTGAGCATTTTCCACTGTATAATTTCTTTTACAGCAATCACAAATTTCAAAAATGGGAAGACCATTTTTATAATATGAAAACATAAAATGCTAGAAACACTCAGCAGGTCAGGCAGCATCTATGAAGAAATAAACAGTTAACGTTTCTGATCGATGAACTTTCATCAGAACAGAAAAAAATTAGAGATGTATCAGGTTTCAAGCAAGTGCAGAGGCAGAGCAAGGAGGGGAGGGGAGGAAAGAACAAAAGGGGAGGTCTGTGATTGTGTGGAAGGCAGGAGAGATTAAATGACAAAAGGGAAGATGGTGCAAGACAAAAGAGGATGGTAATGGACCAAGTAAAGAAGCAAAAGATGGGGCTAGAGGAGGTGTAAATGGCGATAGCAGGATCATTACTGCTATCTGCAAAAATGGGAGCAGTGGTTATGATCTGAAATTGTTGAACTCAATGTTGAGTCCAGAAGACTGCAAAGTGCCAAATCAAAAGATGAGGTGTTGTTCCTCGAGCTTGCGTTGAGCTTCATTGGATACTGTAGGAGGCTGAGGACAGAGAGATCAGAGTGGGAGTGGGATGGAGAATTCAATTGGCAAACGACCAAAAGCTCAGGGTCACACTTGCGGACTGAATGGCGGTGTTCAGCAAAGCGATCACCCAATCTGCTTTTGATCTCCCCATAGGAGAGGAGACAAGAAGAGGAGACCGCATCATAAGTGGAGAATACAGTTTATAAAACTGAAAGAAGCACAAGGAAATGGTCATTTGACCTGAAAGGGACATTTTGGGCTCTGGACAATGGGAAAGGAGGAAGTGAAAGGGCAGGTGTTGCATCTCCTGCATTTGCACGGGAAGGTGCCCTGGGAAGGGGAGGGGGTGTCGGGGGTGATTGAGGAGTGGACCAGGGTGACGCGGAGGGAATGGTCCCTTTGTAATGCTGAGAGGGGAGAGGAAGATGTGTTTGATGGGATCATGTTGGAGGTGGAGGAAATGGACTCTTCCTTTCTCTTTCTTGACTTCTCTATATCCATTTCTGGGATAGGCTGTCAACAACTAGCTACTGAAAGCCAACTGACTCCCACAGCTACCTTAATTATACTTCCTCTTTGTAAGGGAGTCTGTAAGGACTCTATTCCATTCTCTCATTTCCTCCATCTCCATTGCATCTGTTATGATGATGCCACCTTCCACCAGTGCTTCCGATATGTCTTCCTTTTTCCTCACAAGGACTCCCCTCCACCGTGGTTGACAGAGCTCTTGATTGTGTCCATTCAATTTCCTGCATTTCTGCCCTCACCCCTTCCCCTCTATGCTAGAACCACAATAGTCCACCCACCTCCCCATGACATTCAATGACATTACCATCGCCGAATCCCCCACCATCAACATCCTGGGGTCACCATTGACCGGAAACTTAACTGGACCAGCCACATAAATACTGTGGCTACAAGAGCAGGTCAAAGGCGAGGTATTCTGCGGTGGGTGACTCACTTCCTGAGTACCCAAAACCTTTCCATCATCTACAAGATACAAGTCAGAGTGTGATGGAATACTCTCCACTTGCCTGGATGAGTGCAGTTCCAACAACACTCCAGAAGCTCAATACCATCCAGAACAAAGCAGTTGCTTGATTGACATCCCATCCACCACCTTAAACATTCACTCACTCTCATGTGGGCAGTGTATACCATCTACGAGGTGTACTACAGCAACTTGTCAAGGCTTCTTTGGCAGCACCTCCCAAACCCGCAACCTCTATAACTTAGAAGGACAAGGGCAGCAGGCTAATGGAAACACCACCACTTGTATTTCCTGTCCAAGGTTCACACCATCCTGACTTCATTGTCGCTGGATCAAAATCCTGGAAATCCCTCCCTAACAACTCTGAGGGAGTACCTTCACCACACGAACTGCAGCGGTTCAAGAAGGCAGCTCACCACCACCTTCTCGAGGCCAATTCGGGATGGGCAATAAATGCTGACCTTGCCAGCGATGCCCACATCATGTGAATGAATAAATGAATAGGTTTCCCTTCCACCCCACCAGCCTCCACAGTCAACAAATCATCCATCACCATTTTCGCCACCTCCAGCACAATGCTACCACCAAACACATCTTTCCTTTCCCTCCCCTTCCCTTTCAACATTGTCTACATGCAACCTAACAGGAGATCTTTAAATGGATCGCTGCAGGCCACAACCAGCAAGTTAAGAGTTTCAAATATATTTACCTCAACACGGAGCTGGGAGGAGCAGGATTGCTCCCCCCAAAAGTCACATTTAAAGAACGCGGCCCACTCACCCCCCCCCCCGTCCCCGCCCCACTACCTCACCAGCACCCACCCTGGCTACCGCTGCCACCTGACCCAATTGCCAAACCCTCCCCCTTCTTTACTGCGATCTTCAATTATGCTTCACCGGCAGCTTTGCTCCGCTTCTGGTTCCATGGAAAGGAGGCCCGAGGCCCACTATCGGGGGCACCTCGGGCCTCACCATTCAGGCACAGGGAGCGGCTGCCCTGTTCTACTGGATTTCAAAGTTTGGTTTGATCTAATGAAAGTTTATAGCCAGTCAAAATGCACAAATATTTGAGCATATGTACTTATATTAAAGTCACATTTTCATTAGTTTTTTTCAAAACAAACATGGCTCACTTTACTGAGTTCAATCCTTGGTGTCTAATATTTTCTTGCATATTACTTTATACTTGGGTTACTTTATACTCACTTGCTGCCATTTTCATGTATTCACAACCATGTGTATTTTAAAGGGGTGATTTGAGATGAGAGCCAGATTCTATGCTTGAACATAAATCCTCGAGCATATCTCACACCTGCACAGTTATTTCTGGACTCCTCCCGTGATGTGGTGGGTAAATGAGTATCCTTGTGTGAGACTAAGCAATCAAACCGTGAAGATATCGACTTCGATTCCCAGTCTGTGCGGAGAGACCTGATCTCAGCTCAGCAGCTATAGGGACACAAACACTGGCTCCACTGGGATTGAGAGCGCAGGGGGAAATGAGCCAGGGTTGCTGATCTTAATCACTGCACGTGTGGATGTCAGATGAGGACAGGACTGGGTCAGCTATGAAGCACTTCATGGTAAAATAGCCTGCTAATATACCTGCTGCCTAGGCTCAATTGTGAAGCATGTCCACCCAGGCCAGGCTGTGGTTTGTGGTCAGAGTCGATGACAATGCACACCCACTTTATTTGGCACCTGCAGCAATGAGAAGAGAATTGAAGGTTAAAAAATATTATATGGTCATTTCTTTTCCCATCTGAAGTGGTTTCATTTTGACAAACTCAGGATGTCTTGCACTATTGGCTTATTCTTGATGTATGGTGATGTAATTAGAACATGAACACAAGAAATAGGAGCAGGAGTAGGCAATTTGGCCCCTCGAGCATGTTCCACCATTCAATATCATGGCTGATCTGATCTTGGCCTCAACTCCACTTCCCTGCCCGCTCCCTATAACCCTTGACTCCATTATCGTTCAAAAATCTGTATCTCCACCTTAAATATATTCAATGACCCAGCCTCCACAGCTCTCTGGGGCAGAGCGTTCTACATATTCACGGCCTTCTGAGAGAAGAAATTCCTCCTCATTTCCATTTTAAATAGGCAACCCCTTATTCTGAAACTATGCCCCCTAGTTCTAGATTCCCCTACGAGGGGAAATATAAGAACATAAGAACATAAGAATTAGGAACAGGAGTAGGCCATCTAGCCCCTCGAGCCTGCTTCGCCATTCAAAAAGATCATGGCTGATCTGGCCGTGGACTCAGCTCCACTTACCCGCCCGCTCCCCGTAACCCTTAATTCCCTTATTGGTTAAAAATCTATCTATCTGTGACTTGAATACATTCAATGAGCTCGCCTCAACTGCTTCCTTGGGCAGAGAATTCCACAGATTCACAGCCCTCAGGGAGAAGAAATTCCTTCTCAACTCGGTTTTAAATTGGCTCCCCTGTATTTTGAGGCTGTGCCCCCTAGTTCTAGTCTCCCCGACCAGTGGAAACAACCTCTCTGCCTCTATCTTGTCTATCCCTTTTATTATTTTAAATGTTTCGATAAGATCACCCCTCATCCTTCTGAACTCCAACGAGTAAAGACCCAGTCTACTCAATCTATTATCATAAGGTAACCCCCTCATCTCCGGAATCAGCCTAGTGAATCGTCTCTGTACCCCCTCCAAGGCTAGTATATCCTTCCTTAAGTAAGTCACCAAAACTGCACGCAGTACTCCAGGTGCGGCCTCACCAATACCCTGTACAGTTGCAGCAGGACCTCCCTGCTTTTGTACTCCATCCCTCTCGCAATGAAGACCAACATTCCATTCGCCTTCCTGATTACCTGCTGCACCTGCAAACTAACTTTTTGGGATTCATGCACAAGGACCCCCAGGTCCCTCTGCACCGCAGCATGTTGTAATTTCTCCCCATTCAAATAATATTCCCTTTTACTGTTTTTTTTCCCAAGGTGGATGACCTCACATTTTCTGACATTGTATTCCATCTGCCAAACCTTAGCCCATTCGCTTAACCTATCTAAATCTCTTTGCAGCCTCTCTGTGTCCTCTACACAACCCGCTTTCCCACTAATCTTAGTGTCATCTGCAAATTTTGTTACACTACACTCTGTCCCCTCTTCCAGGTCATCTATGTATATTGTAAACAGTTGTGGTCCCAGCACCGATCCCTGTGGCACACCAGTAACCACCGATTTCCAACCCAAAAAGGACCCATTTATCCCGACTCTCTGCTTTCTGTTAGCCAGCCAATTCTCTATCCATGCTAATACATTTCCTCTGACTCCGCGTATCTTTATCTTCTGCAGTAACCTTTTGTGTGGCACCTTATCGAATGCCTTTTGGAAATCTAAATACACCACATCCATCGGTACACCTCTATCCACCATGCTCGTTATATCCTCAAAAAATTCCAGTAAATTAGTTAAACATGATTTCCCCTTCATGAATTCATGTTGCGTCTGCTTGATTGCACTATTCCTATCTCGATGTCCCGCTATTTCTTCCTTAATGATAGCTTCAAGCATTTTCCCCACTATAGATGTTAAACTAACCGGCCTATAGTTACCTGCCTTTTGTCTGCCCCCTTTTTTAAACAGAGGCGTTACATTAGCTGCTTTCCAATCCGCTGGTACCTCCCCAGAGTCCAGAGAATTTTGGTAGATTATAACGAATGCAACTGCTATAACTTCTGCCATCTCTTTTAATACCCTGGGATGCATTTCATCAGGACCAGGGGACTTGTCTACCTTGAGTCCCATTAGCCTGTCCAGCACTACCTCCCTAGTGATAGTGATTGTCTCAAGGTCCTCCCCTCCCACATTCCTGTGATCAGCATCCTCTCTGCATCTACTCTGTCGAGCCCACTTATAATCTATGTTTCAATAAGATCACCTCTCATACTTCTAAACTGCTAAACTTCTAAACTCCAATGAGTGTAGGCCCAACCTGCTCAACCTTTCTTGTTATGAGCGAGAATGATCCTCTTGTTTTTAGCCAGAAGATAAATCTGTAGGAATGTCAAAAAGAATTTGCTTGTGAATCATGAAGACTGTTTCACCCAGCCTTAAAGGTCCAATGCATGTGTATCTCGACATTTTCTTATCAGCTAAGTACTAGAACAGAATAAACAGTGAAACAAGTTGCACAACAGAAATCAGCTGTTGAGCATTTTGTAAAATGTGATGCAGAAGTCCAGTCCCCGCTGTTTCATGTTTTGTGTGTTGAAGTTAATATTACTTTTAACTTCTGTGCAAGTCAGTTCCCATTTTAAGAATGCAGCACTTATTATTTTGGAAATCCTTGGGGGTAAAGTGTAACTTGCTGTTTTTCATTCTTTGAATCTATCTCATCACTTTATCCCTTCTGTGAGTCATTTTTCCCTCCTGTAATGTATGCACTTGTGAGTATGCTCACAGGTTTGTCGAGCTGTTGAGTTGGGAGTGGCTTAGCCGGTCACGTGATGTTCAGAAGACTCAATAAAACCCCAGCCAGTTGGGTTCAGGGGATCCACGATGAGGCAGGTGGTTGTGAGCCTGGTGGGTGAACTGGTATTGTGTAGTGTGATTGTTAAACCTTTTGCTATTAAACCAACTAGTTCATAATAACAATGTGTTGTTATGAATTCTTAAGCAAAGAACCCATGAAGCAAATACATTATTCCTCCCTCCCCATTTCTATCTCGTGTCCTGCTTCGGGTTGCCATCTGTGGTTGGACATATTCCTGGAGATGCCATCACATGACCTCCTGCCTCTAACCGCCCTGCCCCCACACTCCTGCCATTGGTTGCTGAACACGTCCGTCCTCATGGCACCTCGCCTTGCCACGCCAATTGGAAAGCGAACAGGCTCTTCAATACCCATTGGACGATGACTGTAGGGCATCGCATTTCACATGTCCAATATTTTTCTAACTAAGAAACGAAAGTATGAAAAGAAAATTTAAAAACTATAAAAAATGTTAATGTGATTTTTTTTCTCCCTGGGTTGCTCGTAGCAGATTAGTTGGAGACTCCAGGGCTATCCTGGAGGGTTGGCAACCTTAGTCCTGCTCCACACAGGAGAGCAGCACAGAATTGCAGCATTACAAGCATCAAAATTTCACGCCATTGTGTCTCGCTCTCCCCACAGCCCATCAATATATACGTGACAGAGATACTAACACACGTAAAGCTACAACTTATCTTCAGTAACTTGGTGTTGGCTAATAAATGATATATTCGTGCCCCCGAACCATGTCATAATTTGGCAAGACCGTTCATGTAAAGACAGCTATTGATATTCAATTATTCAAACTAGCCCTATTAAAATGTTATAACCTTAGAACTGCAAGTGCAGCAGTTGTAAAAACAGGGGGCGCATCTAGCAGGAAAAGTTGCAGTGTTTCTTTGTGAATAAATTATCCAAATGAGAATGCATGGGATGATGCTAATTGATCCCACAATTTATGTGCCTATGCTTATGTTGTAAATACCTATTAAGCTGTCATTCTGAGGTATAATTGACACAGTTTTGCAATTCTGTCACTAATATTTTAAGAACTATTTCATTGTAGTTGCTATTCATTAACCAGCCTTGGAAGCCACTAAATTCTGTGAAAATATTGTAACTTAAAAAGGGGAATTGTTATTATTTTTGGTCAGGCAAAAGAGCTTTGCGTTATTTTTGTACCAGTAATGTTTTTGCAATTCAATAGCCTGTTTTGATCTGTACTTACATAATCGGATCAGTTTTGTGAAACCGACTTCTGTGGCAGTGAAATCTCTTCAGTGAACAAACTGTACCTGCAAACTATATGTAAACCATAGAGCTGATTCACAAAAATGAACCCTCACATATACAGCCAACTAGGAATTCAGGAGAAACTTCTTTATTAAGAGTGGTTAGAATGTGCAACTCGCCACCACATGGAGTAGTTGAGGCGAATAACATAGGTGCATTTAAGGGGAAGCCAGATAAGTACATGAGGGAGAAAGGAATAGAAAGATATGAAGTAGGGTGAATGGAGACTCGTGTGGAAAATAGACCAGTTGGGCCAAATGCCATGGGCTAGACTTTCCACTTCACATCGCCCATCTATGACCCATATATGGCCCAAAACGGACCTTTATTGCCCATTTTGAGCAAAAAGTGGAAACGAGGCCCAAAATATCACCCGAAAAACAGGTGCCTAAGTTTCCACGTTGATCGCCGAGAGGATTGCCGAAATTATAGCCCACACAAGGCCCACCCCAAGTTTCAGCACCTAGCATGCACTTTGCTGGGCCAATGCAAGGCCCAAAAGAGTGCTGAGAAATAGTTGCTCTTTCTGGGCCAAAGAGAAGGAAAATGGGCACTGCGGACGCTGTTTTGATTTCAGAGGAAGAGTGGAGGATTAGTTGTGAGTTATTTAGAGAGTTAATTTGAAGATTGTACTCAATATTGGAATATTGGAACAGGGAATAAAAAGAGGTATTATCCAGTTGTTTTTTGAAAAAAGCTGTTATATATTTTGTAAATAGCTTTTACATAGTCAAGTTATTTACTGATAATGTTGGGGCCTATCAAACTGACTGGTATACAGTGTAGAGAGTACAGAGAGTGCAGAGTACAGTGCTTAGATATTGTTGAGAGATTATTAAAATTAGACATCGGCACACTACACACTGCTGCATTTGACAGGTGACTGAAGCTCTTTACGCTCGTGGAGGGACTTCATAAGCTTCACAATTACCAGGGAGGCAAAGACCGAGAGTACTTTCAGTTTCTATAGAATAGCAGACTTCCCCAAGGTGCAAGGAGCAATAGACTGTACACACATCGCCCTCAAAGCACCCTTAAAGAATGCGGAGGTCTTTCGTAACAGAAAGGGGTTCCACTTGCTAAATGTGAACATTCAGATGTTGATTTACAGTTAGGATTAATCAAAAGTTTCAATTGCATGGGGTGTCCTTGTTGTCTTGCCTGCACTGGCCTATCATCAGAATTTATGCTTATTTTAAATATAAAGTTTAGTGTAAGTAAAGTACTTATATAGTAAAAGAGTAAACAAATATGGATTAACAACTGTAGAGTTGATAACTAATGTAACTAAGAGAGAAGACACACACAATTTATTGAATTAAAGAAAAACATTTTTATTAATAAATATTAAACAAAAATTAATTAACTATCCCACCAACCCACTCTTCCCTCAAATACGCAAAATCTTAACAATTAACAAAACAAGAACAATTGAACAAGTGAACACTGAATGAGTAAACTTTGTGAAAAAACTCCCCCCTCCCTACCTGTGGCCACATTTCCCTCAGGTCCAGTCCCGTGTTCATACCCCACCCGCCCGTTTTGGCCTACGCAGACCGACACCAAGATGTTGTGCAGAGTGGGACGGCAAGACTTCCAGCCATGGTGGAGGTGACGGAGCAGAAGCGGAAGCCTGAAGCTCCACTTCCGAATCAGGAGGAACTGTGTCCTCCGTACTCGCTTGCGTGCTCAGGGTCTCGCTACTAGCAGACACGACACCTTGGGGTGCAGCGCTGTGTCCAGCCAGCAACACATGCCGTAGGGCATTGGTTGGGGCTAGCTGCTGCCGAATGGCCTCCAACGTCTCCCTTGCAGTCTGTGCTTGCTCAGAAGGCCAATTGGAGAAGTTCGTGCAGAACCCGCTCCAGGATGCTGGAAACTGGCTCCAGTTCGCGGAGAACTGGCTCCAGTTGGCAGAGAATCCCGCGAAACCCTGGATAAGGTCACGACCAATCGCGACCATCTCCCTGCACGGAATAATAAGCTCTCAGTTTGGCCCTCCATGGTAGGCGATTGCTCACCCCGCTGACCGGATTTCCGTGGGGTCGGCATTTGCAAAATTACGCGCTTTGGTGTCGCCACCTGCACATCGCTTGGTCCCGGTGCCTCTTCCATCTCAATCGAGATGGCCGCAGGTTGTTCCCCCCCCACAAAAAAAATCTCATCCTCCCTCTTGCTCTGGCTCAAATTGAGTTATGGATTGAGTGTTAACATCCTCCTCCATCTCTTCCTCCTGCGAGCTGTTGGAAAAATCGATATTTGCGGATGTCTCCGCTAAATCACCTGGCTCAACGGACACTTGACCTTAGAAAGATGAATAAAATTTCTAAACAACTTATAACAATACATATCAATATATATATCAACATGTCAATATCAATATCAATATTTCAATAACCCAAACCATTGCAATACTTTTCAAAACCCCTTATGCACAAGGGTTCACCAGCGGTAACATGGCCTCATTTGTAGATCAAGAGTACATCAAAATTATTGAATTATAATTGCATAACATTACATGTGTAACTACAATATTTTTAGTATGCATTTATTAATGTTTGATACAGTGCACAGTTCCCATTACTCACGAGACTGAAGGGTGGGCTCGGCCACACCACGGGTCGTGAACGAACGGTTTTCAGGCCCCACCAAGGCCACCGCAAGCTCCTCATATTGTGTTAGCATGTGGACCGTTGCAGAGCCGCCGCCCGTCCTCCTTTGCTCCGCACAGTTGATAGTTACCTTCTTCTGTAAAAGATAAGATAACATTGCACGGCATAAGCTAATGGACTTGACAATAAACATTTAAGACTGACAGATTTAAATGTTCAATTATTAATTAACATTGCAGTGCATATGAATAACTTTTAATACTATAAGATTCAACTTAGTGTTAGGGTGAATAAATGTATTTATAATTTAATTATTTTATATTATAAATAAATGACATTGAAGATTCTAATTACAATTTATAAACATCAAGTAAATAATACATATGTATGATTTTAAATATGACTTTTCAATATGTTTTAAATTTAGAATATAAAATGCAACTTACTCTGGCTGCTGCCAGCAGGCTGTTCATCTCTTGCGGCACTGGTCAACAGTCCGCACCTCATTAGATGCCGATGTCACAACATCGGCAATCTCGACCCATATTCTGCGATATGCACGGGGTTGAAGTTTTCCCATGCCCACCCCGTGTCCAGTCCTCCCACCTAGTAATACCACATTTACAAGGGCCTCGTTGGCCTCCTCGCTAAAGGCTTTGGCCCTTCTCCTTTCACTCTCCCTTTCCTTTTCTAGCTGCATTGACATTACTGTAAGATACAAGATTAGTCAAATATTTCAAAATTGTAAAATTTGTAAGCTTTCTCAGTTTATATCCACAGAGCAAACGAACAATGCTCTCTCCTTCTCTCTCTCCCGCTTTCTCTGAACCACCCTGTGCTTCTGAGCATGTGCGATGACCCATGACCTCCCCAAACACAGCAAAAAAAAATCAACCAAAAAAAAACATCCCACACATGCACACAGTAGTGTTGCTGGGAAGCTTTTTTTTTTCTATGACTTCTGTTTGACTTCTGCTTTCTTTGGGCGATCGTGAGATCGCCGGAAAATCAGATCGCCCATTTGACATCGCCGGGGTAAGGCCGAGTGGAAAATCTCAAAAAAAAAATGGGCCTTGTGCCGGTGATCAGCACGGGTGAGACATACCACATCGCCTTAGCTACCTAGTGGAATGTCTAGCCCCTTGTTTCTGCGTTGTAAATTATATGCATTCTGGGAGGACACCTCGCTGCATTGGGCAAGTAGGCCCAAGCACCATGCTCAGAGCACACCAAATCCCACCACTCTCCAGGTCTTGTGGAGACAATTAATTGGGGCGGTTTTTCGGGTCTTCTTCACTCCATTTTTTGCCCTGGAGCGGCGGCAATAGCGCGGGTGAGGTGTTCTGGCCAGGCGGTCAGCCTCCAGCATCTCGCAGGGATCCTCAGGTCTGGTTTTGCGGTGGCGCAGAGCAGCACTGCCTGGAAGAACTGTGCCGGTGTGCAATACCCTTGGTTGTGACACCAGCACGAGTTTTGACCTCAGCCCGACCTGTACGCTCTGCAGTGCACCCCGCAGTGAACGGCTGGGAAATCAGGCGGTCAAACGATACCAACAGCAGAGAGGTAATGAATTCCTAAGGTAAGTGCAATTGTTTTCTCTTTTAATTTTCTTTTGCGATTTATGCTGTGGTGGCGTGGGCAATGCTTTGGGAATGTTTTTGTGGGTTTTTAACGTTTTTTTTTCTCCCCAGGCGTCTCTCGGAGCGCTCCCGACCCGGCTCTTTAGCTCGAGAGTTTCCTATGCTAATGCCCAAGAGAGGTGTACGAGATTCAGGGCCCAGCTGCCCAATTTTACTTACTGAGGCGCAAACTGTGTACGCGTGCAAACTTTACCGCCCCAAAATCATCAAAGCCGAAAATCCAGCCCCTTGTGTGAGCCTCCTGAGACCGCTTACTTTTAGTGAGTGGTGTTTAAATTGGTCCCACTCTTGAATTAGCAATCTTTTTCATCCGCTCACTCTTTTAGCAATGTTTCAAATCGGCAATTACAAATTTCAGGTTTTCCTCAGAAATTTTCTCGGGTTCAACACGCTGGTCACTCCTGTAAGAGGACTCTCTGTCTCTTGCATTCAGGGGTTTGTCTAGGAGTTAGGAGTTAAATTAAAAAGTAGGACCTCAAAGGTAGTAATCTCTGGATTGCTACCAATGCCACATGCTAATCAGAGTAGAGGGAGCAGGATAGTTAGAATAAATACGTGGCTTGAGTAGTGGTGCAAGAGGGAGGGATTCAAATTTCTGGGACATTGGAATCAGTTCTGGGGGAAGTGGGACCTGTACAAAAGGGATGGTCTGCACTTGGGCAGGACTGGAACTGATGTCCTCGGGGTAACATTTGCTAATGCAGTTCTGGAGTGTTTAAACTAATATGGCAGGGGGATGGGAACCTATGCAGCGAGACAGGGCGAAGTAATATGGAGTCAGAAACAGATGGTCGAAAGGTAAAAAGCAATAGTGGAAGGCCGAGTAAACAAAGGCAAGAAACAAAAAAGGCCACACTACATCATAATTCTAAAAGGACAAAGGGTGTTAAAAACACAAGCCTGAAGGCTTTGTGTCTTAATGCAAGGAGTATCCGTAATAAGGTGGATTAATTAATTGTGCAAAGAGATGTTAACAGATAGGATGTGATTGGGATTACAGAGATGTGGCTCCAGGATGATCAGGGCTGGGAACTCAACATCCAAGGGTATTCAACATTCAGGAAGGAGAGAATAAAAGGAAAAGGAGGTGGGGTAGCATTGCTGGTTAAAGAGGAGATTAATGCAATCGTTAGGAAGGACATTAGCTTGGATGATGTGGAATCTATATGGGTAGAGCTGCAGAACACCAAAGGGCAAAAAACATTAGTGGGAGTTGTGTACAGACCTCCAAACAGTAGTAGTGATGTTGGGGAGGGCATCAAACAGGAAATTAGGGGTGCATGCAGTAAAGGTGCAGCAGTTATCATGGGTGACTTTAATATGCATATAGATTGGACTAACAAAACTGGAAGCAATACGGTGGAGGAGGATTTCCTGGAGTGCAGAAGGGATGGTTTTCTAGACCAATATGTCAAGGAACCAACTAGGGGGGAGGCCATCTTAGACTGGGTGTTGTGTAATGAGAGAGGATTAATTAGCAATATCGTTGTGCGAGGCCCCTTGGGGAAGAGTGACCATAATATAGTGGAATTCTACATTAGGATGGAGAATTAAACCGTTAATTCAGAGACCATGGTCCAGAACTTAAAGAAGGGTAACTTTGAAGGTATGAGGCGTGAATTGGCTAGGATAGATTGGCGAATGATACTTAAGGGGTTGACAGTGGATGGGCAATGGCAGACATTTAGAGACCGCATGGATGAACTACAACAATTGTTCACCCTGACTTTCATAAAAATAAAAAAGGGAAGGTGGCTGAACCGTGGCTATCAAGGGAAATCAGGGATAGTATTAAAGCCAAGGAAGTTGCATACAAATTGGCCAGAAATAGCAGCGAACCCGGGTACTGGGAGAAATTTAGAACTCAGCAGAGGGGGACAAAGGGTTTGATTAGGGGAGGGAAAATAGAGTATGAGAGGAAGCTTGCAGGGAACATTAAGCCGGACTGCAAAAGCTTCTATAGATATGTAAAGAGAAAATGGTACCAAACCAAACAACCTTCTGGATATAAAAGGGGTCAGAGAGGGAAATCCTTATTAGTCGGGAAATTGTGTTAGGGAAATTGATGGGATTGAAGGCCGATAAATCCCCAGGGCCTGATGGACTGCATCCCAGAGTACTTAAGGAGGTGGCCTTGGAAATAGTGGATGCATTGACAGTCATTTTCCAACATTCCATAGACTCTGGATCAGTCCCTATGGAGTGGAGGGTAGCCAATGTAACCCCACTTTTTAAAAAAGGAGGGAGAGAGAAAACTGGGAATTATAGACCGGTCAGCCTGATATCGGTAGTGGGGAAAATGATGGAATCAATTATTAAGGATGTCATAGCAGCGCATTTGGAAAGAGTTGACATGATAGGTCCAAGTCAGCATGAATTTGTGAAAGGGAAATCATGCTTGACAAATCTTCTGGATTTTTTTGAGGATGTTTCCAGTAGAGTGGAAGGGGGAACCAGTTGATGTGGTGTATTTGGACTTTCAGAAGGCTTTCAACAAGGTCCCACACAAGAGATTAATGTGCAAAGTTAAAGCATATGGGATTGGGGGTAGTGTGCTGACGTGGATTGAGAACTGGTTGGCAGACAGGAAACAAAGAGTAGGAGTAAATGGGTACTTTTCAGAATGGCAGGCACTGACTAGTGGGGTACCGCAAGGTTCTGTGCTGGGGCCCCAGCTGTTTACATTGTACATTAATGATTGAGACGAGGGGATTAAATGTAGTATCTCCAAATTTGCGGATGACACTAAGTTGGGTGGCGGTGTGAGCTGCGAGGAGGATGCTATAAGGCTGCAGAGTGACTTGGATAGGTTAGGTGAGTGGGCAAATGCATGGCAGATGAAGTATAATGTGGATAAATGTGAGGTTATCCACTTTGGTGGTAAAAACAGAGAGACAGACTATTATCTGAATTGTGACAGATTAGGAAAAGGGGAGGTGCAACGAGACCTGGTGTCATGGTACATCAGTCATTGAAGGTTGGCATGCAGGTACAGCAGGCAGTTAAGAAAGCAAATGGCATGTTGGCCTTCATAGCAAGGGGATTTGAGTACAGGGGCAGGGAGGTGTTGCTACAGTTGTACAGAGCCTTGGTGAGGCCACACTGGAGTATTGTGTACAGTTTTGGTCTCCTAACTTGAGGAAGGACATTCTTGCTATTGAGGGAGTGCAGCGAAGGTTCACCAGACTGATTCCCGGGATGGCGGGACTGACATATCAAGAAAGACTGGATCAACTGGGCTTGTATTCACTGGAGTTCAGAAGAATGAGAGGTGATCTCATAGAAATGTTTAAAATTCTGACGGGTTCAGACAGGTTAGATGCAGGAAGAATGTTCCCAATGTTGGGGAAGTCCAGAACCAGGGGTCACGGTCTAAGGATAAGGGGTAAGCCATTTAGGACCGAGATGAGGAGAAACTTCTTCACCCAGAGAGTGGTGAACATGTGGAATTCTCTACCACAGGAAGTTGTTGAGGCCAATTCACTAAATATATTCAAAAAGGAGTTAGATGTAGTCCTTACTACTCGGGGGATCAAGGGGTATGGCGAGAAAACAGGTTTGGGGTACTGAAGTTGCACGTTGAGCCATGAACTCATTGAATGACGGTGTAGGCTAGAAGGCCGAATGGCCTACTCCTGCACCTATTTTCTATGTCTATGTTTATTTGTCTGTATTGCTGAATATCTAATTATAAGGCAACGTAACGTGGGGGTGTACCATATGGACCTCCTTGTGGTCTGATCGGGATATCGTGTCCCTTTCACACGCTCTCATGTACACATCTCCAATATTTCAGAAACTGCATTAACAATTTAGAGAGACAGGGCTGGATACAAATCATTGAGCCACTATATTGTATCGAGTAATAGTTTTAACAACATCACAGTTACTTCAACTAACATCAGTTACCTCCTTGTACTCAAGAAAAATAATAAACCATACTGATTTGTCCTGGGTAGCAGGCTTTTAGTCTGTCTTAGCATGGAATCAGACTGAGGCCTAATCTTATTAATCTGCTGTCTTAAAGTCGCCTTTCTGGCCTCCATCTCATTTGACCTCCCGAGCTGACTCCCGAAAGGTCACCCATTGCTCTCTTTTCTGTCCCACAGGAAATTGAAAGATGTTTCCTAATCCTGCCCCCTTTCCAGTGATTGGCCAGAAGAACTGCCACTCAAACCTGTTGTCATGCTCCCACTTTTGAAATTAGTTTGTTAAAGGTGGTTAGGTATCAGGGCATTCTTCATCATATAAAGCGTGATCAGTATGTGGAATAATATTCCGGGTGGATGTTGTCGGCAAAACATCTGGAATCATTTATGAAACAATTGGATGTCGCTTTGGGGAACTTCAGGATGAATAAACCAAGATGGGATGAATAATCCATTGTCTTGTGAAGAGGATTGAACTTTCTAATCCCTTTAAGATTTGGATGTTTACTGCGAGCGTCTGAGTTGGGGTTATGACTCCCCATTGTCCCTGATGGTCATGGCAGATCAATCCCCTCTTTGTCCCAGTAGCTTTGTGAGAAGGATTTATCACCTTGGTAGACCACCTTTAATTTAAAATCAATACCGTAATATTAATCAAAACTAAGTCCTTTCCATAAAAGAATAATGAAAAATTGAGCATATGATCTCGGCTGACACTTCAGTGCAATACTGAGGTAGAGGTGCTGTCCTTCTGATAAGATAGGTGGATGTGGCAGATCCCATGACGCTGTTTGAAGAAGAGCAGAGGAGATAGCCTGGCCGGCATTTGTACCTTTGGGGCAGATTGTGTGGTCATTTGTCTTGTTGCTGTTGATGGGGGTCTTGCTGCATGTTTACCTGCATTGTAGCAGTGTAGCTGCGCTTCAGGGATGATTCATTGGCTGGGAGGTGCTCTGGGATGTTCTGAGGGTGTTGAAGGCGCGGTATAAATCCAAATTGTGACACAGGTACTGCGGCGATTTCCTGCTCTGACATGGAAAACGTTGATCCTCAAAAGTGGAATTGACATTGCAAGTTTTTTTCTTGTGTGTCTGCATTAACTTATTGATGGTGTTAGCTGCCATATTTCAGCTCTACAGGACTACTTTCGCAGATACCTTTGCCCACAGCCCTGTTGCTGACAGCAGCTGCTTCCTTAAGCATATTCCACAGTGTTCAGCATCGGAAGGGCATTGGGCACTCCAATGGGAATGATAGAGTTGGAGGATGTAATGTATGCACCTGTGAGTATGCTCACCAGTTTGTAGAGCTGTTGAGAGTCTGTGTTCCATGTGTACACTGAATCTGTCAGGTTGCAGCTCCTCTTCAATTATTTAAAGGTGCTGCTCCTCAATTTCTGGCTGCACTTCAGTCCCACACTCCTGATCTTTGGGCACCCTGTGCGGAGGGGAGTGGGTAGGTCCGAGGGCCTCCTCGTAGGACTGCTCCTGGGCACGGCCAAGGGTGCCATCAGCCGGTCCAGGCAGCGGGCGGTCGTTCAGCCCGACTGTCTGCCTCTCTTCCGTGCCTACATCCAGGCCAGGGTGTCCTTAGAGATGGAGCACGCGGTGTCCACCGGTACACTCGCGGCCTTGCGCGAGAGGTGGGCGCCGGAGGGACTGGAGTGCATCATCACCCCCGGCAACCAAATTTTAATTTGATTTTATGTTTTAAAGGTTAATTTGCTTTAATTGCCGGGGTTTTTAGTGTCCCCCTCTTTTATAGGGGGCACTTGGAAAAAAACTATGATTTTAGTGCCCCCAAAAAAAACCAAAAAAAAAAACAACACAAAAATCACCAAAAAAAACCAAAAACAAAAACAAAACAAAAAAGAGGGCTGTTATAAGTGTCTGGAGTGTCCCCCAGATCGGGGGGCACTCGATCTAATGTTATTTTGTACTGCCCAAAAAGAGTTGTAGAGCTGTTGAGAGTCTGTGTTCCATGTGTACACTGAATCTGTTAGGTTGCAGCTCCTCTTCAATTATTTAAAGGGGCTGCTCCTCAATTTCTGGCTGCACTTCAGACCCACACTCCTGATCTTTGGGCACCCTGTGCGGAGGGGAGCGGGTAGGTCCGAGGGCCTCCTCGTAGGACTGCTCCTGGGCACGGCCAAGGGTGCCATCAGCCGGTCCAGGCAGTGGGCGGTCGAGGGGGTCGTTCAGCCTGACTGCCTGCCTCTCTTCCACGCGTACATCCGCGCCAGGGTGTCCTTAGAGATGGAGCACGCGGTGTCCACCGGTACACTCGCGGCCTTCCGCGAGAGGTGGACGCTGGAGGGACTGGAGTGCATCATCACCCCTGGCAACCAAATTTTAATTTGATTTTATATGTTTTAAAGTTTAATTTGTTTTAATTGCTGGGTTTTTAGTGTTCCCCTCCCCTTTTATAGGGGGCACTTGAAAAATTATGATTTTAGTGCCCAAAAAAACCCCAAAAACCCCCCACAAAAATCACCAAAAAACCCCCCCAAAAAAACAAAAAAAGGGCATTTGAAAAGTGTTTGGAGTGTCCCCCAGATCGGGGGGCACTTAATTTAATGTTTAATTTTGTTAACCCCAAAAGAGTTGTAGAGCTGTTGGAAAATCACAAAATTTTTTTTAAAAACACAAAAAAAACACAAAAAAAGGGCAGTTGAAAAGTGGCTGGAGTGTCCCCCAGATTAGGGGGCACTTGATTTAATGTTAATTCTGTTTTACTCCAAAAGAGTTGTAGAGCTGTTGAGAGTCTGTGTTCCATGTGTACACTGAATCTGTCAGGTTGCAGCTCCTCTTCAATTGTTTAAAGGGGCTGTTCCTCAAGTTCTGGTTGCACTTCAGTCCCACACTCCTGATCTTTGGGCATCCTGTGCAGAGGGAAGTGGGTAGGTCGGAAGGCCTTCTCGTGGGACTGTTCCTGGGCCTGACGAAGATGACCATTAATCGACCCAGGCAGTGGGCGGTCGAGGGGATCATTCAGCCTGACTGCCTGCCTCTCTTCCACGGTTACATTCGAGCCAGGGTGTCCCTGGAGATGGAGCACGCGGTGTCCACCGGTACGCTCGCGGCCTTCCGCGAGAGGTGGGCGCCGGAGGGACTGGAGTGCATCATCACCCCCGGCAACCAAATTTTAATTTGATTCATTTAATGTCTTAAAGTTTAATTGTTAATTTGTCAACTCCAGTGTCTCTTTTAAAGGGGGGCACTTGATTTATAGTTTTACTTAAAATAGTGTAGAACTGTTGAGTGGTGAGTGGCTTAGCCAGTCACATGATGATTACAAGACTCAATAAAACCCCAGCCTGTTGGGTTCGGGGGATCCACAATGAGGCAGGTGGTTGTGAGCCTGGTGGATGAACTGGTAATGTTTAGTGCGATTGTTAAACCTTTGCTAATAAACCAACTAGTTCTTAATAGCAATGTGTCGCTATGAATTCTTAAGCAAACAACCC
This sequence comes from Pristiophorus japonicus, assembly GCF_044704955.1. NCBI lineage: Eukaryota > Metazoa > Chordata > Chondrichthyes > Pristiophoridae > Pristiophorus > Pristiophorus japonicus. The sequence goes on along the minus strand of NC_091980.1, from coordinate 179,337,707 downwards.
ATGAGGCAAATACATCACAGAGGAGGAAAAGGAGGTCATGCAGAGGGAATGATGGCCGGTGTAATAGTAGCTTAGGTATCTGGGCACACTCAGCCTCATCCTAAGAGCCAAGTCTTCAGATATACTTGGGGCAGTTTGAAGAGATCCGCCATTGCACTTCACAATAGAGGCTCACGGAGTCCTTGAGCCCAAACTCCAGACATTGCCATGAAAGTTACCACAGGATTATGTTTTTACATGATTAGATTCTTCGAAGCCACCACCAGTGACATTTGGCACATCAGCCAGTCTTTAGCCCACGAAGCATAAAACAAGTGACAGAAGTCTTATTTCCAGATGAAATAACCCAAAAAGCAACAGAAGATTGCACAGCAATTTACCAGGTGGTATCAGACCTCCTAGCAGCAACGCCATGGCATATAACTGTATAATATATTGGTTCAGATTTTACTGTCAAAATGACAATGGGGCTAATGGCGCTCACCGTTATTTAAGCGTAAATAGTACAGCAACTTCAGGCAAGGGACAGATGTGCGGTTAAATGCCAATATTCAAAAGTTGCTATCTGAGTTGCACTGGGTACAGTGGCATCGTGGTTATGAACTAATAATCCAGAGGCTTGCACTAATGATCTGGAGATATGAGTTCAAATCCCACCATAGCAGCTGGCAAAATTTAAATTTAGTTAATTATATAAATTTGGATAAAAAGCTGGTATCAGTAATGGTGACCATGAAACTATCCCATCTGCTGGCCTTACCTAGTTTGGCCCCCACAGCAATGTGGTTGACTCTTAAATGGCCTAGCGCCGTTCAATTGTATCAGGCGGCTCACCACCACCTTTTCGAGGGTAATTCGGGATGGGCAATAAATGCTGGCCTTGCCAGTGAGGATCTTGCTGGCGATGGCCACATCCTGTCAACGAATACATTTAAAAATCAGTTCCGCTGTTAGCTTCGTGAAAATGGTATCTTGCTGTCTCCCTTACTCTTGAAATGGTTGTTGCATTTGCACGGTAGAGACAAATTAAACTCACCACAGAAAGTTATGTCTTGTCATTACGAGAGCAATTACTCTTTTAAAGACGTGACTCTCTGGCACTAAAAATTCACTATTAAAAGTGTGGTGTCTTATTCCTTTCGGTATTGTCAGACATTTAAAAATTGTCAAATTTTAAATTGAAAACATTTTTATTTACTTTTCCTTTCTGTCTCTTTTTCTCTTCCTCTTAATACAATCTTTCTTTCCCTCTCTTTATTTCTCTTTCTGTGTCTGATTTGCCATTGAATTCATCCACTCTAATTTACACTTCCCTCTCAGACTTTGCGCTGTTCACAAACCTTCAATCTGATTGGCTAAGGAGAGTTGCTTACCTGGTTCACTCAGGTCCCAGATGCCCTGTTTCCTTCGCTGCGCCATTATCATCTCGCACTTTCAGCAACTTGCCCCACAAAAAAATGTAAAAAACAAAATGTGCAAGGGCAGGTCTGACTAATGACAGATGCCGTTCGATGACCTGCCTCGTTAAGTCTGGGTCATTATACATCTTGACATCTGCATGTAATTCCTGCTAACATCCGCCATTATAAGTTCCAATGTCCACCTTTGTAAGATTTTTCCCATGTTAAGTTTACCTAACTTGCTGGCAAGTGGATGGGCACACAGCCTGCTTCTGGACCACTGCCACTGTTCCCTTCAGCTGGCTGCCAGGAGGTGGCAGAGACTGCCCAGACACACATCCCTCCCATGGTTCTCCCACTCCTCCAAACAAGGAGATACTGCAGTCTCTGCTCCACACCTCCCTGCTTAATGTGGTTCAGATTTGGGCTTGAGTGGAATTGGAGGTTCTAACCTGCCTTCATTGCTGCTCCATGACTCTGAGTTTTAGGGCTGTAACGTTCAGTGCTATTGTGCTATATTGTTCCTCGTTTTGTTTCTTGCCAGACCTGCATACAGCGACACTGTATGACTGCAGTTGCTAGGTAATTTCGTACAAATTGATTAGGGATGTTGAAAAAAATGCAAAAGACGAAACAAAAAACGGGCATTTATGTCGCATCTTATCACACCCTCAGGACGTCTCAGAACTCTATGTATATTTCCAATGGATTAGTTTTGACGTGTAATCTCTCCCTGAGTCTTACTAACTGTTTATTGATTCAATCTGCATTAAGATGGCACCTGTATTTCTGCTGCAAGTTTCTGTTTTACATTGTATTTTTTTAATACTTCGGCAATTTTATAGGACAGCAGATGGGAGTGGCTTCTGAATGTGCTCTACTTGGATGGTGGCCAAGTGCTATTGCGGTCTCTTGTCGTGGTCTGTTTTAGGTATTTGTTGGTCACACTCAAATCATCTTTTACTTCTCTATGTTCCTTTTCCTCCTCTGTTATCAGCAGGTTCCTGTGAGCTTGACTCTAAGGGAATGCAGGGATATGGGGATCAGGAAGGAAAGTGGAGTTGAGGTCGAACATCAGCCAGGATCTTATTGAATGGCAGAGCAGACTCGAAGAGCCGTATAGCCTACTCCTGCTCCTAATTCTTATGTTTCTTATGGTCCACTCCAAACTTCACTCAAAAGTATTTCTTCTTTAGTTTTCCCAGCACTTTAGATTGTTTTGCCCTGTTAAATTTTCTTTCTCAATTGGTTCTCAGGTGATCCTCTAATTTCCCTTGCCACATTCTGATTTCTCTCTTTTATAAAACCAGTTTTGTGTCCCTGACAATTATGAGAGTATTGCATTTCTGTTGAAGAACCAAAAATAAACAGTACTTAGTTCTCCCTGAACCGATTGTCCATGCTCTACTGCCTCCCCAGGTAACGTAAAACTTGGGGAGTCTTGGAGAATTAATAGGAGTATGGCGGTGAAATCATGGAATCATAGAAGTTTACAGCACTGAAGGAGGCCATTTCGGCCCATCGTGTCCATGCCGGCCAACAAGAAACTATCCAGCCTAATCCCACTCTCCAGCTCTAGGTCCGTAACCCTGCAGATTACAGCACTTTAAGTGCACATCCAAGCACTTTTCAAATGTGGTGAGGATTTCTGCCTCTACCACCCTTTCAGGCAGTGAGTTCCAGATCCCCACAACCCTCTGGGTGAAGACGTTTCGCATCAAATCCGCTCTAAACCTTCTACCAATTATTTTCAATTTATGTCCCCTGGTTGTTGACCCCTCTGCTGAGGGAAATAGGCCTTTTCTATCCACTATATCTCGGCCCCTCATAATGTTATACACCTCAATGAGGTCTCCCCTCGGCCTCCTCTGTTCCAAAGAAACAAACCCAGCCTATCCAATCTGTCCTCATAGCTTAGATTCTCCACTTCCAGCAACATCCTTGAAAATATCCTCTACCCTCTCCAGTGCAATTGCATCCTTCCTTTAATGCGGTGACCAGAACTGCATGCAGTACTCTAGCTGTGGCCTAACTAATGTTTTATATACAGTTCAAGCATAACCCCCATGCACTTGTATTCTATGCCTCAGCTAATAAAGGCAAGCATTCTATATGCCTTCTTAACCACCTTATCTACCTGGCCTGCTACTTTCAGGGATCTGTGGACATGCACTCCAAGGTCCCTTTGTTCCTCGACACTTCTCAGTGTCCTACCATTTAATGTGTATTCCCTTTCCTTGTTAGCCCTCCCCATTACCTCACACTTCTCCTGATTAAATTCCATTTGCCACTATCTGCCCACCTGACCAGTTGATTGATATCTTCCTGCAATCTACAGCTTTCATTTGGTTAGTAAGAAACATTTGGTTAATAAGTTTTCAGTAATTTCACATCAGTCTGCAAGAATCTATTATTAAGGACGTGGTAATAGGACTCCTAGAAAATAATAAGATTAGGCAGAGTCAACACGGATTTATGAAAGGGATATCATGTTTGACAAATCTGTTAAGAGCTTTCTACGGTTGTAACTAGCAGAATAGATAAGGGGGAACCAGTGGATGTGGTATATTTGGATTTTCAGAAGCATTCGATAAGGTGCCACACAACATTAGGACTCATGGAATTGGGGGTAATATACGAGCATGGATTGTGGATTGGTTAATGGACAGAAAACAGAGAGTAGGAATAAACGGGTCATTTTCAGGTTGGCAAACTGTAACTAGTGGGGTACTGCAAGGATCAATGCTTGGGCCTCAGCTATTCACAATCTATATCAATGATTTGGATGAGGGGGACCAAATGTAATATATCCAAGTTTGCTCGGTGGGAAGGCAAGTTGTGAGGAGGATGCAAAGAGGCTTCAAGAGGATATAGACAGGCTGAGTGAGTGGGCAAGAACATGAAGAAATGCGAAGTTATCCACTTTGGTAGGAAAAATAGAAAAGCAGAGTATTTTTTAAATGGTGAGCGATTGGGAAATGTTGGTGTTCAAGGTGTCCTTGTACATGAATCACTGAAAGTTAACATGCAGGTACAGCAAGCAATTCAGAAAGCAAATGGTACGTTGGCCTTTATTACAAGAGGATTTGAGTATCAGAGTAAAGACATCTTACTGCAATTATATAGGGCCCTGGTGAGACCACACCTGGAGTATTGTACACAGTTTTGGTCTCCTTACCTAAGGAAGGATATACTTGCCAGAGAAGGAGTGCAACAAAGGTTCACCAGACTGATTCCTGGGATGGGGGGATTGTCCTATGAGGAGAGATTGAGTAGACTAGCCCAATATTCTCTAGAATTTAGAAGAATGGGCCCAAGTTTCCGCCCTCTGGAAAAACGGCGCATCTCGATAAGGTGCACGACTTTCTGGAAGAAAAAGGATGCCGAAAACTTACCTTGTGATTCTGCGCATTCTTCAGGATGTCTTCGTGCTCGGTGTGGCACAGGACAAGGGGTCGGGGGCGGACGCGTGAGTATGCGCGCATGTGAAGTAGCTCCAGGCCCCCGAGGCTGCATGGGAGGGGCCCGAAGCATGCCGTCCCTAGCCCTGGCCGAATGGGATCACTGGGGCGGCGAAGATCGGACTCTGGCCTTCCTCCTCTTCAGCTTCAGGTCCTGCTCCGGCTCCCCCCCCCTCCCCTTCAAGTCAGGCTCCGGCTTCCCCCACCTCCTTCAGGTCCTGCTCCGGCTCCCCCCCGCCCTCCCTCCTGTTCAAGTCCCACTTCGGCTGCCCCCACCCTCCCTCCCGTTCAAGTTCCGCTCTGGCTCTCCCCCTCCTGTTCAGGTCCCACTCCGGCTCCCCCCACCCTCCCCCCCTTTTTTCCTCCTCTCCCCTCCCTCCTCCCCTCCTCTTCTCTCCCTCTCCCCCTCCTCTTCCCTCCCTCTCCCCCTCCTCTTCCCTCCCTCTCCCCCTCGTCATCCCCCTTCTCTTCCCCCCCTCCTCTTCCCCCCTCCTCTTCCCCCCTTCTCCCTACTCTTCCTTCCCTTCCCCCTCCTCTTACCCCCCTCCTCTTCCCCCCCTCTTCCCCCCACCTCTCCCCCCTTCCCCCTCCTCTTCCCTCCCTCTCCCCCTCGTCATCCCCCTCCTCTTCCCCCTCCTCTTTCCCCCCTTCTCCCTCCTTTTCCCTCCCTTCCCCCCTCCTCTTCCCCCCTCCTCTTGCTTCCTCTTCCCCCTCCCCCTCTTCCCCTCCTCCTCTTCCCACTCCCCCTCTTCCCCCTCCCCCTCTTCCCCTCTCTCTTCCCCCCTCCTCTCCCTCCCGCTTCCCCGTCCCTCTTCCCCCCTCCCTCCTCTCCCCCCTCTCCTTCCCCCCCTTCCTCCCCCCACCCCTCACTGTCAGAAACAGAGAGACACTGACACTGACAGAGAAAGAGACACTGACAGAGACAGAGAGAGAAACACTTGGGGGGGGTGGGGGGGGGGCATCCCAGCATGCTAGCATGCTGTTGGAGGGCTCCTAGTGCTGCAGTAGGTGAGTAGAAACTTAATTATTTTTTTTTATTTTTTTATTTATTTTTTTTGATTGATTTATGGATTATTTATCATTTATTATTGATGATGGCTCTTAATTTGTAAAAGTGAAGTGTTTTATGGGAATTTGTAAACTTCCCTTCCCCCGCATCCCCCCCCCACCCCCGCCAATCCCTCGTTCCCTACGCCTGATTTCTACGTGTAGGCAAGGTTTTCTAAGCGTACAAAAATCTACACTTACTCAATTCTAAGTTAGTTTGTAGTAGGTTTTTACTGCCTAAACTTGCAAAACAGGTGTAAGTGGCTGGGCACGCCTCCTTCTAAAATGGAACTATTCTAACTCACTAGAACTGGAGCAAACTAAATGCCGAGAATTGCAATTTCGAAGATGCTCCATTCTAAACTAGTTGCTCCAAAAAAATAGGAGCAACTCAGGCCGAAACTTGAGCCCAATGAGAGGTGATCTCATTGAAATATACACAATTCTTACAGAGCTTGACAGGGTAGATGCAGGAAAGATGTTTCCCCAACTGGTGAGTCTCGAACCCAGTCTCGGAATAAGGGGTCGGCTATTTAGGACTGAGACGAGGAGAAATTTCTTCACTCAGGGTCGCGAATCTTTGGAATTCTCTACCCCCAGAGTGCTGTGGAAGCTCAGTCGTTGAGTATATGCAAGACTGAGATCGATAGATTTTTGGATAATAAGGGAATCAAGAGATATGGGATAGTGTAGGTAAGTGGAGTTGAGGTAGAAGATCAGCCATGATCTGATTGAATGATGGAGCAGGCTCGAGGGGCCAATTAGAGACCAGTTACTAGTTTGTCCCAAACACAGCCTGGTAGCAAATAACAACTTCTGGGTTTCAATTCGTTTATGAATCAGCGGATCAGAGTGTTATTGATACAGTCAACACTGAGGCCAAAGGGTTTTCTTTTCACTATCGGGAGCCGGAAGTTGTCTATGTGCCAACAATCTTCAACCCCCACTTGTGCTCTAGGCATGAACTGGAGCTGAAACCGCTGCTGTTTGTGTAAAACGCAATTGTCATATATGCTCAAATTTACAGACAAATCTGATCCCTGTTGTGAAAACTGAGCACAGTAGTTTTACATCAACAACAACAACTTGCATTTATAGAAACATAGAAAATAGGTGAAGGAGTAGGCCATTCGGTCCTTCGAGACTGCACCGCCATTCAATGAGTTCATGGCTGAACATGCAACTTCAGTACCCCATTCCTGCTTTTTTCTCGCCATACCCCTTGATCCCCCTAGTAGTAAGGACTTCATCTAACTCCTTTTTGAATATATTTAGTGAATTAGCCTCAACAACTTTCTGTGGTAGAGAATTCCACAGGTTCACCACTCTCTGGGTGAAGACTCATCACGGTCCTAAATGGCTTACCCTTTATCCTTAGACTGTGACCCCTGGTTCTGGACTTCCCCAACATTGGGAACATTCTTCCTGCATCTAACCTGTCTAAAACCGTCAGAATTTTAAACGTTTCTATGAGATCCCCTCTCATTCTTCTGAACTCCAGTGAATACAAGCCCAGTTGATCCAGTCTTTCTTGATATGTCAGTCCCGCCATCCCGGGAATCAGTCTGGTGAACCTTCGCTGCACTCCCTCAATAGCAAGAATGTCCTTCCTCAAGTTAGGAGACCAAAACTGTACACAATACTCCAGGTGTGGCCTCACCAAGGCCCTGTACAACTGTAGTAATACCTCCCTGCCTCTGTACTCAAACCCCCTCGCTATGAAGGCCAATATGCCATTTTCTTTCTTAACCGCCTGCTGTACCTGCATGCCAACCTTCAATGACTGATGTACCATGACACCCAGGTCTCGTTGCACCTCCCCTTTTCCTAATCTGTCACCGTTCAGATAATAGTCTGTCTCTCTGTTTTTACCACCAAAGTGGATAACCTCACATTTATCCACATTATACTTCATCTGCCATGCATTTGCCCACTCACCTAACCTATCCAAGTCACTCTGCAGCCTCATAGCATCCTCCTTGCAGCTCACACCGCCACCCAACTTAGTGTCATCCGCAAATTTGGAGATACTACATTTAATCCCCTTGTCTAAATCATTAATGTACAGTGTAAACAGCTGGGGCCCCAGCACAGAACCTTGCGGTACCCCACTAGTCACTGCCTGCCATTCTGAAAAGTACCCATTTACTCCTACTCTTTGCTTCCTGTCTGACAACCAGTTCTCAATCCATGTCAGCACACTACCCCCAATCCCATGTGCTTTAACTTTGCACATTAATCTCTTGTGTGGGACCTTGTCGAAAGCCTTCTGAAAGTCCAAATACACCACATCAACTGGTTCTCCCTTGTCCACTCTACTGGAAACATCCTCAAAAAAATCCAGAAGATTTGTCAAGCATGATTTCCCTTTCACAAATCCATGCTGACTTGGACCTATCATGTCACCTCTTTCCAAATGCGCTGCTATGACATCCTTAATAATTGATTCCATCATTTTCCCCACTACCGATGTCAGGCTGACCGGTCTATAATTCCCTGTTTTCTCTCTCGCTCCTTTTTTTAAAAGTGGGGTTACATTGGCTACCCTCCACTCCATAGGAACTGATCCAGAGTCAATGGAATGTTGGAAAATGACTGTCAATGCATCCACTATTTCCAAGGCCACTTCCTTAAGTACTTTGGGATGCAGTCCATCAGGCCCTGGGGATTTATCGGTCTTCAATCCCATCAATTTCCCCAACACAATTTCCCAACTAATAAGGATTTCCCTCAGCTCCTCCTTCTTACTGGAACCTCTGACCCCTTTTATATCCGGAAGGTTTTTTTGTGTCCTCCTTAGTGAATACCGAACCAAAGTACTTGTTCAATTGGTCTGCCATTTCTTTGTTCCCCGTTATGACTTCCCCTGATTCTGACTGCAGGGGACCTACGTTTGTCTTTACTAATCTTTTTCTCTTTACATATCTGTAGAAGCTTTTGCAGTCCGTCTTAATGTTCCCTGCAAGCTTCCTCTCGTACTCTAGCGCCTTTAACGTAGTGAAGCACCTAAGGCGCTTCACAGGAGTTTTATCAGACAAAATTTGACACCGAGCCTCATAAGGAGATATTGGGGCAGAGGTAGGCTTTAAGGAGCATCTTAAAAGAGGAAAGAGAGGTAGAGAGGCAGAAAGGTTTAGGGAGAGAGTTCCAGAGCTTAGGGCCTTGGTAGCTGAAGACACGGCCACCAATGGTGGAGCAATTAAAATTTTGGACGTGCCAAAGACCAGAATTGGAGGAGTGGGGTTAATCTCCGACGGTTGTAGGGCTGGAGGAAGTTAGAGATGGGGGGCAAGAGTGGGGGGTGGGGGGGGCGGGGGGGGGGGGGGGTGGGTGGGGGTGAGGGTGAGGAAATGGAGGGGTATGAAAAATAGAATGAGAATTTTTAAATCGACGCGATGCTTAACCAGGAGCCAGTATAGGTCAGTGAGCACTAGGGTGATGGTTGAATGGGACTTGGTGCGAGTTAGGATAAGGCAGCAGAAGTTTGCATGAGCTTAATTTTATGGAGGGTGGAAGATGGGGGACTAGCCCGAAGAGCATTGGAACAGTCAAGTCGAGAGGTTTCAGCAGCAAATGAGCTGAGCAGGCACGGAGTATTGCGATGTTACAGAGGTGGATGTAGGAGTTCTTAGTGATGTGGTCGGAAGCTCATCTCGGTGTCAAATATGATACCAAGGTTCTGAACTGTCTGATTGAGCCTCAGACAGTGGCCAGGCAGAGGGATGGAGTCGGTGGCTAGGGACCAGAGTTTGTGGTGGGGACTGAAGACAACGGGTGTGGTTTTCCCAATGTTTAGTTGGAGGAAATTTCTGCTCATCCAGTACTGGATGTCGGACAAGAAGTCTGGCAATATAGAAATAGTAGAGAGTTCGAGAGTGGTGGTGGTGAGGTACCACTGGGTGTCGTCAACATACATGATCTGTTTTTGGATGATGTGACCGACGGGCAGGGTATAGATGATAATAAGAAGGGGCCAAGGATAGTTCCTTGGGGGACACCAGACGTAACAATGCGAAAGTGGAAAAAGAAGCCTCTTAGAACATAAAAATTTAAGAACAAGATGACAAGTTTGCTAAAGTGAGCAAAAAAGAGAAAAAGAAATTGAAGAAACAGAGGGAATTTCAGCGTCAAATGGACACAGTGAAAGCTTCAAATGATGCTGAGGGCAACATCTCTGTGTCGTAGGCCGAGCAGTCATCGAGACAGGCCATGTTGGAGAATGCATCAGATATCAAGATGCTTACTGCGTTTATTTATTAAGAACATAATAAATAGGAGCAGGGGTAGGCCATTTGGCCCCTCGAGCCTGTTCTGCCATTCAATAAGATCATGGCTGATCTGATCTTGCAGGTAATTCTTTGGCTACGATTAGATAGATAAGAATGGAACCAGATGAGTGCAGTCCCACCAGCTGGATGAGGGGCAAGAGGCGTTGGAGAAGACTAGAGTGGTCAACCGTGTCAAAGGCTGCAGACAGGTCGAAATGGATGAGGAGGGATAGTTTAACACAGTCAAAGTCACATAGGATGTCTTGGATAAGAGCCATTTTGGTACTGTATCAGGGGCAGAAACCTGATGGGAGGGATTCAAACATGGAGTTCTGGAAAAGATGGGCAGGGATTTGGGAGGGGACAGCACGTTCAAGAACTTTGGCGAAGAAAGGGAGGTTGGAGATGGGGTTGTAGTTTGCAAGGACGGGAGGGGTCAAGGGTTGTTTTTTTTGAGGAGGGGAGTGATGATGGCAGATTTGAAGGGGAGAGGGACAGAACCTGAGGAGAGAGAATCGTTAACAATATCGGCCAGGAAGGGAAGTTGGGTGGTCAGCATTTTAGTGGGAATAAGGTCGAGGGAGCAGGAAGTGGGTCTCAAGGACAAGATGAGCTCGGAGAGGGAATGAGAGGAGATCGGCGAGACACTAGATAAAGACATGAGTTCAGGGTGAGGGCAGAGGGAAACCTTAGAGGAAATTTGGTTCAGTGGGCTAGGGGAAGGGAGGGAAGCGACAGAGGCAGCTAAATGGATGGTCTCAATCTTAGTGACAAAAAAGTCCATGAGCTCCTCGCACTTGCTGCTGGAGGTGAGGGTGGAGAAGGCAGGAGCGATGGGTTTAAGAAAACAGTTTTCAGTGAAGAAAAGAAGCCGGGGGTTATCTTTGCATTTCGAGAGGATCCTCGAATAGTGAGCAGTTTAGGCAGAAGTCAGCAGGACCCGATAGTGCTTATGTGGTCCAGCCAGATCAGGCAGTGAATGGCTAAACCAATTGACCCCCATATACGTTCCAGTCTGCGTCCCTTGAACTTAAGGGAACTGAGATGACGGCTGTACCAGGGGAATAACCAGGGTGAGAGAGAGTATGGTTTAAAAAGGGTTCAGGGTGATACGTCCTTACTACACAGTATAAATGCACACGAGGCCCATGCTTGAGAGAAGGTCAGTCTGTGACCTGTCCTTTATTCCTTAGCACTCAAGTGATGAAGGTGGGTGGAGCTTCCCCTTTTATACCTGAAGGTCCAGGTTAGGAGTGTCTCCCACCTAGTGGTCAGTGTTCTCACGGTGTACAACTTTGGTCAGTTTATACATGGGTTACAATGCTGGTTGAATACATGACATCACCTCCCCCGCCAAAGTCTTATTGGGATCACAGGTTGAGTCTCTCTGGTAGTTTACGCTCCCTTGTAGAGCGCCTGAGTTGGGGCTCCGGTTGTTGGGCGCTTGCCTGAGTGTCTGCTGTTTGCAGTGCCTCAGGCCTGTCCGGACTGCCCACAGTGACTGGGCTCTCCTCCCTTTGGTTCCGGTGTTCGGTCACCTGTGGTGGAGTGAACTCTATATCGTGTTCTTCCTCCGCTTCTTCTATGGGGTTGCTGAACCTCCTTTTTGTTTGATCCACATGTTTGCGGCAGATTTGTCCATTGGTAAGTTTAACTACCAGAATCCTATTTCCCTCTTTGGCAACCACAGTGCCTGCGAGCCATTTGGGCCCTGCAGCGTAGTTGAGGACAAAAAAAGGATCATTTACATCAATACATCGCGCCCTCACATTCCTGTCATGGTAGTGATATTGTGACTGGCGCCTGCTCTCGACAATTTCTTTCATGGTGGGGTGTATAAGGGATAATCGGGTTTTGAGCATCCTTTTCATTAGTAGCTCTGTGGGTGGAACCCCTGTGAGCGAGTGTGGTCGGGATCTATAGGCCAACAGGAGGCGTGATAAGCGGGTTTGTAGGGAACCCCCTTGGAATCTGAGCATCCCCTGTTTGATTACCTGCACTGCTCGTTCTGCCTGGCCGTTTGAAGCCGGCTTGAACGGTGCCGTTCTGACATGGTTAATTCCATTGCCTGCCATGAAGTCCTGGAATTCAGTGCTTGTGAAGCACGGGCCATTGTCGCTGACCAAGATGTCCGGTAGACCGTGGGCGGCGAACATTGCCCGTAGACTTTCTACCGTGGCAGAGGAAGTGCTTGAATTTAAAATGTCACACTCGATCCATTTGGAGTAGGCGTCGACTACAACCAAAAACATTTTCCCCATGAAAGGACCTGCGTAGTCCACATGGATGCGTGACCAAAGCTTGGCGGGCCATGGCCAGGGGCTAGGGGGAGCTTCCCTGTGCGCATGGCCCAGCTGGGCACACGTGTTGCACCTGCGAACACAAAGTTTAAGATCTGCGTCTTTCCCTGGCCACCAAACGTGTGACCTGACAATTGCCTTCATCGTGACAATGCCCGGGTGCCCATTGTGGAGTTCTCTGATGAATACCTCTCTGCCCATCTGGGGCATGACTACGTGGTTTCCCCACAGTAGGCAATCGGCCTGAATCGAGAGTTCATCCTTGCGCCTGTGAAATGGTTTAAATTTCTCAGGGCATGCCCTGTACGTGGCTGCCCAGTCCCCATTCAGGACACATTTCTTGACTAGAGACAATAGCGGGTCTCTATTTGTCCAGACTTTAATCTGACGGGCTGTCACGGGTGAGCCTTCGCTTCCGAAAGCTTCAACAGCCATGACCATCTCAGCAGCATGCTCGGTAGCCCCCTCAGTGGTGGCTAGTGGGAGCCTGCTGAGTGCATCGGTGCAGTTTTCAGTGCCTGGTCTGTGCCGAATTGTGTAGTCATAGGCAGCTAATGTGAGCGCCCACCTCTGTATGCGGGCCGATGCGTTTGCATTTATGGCCTTGTTGTCGGCCAAAAGGGACGTTAGGGGTTTGTGATCTGTCTCCAACTCAAATTTCCTGCCAAACAGGTACTGGTGCATTTTCTTTACCACATATACACATGCGAGCGCCTCCTTTTCTACCATCCCGTAGCCCCTTTCTGCCTGGGACAGACTCCTGGAGGCATAAGCTACCGGCTGTAACTGACCCTTGGCATTGACATGCTACAACACACACCCGACACCATAGGACGACGCATCGCACGTTAACACAAGTTTCTTACATGGGTCATATAGCGTTAACAGATTGTTGGAACATAACAAATTGCGTGCTCTATTAAAAGCCCTTTCCTGGCTGTCCCCCCAGACCCATTCGCGACCTTTGCGTAGGAGCACGTGTAGCGGCTCTAGCAGCGTGCTCAATTTGGGAAGAAAGTTACCAAAATAGTTCAGGAGCCCCAGGAACGAACGCAGCTCCGTCGTGTTACGGGGTCTGGGTGCTCTCTGGATCGCTTCCGTCTTGGATGCAGTAGGGCTGATCCCGTCTGCTGCTACCCTCATCCCCAGGAATTCTACCTCTGGAGCTAGAAAGACGCACTTCGCCTTTTTGAGTCGCAGACCTACCCGTTCCAGTCTGCGTAGCACCTCCTCCAGGTTGTGGAGGTGTTCTTCAGTATCGTAACCCGTAATGAGGATGTCGTCCTGAAAAACCACCGTCCCTGGAATCGACTTGAGGAGGCTTTCCATATTTCGTTGGAAGATCGCGGCGGCCGAGCGAATCCCGAACGGACATCTGTTGTACTCAGACAACCCCTTGTGTGTCGTGATGGTGGTCAGCTTCTTCGACTCACTCGCCAGCTCCTGGGTCATGTAAGCTGAGGTCAGGTCCAATTTTGAAAAAAGTTTGCCACCGGATAGCGTCGCAAAGAGGTCCTCTGCTCTCGGTAGCGGGTACTGGTCTTAGAAACATAGAAACATAGAAACATAGAAAATAGGTGCAGGAGCAGGCCATTCAGCCCTTCTAGCCTGCACCGCCATTCAATGAGTTCATGGCTGAACATGAAACTTCAGTACCCCCTTCCTGCTTTCACGCCATACCCCTTGATCCCCAGAGTAGTAAGGACTTCATCTAACTCCCTTTTGAATATATTTAGTGAATTGGCCTCAACTACTTTCTGTGGTAGAGAATTCCACAGGTTCACCACTCTGGGTGAAGAAGTTTCTCCTTATCTCGGTCCTAAATGGCTTACCCCTTATCCTTAGACTGTGACCCCTGGTTCTGGACTTCCCCAACATTGGGAACATTCTTCCTGCATCCAACCTGTCCAAACCCGTCAGAATTTTAAACGTTTCTATGAGGTCCCCTCTCACTCTTCTGAACTCCAGTGAATACAAGCCCAGTTGATCCAATCTTTCTTGATAGGTCAGTCCCACCATCCCGGGAATCAGTCTGGTGAATCTTCGCTGCACTCCCTCAATAGCAAGAATGTCCTTCCTCAAGTTAGGAGACCAAAACTGTACACAATACTTCAGGTGTGGCCTCACCAAGGCCCTGTACAACTGTAGCAACACCTCCCTGCCCCTGTACTCAAATCCCCTCGCTATGAAGGCCAACATGCCATTTGCTTTCTTAACCGCCTGCTGTACCTGCATGCCAACCTTCAATGACTGATGTACCATGACACCCAGGTCTCGTTGCACCTTCTCTTTTCCTAATCTGTCACCATTCAGATAATAGTCTGTCTCTCTGTTTTTACCACCAAAGTGGATAACCTCACATTTATCCACATTATACTTCATCTGCCACGCATTTGCCCACTCACCTAACCTATCCAAGTCACTCTGCAGCCTCATAGCATCCTCCTCGCAGCTCACACTGCCACCCAACTTAGTGTCATCCGCAAATTTGGAGATACTACATTTAATCCCCTCGTCTAAATCATTAATGTACAATGTAAACAACTGGGGCCCCAGCACAGAACCCTGCGGTACCCCACTAGTCACTGCCTGCCATTCCGAAAAGTACCCATTTACTCCTACTCTTTGCTTCCTGTCTGACAACCAGTTCTCAATCCACGTCAGCACACTACCCCCAATCCCATGTGCTTTAACTTTGCACATTAATCTCCTGTGTGGGACCTTGTCGAAAGCCTTCTGAAAGTCCAAATATACCACATCAACTGGTACTCCTTTGTCCACTTTATTGGAAACATCCTCAAAAAATTCCAGAAGATTTGTCAAGCATGATCTCCCTTTCACAAATCCATGCTGACTTGGACCTATCATGTCACCATTTTCCAAATGCGCTGCTATGACATCCTTAATAATTGATTCCATCATTTTCCCCACTACCGATGTCAGGCTGACCGGTCTATAATTCCCTGCTTTCTCTCTCCCTCCTTTTTAAAAAAGTGGGGTTACATTGGCTACCCTCCACTCGATAGGAACTGATCCAGAGTCAATGGAATGTTGGAAAATGACTGTTAATGCATCCGCTATTTCCAAGGCCACCTCCTTAAGTACTCTGGGATGCAGTCCATCAGGCCCTGGGGATTTATCGGCCTTCAATCCCATCAATTTCCCCAACACAATTTCCCGACTAATAAAGATTTCCCTCAGTTCCTCCTCCTTACTAGACCCTCTGACCACTTTTATATCCGGAAGGTTGTTTGTGTCCTCCTTAGTGAATACTGAACCAAAGTACTTGTTCAATTGGTCTGCCATTTCTTTGTTCCCCGTTATGACTTCCCCTGATTCTGACTGCAGGGGACCTACGTTTGTCTTTACTAACCTTTTTCTCTTTACATACCTATAGAAACTTTTGCAATGCGCCTTAATGTTCCCTGCAAGCTTCTTCTCGTACTCCATTTTCCCTGCCCTAATCAAACCCTTTGTCCTCCTCTGCTGAGTTCTAAATTTCTCCCAGTCCCCAGGTTCACTGCTATTTCTGGCCAATTTGTATGCCATTTCCTTGGCTTTAATACTATCCCTGATTTCCCTAGATAGCCACGGTTGAGCCACCTTCCCTTTTTTATTTTTACGCCAGACAGGAATGTACAATTGTTGTAATTCATCCATGCGGTCTCTAAATGTCTGCCATTGCCCATCCACAGTCAACCCCTTAAGTATCATTAGCTAATCTATCTTAGCCAATTCATGCCTCATACCTTCAAAGTTACCCTTCTTTAAGTTCTGGACCATGGTCTCTGAATTAACTGTTTCATTCTCCATCCTAATGCAGAATTCCACCATATTATGGTCACTCTTCCCCAAGGGGCCTCGCACAATGAGATTGCTAATTAATCCTCTCTCAGTACACAACACCCAGTCTAAGATGGCCTCCCCCCTAGTTGGTTCCTCGACATATTGGTCTAGAAAACCATCCCTTATGCACTACAGGAAATCCTCCTCCACCGTATTGCTTCCAGTTTGGCTGGCCCAATCTATGTGCATATTAAAGTCACCCATTATAACTGCTGTATCTTTATTGCATGCACTCCTAATTTCCTGTTTGATGCCCTCCCCAACATCACTACTACTGTTTGGAGGTCTGTACACAACTCCCACTAACGATTTTTGCCCTTTAGTGTTCTGCAGCTCTACCCATATAGATTCCACATCATCCAAGCTAATGTCTTTCCTAACTATTGCATTAATCTCCTCTTTAACCAGCAATGCTACCCCACCTCCTTTTCCTTTTATTCTATCCTTCCTGAATGTTGAATACCCCTGGATGTTGAGTTCCCAGCCCTGATCATCCTGGAGCCACGTCTCCGTAATCCCAATCACATCATATTTGTTAACATCTATTTGCACAGTTAATTCATCCACCTTATTGCGGATACTCCTTGCATTAAGACACAAAGCCTTCAGGCTTGCTTTTTTAACACCCTTTGTCCTTTTAGAATTTTGCTGTACAGTGGCCCTTTTTGTTCTTTGCCTTGGGTTTCTCTGCCCTCCACTTTTCCTCATCTCCTTTCTGTCTTTTGCTTTTGCCTCATTTTTGTCTCCCTCTGTCTCCCTGCATAGGTTCCCATCCCCCTGCAATATTAATTTAACTCCTCCCCAACAGCACTAGCAAACACTCCCCCTAGGACATTGGTTCCGGTCCTGCCCAGGTGCAGACCGTCCGGTTTGTACTGGTCCCACCTCCCCCAGAACCGGTTCCAATGCCCCAAGAATTTGAATCCCTCCCTGCTGCACCACTGTTCAAGCCATGTATTCATCTGCGCTATCCTGCGATTCCTACTCTGACTAGCACGTGGCACTGGTAGCAATCCCAAGATTACTACTTTTGAGGTCCTACTTTTTAATTTAGCTCCTAGCTCCTTAAATTCGTTTCGTAGGACCTCATCCCTTTTTTTACCTATGTCGTTGGTACCAATGTGCACCACGACAACTGGCTGTTCTCCCTCCCATTTCAGAATGTCCTGCACCCGCTCCGAGACATCCTTGACCCTTGCACCAGGGAGGCAACATACCATCCTGGAGTCTCGGTTGCGTCCGCAGAAACGCCTATCTATTCCCCTCACCATCGAATCCCCTATCACTATCGCGCTCCCAATCTTTTTCCTGCCCTCCTTTGCAGCAGAGCCACCTACGGTGCCATGAACTTGGCTGCTGCTGCCCTCCCCTGATGAGTCATCCCCCCCAACAGTACTCAAAGCAGTGTATCTGTTTTGCAGGGGGATGACCACAGGGGACCCCTGCACTATCTTTCTTGCACTGCTCTTCCTGCTGGTCTTCCATTCCCTATCTGGCTGTGGACCCTTCTCCTGCGGTAAGACCAACTCACTACACGTGATACTCACGTCATTCTCAGCATCGTGGATGCTCCAGAGTGAATCCACCCTCAGCTCCAATTCCGCAATGTGGACCGTCAAGAGCTCGAGGCGGATACACTTCCCACACACGTAGCGCCCAGGGGCACCGGAAGCGTCCCCGAGTTCCCACATGGTACAGGAGGAGCATATCACATGGCCGAGTTCTCCTGCCATGTCTTAACCTTCGATACCCTTAAATTGGTAATAACAATGTTACAGTTCACTTACTGATATAAAAAATAAAAGAAAAGCTACTCACCAATCACCAGCCAATCACTTACCCCATTGGCTGTGACGTCACTTTTTGATTACTTTCTACTTCTATTTTGCTTTCTCTCCCGCTGTAGCTGCACCGGTCGCCTTTTGATAGGTCGCTCCGACACTGCTCCCACCTCTCACCAACTGCCGCTGGCTCTCGATCTCCCGCTGGGCCTTTTATAGGCCGCTCCCCTCTCACCAACTGCCGCTGGCTCTCGATCTCCCGCTGGGCCTTTTATAGGCCGCTCCCCTCTCACCAACTGCTGCTGGCTCTCGATCTCCCGCTGGGCCTTTTATAGGCTGCTCCCCTCTCACCAACTGCCGCTGGCTCTTGATCTCCCGCTGGGCCTTTTATAGGCCGCTCCCCTCTCACCAACTGCTGCTGGCTCTCGATCTCCCACTGGGCCTTTTATAGGCTGCTCCCCTCTCACCAACTGCCGCTGGCTCTCGATCTCCCGCTGGGCCTTTTATAGGCCGCTCCCCTCTCACCAACTGCCGCTGGCTCTCGATCTCCCGCTGGGCCTTTTATAGGCCGCTCCCCTCTCACCAACTGCCGCTGGCTCTCGATCTCCCGCTGGGCCTTTTATAGGCCGCTCCCCTCTCACCAACTGCCGCTGGCTCTCGATCTCCCGCTGGGCCTTTTATAGGCCGCTCCCCTCTCACCAACTGCTGCTGGCTCTCGATCTCCCGCTGGGCCTTTTATAGGCTGCTCCCCTCTCACCAACTGCCGCTGGTACTCGATCTCCCGCTGGGCCTTTTATAGGCTGCTCCCCTCTCACCAACTGCCGCTGGCTCTCGATCTCCCGCTGGGCCTTTTATAGGTCGCTCCCGCGTCTCACCAACTGCCGCTGGCTCTCGATCTCCCGCTGGGCCTTTTATAGGCCGCTCCCCTCTCACCAACTGCTGCAGTACAGTATTCAGTGTAACACTCTGGTTACAGTATTCAATGTAACACTGGGTACAGTATTCAGTGTAACACTCTGGGTACAGTATATTGGAGTGACACCTGATTGATGGTGGCCTTGTAATCGCCACATATCCTGACCGACCCATCCGCCTTGAGCACCGGCACAATCGGGATCGCCCAGTCACTGAATTCGACTGGCGAGATGATGCCTTCCCTCAACAGGCGGTCCAATTCGCCTTCTATCTTTTCCCGCATCACGTACGGCACCGCTCTGGCCTTGTGGTGTACTGGTCTGTCGTCCGGGTTTATGTGAATCACTACCTTGGCCCCCATGAAAGTGCCAATGCCGGGTTGAAATAATGAGTCAAATTTGTCCAGGACCTGTGAGCATGATACTCGCTCCACAGAGGAAATTGCATTGACATCGCCCCATTTCCAGTTCATGACAGCAAGCCAACTCCTCCCCAGTAGTGCGGGACCGTCCTCTGGGACAATCCAGAGTGGCAACCTGTTCTCCGAATCTTTGTGGGTCACGACTACCGTGGCGCTGCCTAGCACCGGAATGATCTGCTTTGTGTAAGTCCGTAGCTGTGCGTCAATCGGCGATAATTTTGGCCTCCTGGGCTTGGATGCCCACAACTTTTTGAACTGTTTGATACCCATCAGGGACTGGCTGGCACCCATGTCTAACTCCATTGATATTGGGATGCCATTGAGGAGCACTTTCATCATTATCGGTGGCGTCCTGGTGTATGAACTGTATAAGTGCTCCACATGAACTCGCTGAACTTCAGCTTCCAGCGATTTCCCCCAGTGTCCATTTCTGCAATTTCTGCAGATATTTTGCTCATCTCTGCAAACTCCGGCTGAATGTATGCCTCCACGCCTCCAGCATGAGTTGCGGTTTGAAACAAAAGGTCCCTTGCCAGTCGATCGTCCCTGACTGCCCCTGTTATTGTTCTTGAGTGCACCATTAACAGGTGTTGATAGCCCCATTACTGGCCGCATTGTCCCTTGCAATGGCGTGAATCGCTGTTCAGCTTGCCATTGTCTCTGTCGAACTCCCCCTCTGGGTTCGACTACATGTTGGGGCATGCCTGACTGCCCTTGTCTGCCTGGAGAACTGTGTGCTGCTTTAACAATGTTGAATCTCTGTCCCAACTATTCCTTAACACAGTACCTCTCGTCTGTTCTGCTAGTGGCCATGCTCGCGTGGTTTAAATCCCAGTTTCTTGTCGCCATTGATACGTCCTTACTACACAGTATAAATGCACACGAGGCCCATGCTTGAGAGAAGGTCAGTCTGTGACCTGTCCTTTATTCCTTAGCACTCAAGTGATGAAGGTGGGTGGAGCTTCCCCTTTTATACCTGAAGGTCCAGGTTAGGAGTGTCCCCCACCTAGTGGTCAGTGTTCTCACGGTGTACAACTTAGGTCAGTTTATACATGGGTTACAATGCTGGTTGAATACATGACAAAGGGTATCAAAGGTGAAGATGTGGGTGTGGTTGAGCAGATTGGTAGCTGCAGAATTGTTGTAGTGAATGGAGGGCCTGTTGTAAGTGAATTGGGAGAGAGTTTTTTCCAGGGGCGGACGCGGAAGGAAGTAATGTTGGGAGAGGGAAGTGGGATGTGGGTAAAGCGATACAAGGAAGTGGTCAGAGATGACTTTATCTGTGAGTGACACAATGGGTGTAACGAGGTCACATGAGATGGCAAGGTCAAGTGTGTGACTGAATATGGGTTGGGGAGTCCACATGGAGGGAGAGATTAAGGAAGGATAGGATGGCAGTGAACATAGAGGAGAGAGAGCAGGATGGGTTGAGATGGAGGTTGAAATCACTAAGGATAAGAAGTCGTTCAGTGCAGAGGCTGAGAGAGGAAAGCAGTGAAGATATTGTGAAAGTGGGCGGTACAGAACGAGGAATTTAAATGAGTTAGAATTGGAGTTATAAATCCTCAGCATTCCTCCCCCTGCTGCATTCCCTCTTGACCCAGTCTAATGCGTCTAGCATCTCTCCTACAACTCCCATGTTGTCAACTTTGGTGTCTTCAGTATTTGATTAAAAATAAATCTTAAATACCAGCTAAAGCAAAGGTCAGTAAATAATGAAGAGGAGCTTTGCAGACAACCCCATCGAGTCACATTAAATTAACATCCCTGCAGCAGTGTCTGCTGACAAGCTGA
The DNA here is from genome assembly GCF_044704955.1 of Pristiophorus japonicus. NCBI lineage: Eukaryota > Metazoa > Chordata > Chondrichthyes > Pristiophoridae > Pristiophorus > Pristiophorus japonicus. The sequence continues at coordinate 179,316,474 of NC_091980.1, read as the reverse complement.
TTCCCAAGCTGGGAAACACTACCTATGAAAGGTTAAAGAGGGACTGCAGGGCTTTTCATTCAATTATAAAAATATCACAGTTGACCAGAGCGTACTTTGTAAAATAACAAAGGCTTGATAGGTCACTAACTTTCTGCTAAGATTTGGAGTTTTCATTTCCAACTGTACTCTGACTATCCAGAAACACTCTCTCATCTGCCAGCTGAGTAGCAATGTTGTTAAAGGAACTGATGGCTGTAACAAAGCTTTTGTTTACTGTAGTGGGGTAAACAGCCCCATGGTGTCTCAGTGGGTAAATGTACCATATGAATTAACACTAAACTATAAAGATCAGGGAAAATCCCAGCTTAGACCCTTGGTCTATGCCAAGTTACCAGGTTGATAGTTGGGCCGGAGTGGGTTAGGGGCAGGGGGCCTCCGAGATGGGTGGGAAACCGGCAGGCCCTGATTAGCGGCAAGGCCTGATTTGATTGTGAGGCCTCAGATTGCTGCCCGCAGCCAAGCCGCTTAAGAGGCTGGCTGACCGCGGGCAGGTAGGCCTCGGCAGCAAGTGGCCGGTTCGGGAGAGGGATCGTGGGAGGAGGATCGGCAATCGGGAGGGGTCAGGGATTGGGAGGGGGGAAGAGAACATCAGTGGGGGTGGGGGGGGCAGGGGAGGAGAGAGAGCATTGGCGGGGATCGGCAATTGGGAGGGGGGAGTGAGCATTGGCAAGGGTCGGGGATAGAGCATCGACGGGGGGAAGGGGGGATTGGGAGGGGGAGAGAGTGTCGGTGGGGGAGGGGGGGAGAGAGCATCGGCAGGGGTCGGGGATTGAGAGGGGGAGAGATCATTGATGGGAGGGGGGTGAGAGCATCGGTGGGGGTGGGGAGGGAGATTGGGAGAAGGAGAGAGCATGGGTGCAGCGGGGGGGAGAGAGCATCAGCAGGGGTCGGGGATCAGGAGGGGAGAGATCATTGATGGGGGGCGGGGAGGGGAGAGAGCATAGGCAGGGGTCGGGGATCAGGAGGGGAGAGAGCATCGGTAGGGGGAGGGTATCTTGGAATTGGCGGGTGTCGGCCAGGGATTGGGGGGAGGGGGTGTCGATCATCACATCATCATTATCATTATGGGAGGAGGCTGGGCAGGTGGGAGGGATGAGGCCTGGGAAGGTGATCGGAGGCCCAGTAGTCTCCAATTGCAATTGTGGGTTTGGTCGAGATCCTGGATTAAGGCGGTAGGTCCAGAGCCATTTACCTCCTGGATGCAGTAGTCCTCCGTCTGTTTAATTGCCAGGTTTCACAAATTATGTGAAACCTGTCCACAGGCAGTTAAACACAAAATGGAGGGAGAAAAAGAGGCTTTGAGCCTCACTACAATACTTACATTGAGGTAGCACCCACTGGGAGCGGGTTGGTCACCTGAAAACCCGCCCCCGCCCCGCCTCCGTCATAACCGGAAGTGCGTGGGTTGGAGACGGGATCAGGTCGGGAATCCATTTTAATTAACTGCCCACACGCTCCAAAACCATCTGTTCTTTTCGGGGAAAATTACGGCCTTGGTCTCGGTGTTTTTGAACAATGGTGGGGAAAAATTGTTCCGGGTTTCCAATCCTGATCAACAACGAAAGCCCTTTGTTGGGAGCGCACGTGTGTGGATGTCAGACGAGTGTAAGATCAGGTTTGAACATAAGAACATAAGAATTAGGAACAGGAGTAGGCCATGGCTGATCTGGTCGTGGACTCAGCTCCACTTACCCGCCCGCTCCCCGTGACCCTTAATTCCCTTATTGATTAAAAATCTATCTATCTGTGATTTGAATACATTCAATGAGCTAGCCTCAACTGCTTCCTTGGGCAGAGAATTCCACAGATTCACAACCCTCTGGGAGAAGAAATTCCTTCTCAACTCGGTTTTAAATTGGCTCCCCCGTATTTTGAGGCTGTGCCCCCTAGTTCTAGTCTCCCCGACCAGTGGAAACAACCTCTCTGCCTCTATCTTGTCTATCCCTTTCATTATTTTAAATGTTTCTATAAGATCACCCCTGATCCTTCTGAACTCCAACGAGTAAAGACCCAGTCTACTCAATCTATCATCATAAGGTAACCCCCTCATCTCCGGAATCAGCCGAGTGAATCGTCTCTGTACCCCCTCCAAAGCTAGTATATCCTTCCTTAAGTGAGGTTACCAAAACTGCATGCAGTACTCCAGGTGCGGCCTCACCAATACCCTGTACAGTTGCAGCAGGACCTCCCTGCTTTTGTACTCCATCCCTCTCGCAATGAAGGCCAACATTCCATTTGCCTTCCTGATTACCTGCTGCACCCTGCAAACTAACTTTTTGGGATTCATGCACAAGGACCCCCAGGTCCCTCTGCACCGCAGCATGTTGTAATTTCTCCCCATTCAAATAATGTTCCCTTTTACTGTTTTTTTTTCCCAAGGTGGATGACCTCACATTTTCCGACATTGTATTCCATCTGCCAAACCTTAGCCCATTCGCTTAACCTATCTAAATCTCTTTGCAGCCTCTCTGTGTCCTCTACACAACCCGCTTTCCCACTAATCTTTGTGTCATCTGCAAATTTTGTTACGCTACACTCTGTCCCCTCTTCCAGGTCATCTATGTATATTGTAAACAGTTGTGGTCCCAGCACCGATCCCTGTGGCACACCACTAACCACCGATTTCCAACCCGAAAAGAACCCATTTATCCCGACTCTCTGCTTTCTGTTAGCCAGTCAATTCTCTATCCATGCTAATACATTTCCTCTGACTCCGCGTACCTTTATCTTCTGCAGTAACCTTTTGTGTGGCACCTTATCGAATGCCTTTTGGAAATCTAAATACACCACATCCATCGGTACACCTCTATCCACCATGCTCGTTATATCCTCAAAAAATTCCAGTAAATTAGTTAAACATGATTTCCCCTTCATGAATCCATGTTACGTCTGCTTGATTGCACTATTCCTATCTAGATGTCCCGCTATTTCTTCTTAATAATAGCTTCAAGCATTTTCCCCACTACAGATGTTAAACTAACCGGCCTATAGTTACCTGCCTTTTGTCTGCCCCCTTTTTTAAACAGAGGCGTTACATTAGCTGCTTTCCAATCTGCTGGTACCTCCCCAGAGTCCAGAGAATTTTGGTAGATTATAACGAATGCATCTGCTATAACTTCCGCCATCTCTTTTAATACCCTGGGATGCATTTCATCAGGACCAGGGGACTTGTCTACCTTGAGTCCCATTAGCCTGTCCAGCACTACCCTCCTAGTGATAGTGATTGTCTCAAGGTCCTCCTCTCCCACATTCCCGTGACCAGCAATTTTTGGCATGATTTTTGTGTCTTTCACTGTGAAGACCGAAGCAAAATAATTGTTTAAGGTCTCAGCCATTTCCACAATTCCCATTATTAAATCCCCCTTCTCATCTTCTAAGGGACCAACATTTACTTTAATCACTCTTCCGTTTTATATATTGGATTCTCGAGCGAGCTTTGATGAATAGTTTGCCGACTCTTATTCACTAGACTCACACATGGAGAATGTCAACTTGGTTGAGATACTGAAGGGCTGAGCTCCCACTTCATAGAATCCTAGAAATTTACAGCACAGAAAGAGGCCATTTCAGCCCATCGTGTCTATGGCAGCCGACAAAGAGCTATCCAGCCTAATCACACTTTCCACCTCTAGGTCCGCATCCCTGTAGGTTATGGCACAGCAAGCGCACATCCAAGTACTTTTAGATGTGGTGAAGGTTTCTGCCTCTACCACCTTTCAGGAAACATAGAAACATAGAAAATAGATGCAGGAGTAGGCCATTCGGCCCTTCGAGCCTGCACCACCATTCAATAAGATCATTGCTGATCATTCACCTCAGTACCCCTTTCCTGCTTTCTCTCCATACCCTTTGATCCCTTTGGCCATAAGGGCCATATCTAACTCCCTCTTGAATATATCCAATGAACTGGTATCAACAACTCTCTGTGGTAGGGAATTCCACAGGTTAACAACTCTCTGGATAAAGAAGTTTCTCCTCATTTCAGTCCTAAATGGCTTACCCCTTATCCTTAGACTATGTCCCCTGGTTTTGGACTTCCCCAACATTGGGAACATTCTTCCTGCATCTAACCTGTCCAGTCCCGTCAGAATTTTATATGTTTCTATGAGGCCCCCTCTCATCCTTCTAAACTCCAGTGAATACAGGCCCAGTCGATCCAGTCTCTCCTCATAAGTCAGTCTTGTTATCCTGGGAATCAGTCTGGTGAACCTTCGCTGCACTCCCTCAATAGCAAGAACGTCCTTCCTCAGGTTAGGAGACCAAAATTGAACACAATATTCCAGGTGAGGCCTCACTAAGGCCGTGTACAACTGCAGTAAGACCTCCCTGCTCCTATACTCAAATCCCCTAGCTATGAAGGCCAACACACCATTTGCCTTCTTCACCGCCTGCTGAACCTGCATGCCAACTTTCAATGACTGATGTACCATGACACCCAGGTCTCGTTGCACCTCCCCTTTTCCTAATCTGCCACCATTCAGATAATATTCTGCCTTTGTGCTTTTGCCACCAAAGTGGACAACCTCACATTTATCCACATTATACTGCATCTGCCACGTATTTGCCCACCCACCTAACCTGTCCAAGTCACCCTGCAGCCTTTTAGCATCCTCCTCGCAGCTCACACCGCCACTCAGCTTAGTGTCATCTGCAAATTTGGAGATATTACACTCAATTCCCTCATCCAAATCATTAATGTATATTGTAAATAGCTGGGGTCCCAGCACTGAGCCCTGCGGCACCCCCACTAGTTACCGCCTGCCATTTTGAAAATGACCCGTTTATCCTGACTCTCTGCTTCCTGTCTGCCAACCAGTTCTCTATCCACGTCAGTACATTACCCCCAAGATCATGTGCTTTAATTTTGCACACCAATCTCTTGTGTGGGACCTTGTCAAAAGCCTTTTGAAAGTCCAAATACACCACATCCACTGGTTCTCCCTTGTCCACTCTACTAGTTACATCCTCAAAAAATTCTAGAAGATTTGTCAAGCAGGATTTCCCTTTCATAAATCCATGCTGACTTGGACTGATCCCGTCACTGCTTTCCAAATGTGCTGCTATTTCATCTTTAATATTTGATTCCAACATTTTCCCCACTACTGATGTCAGGCTAACCAGTCTATAGTTACCCGTTTTCTTTCTCCCTCCTTTCTTAAAAAGTGCTGTTACATTAGCTACCCTCCAGTCCATAGCAACCGATCCAGAGTCGATAGACTGTTGGAAAATGATCAAGAATGCATCCACTATTTCTAAGGAAGGGCTACTCCCTTAAGTACTCTGGGATGCAGACTATCAGACCCCAGGGATTTATCGACCTTCAATCCCATCAATTTCCCTAGCACAATTTCCTGCCTAATAAGGATATCCTTCAGTTCCTCCTTCTCACTAGATCCTCGGTCCTCTAATATTTCTGGAAGGTTATTCGTGTCTTCCTTCGTGAAGACAGAACCAAAATATTTGTTTAACTGGTCCGCCATTTCTTTGTTCCCCACTATAAATTCACCTGAATTTCACTGCAAGGGGCCTACGTTTGTTTTCACTAATCTTTTTCTCTTCACATATCTATCGAAGCTTTTGCAGTCAGTTTTTATGTTCCCAGCAAGCTTCCTCTCACACTCTATTTTCCCCTTCCTAATTAACCCCTTTGTCCTCCTCTGCTGTATCACAAAATTCTCCCAGTCCTCAGGTTTTCTGCTTTTTCTGGCCAATTTATATGCCTCTCCCTTGGATTTAACACTATCCTTAATTTCCCTTGTTCGCCATGGTTGAGCCACCCGTTCTACCGTTTTATTTTTACTCCAGACAGGGATGTACAATTGTTGAACTTCATCCAGGTGATCTTTAAATGTTTGCCATTGCCTATCCACCGTCAACCCTTTAAGTATCACTTGCCAGTCTATTCTAGCCAATTCACGTCTCATTCCATCGAAGTTACCTTTCCTTAAGTTCAGGACCCTAGTCTCTGAATTAACTGTGTCACTCTCCATCTTAATAAAGAATTCTACCATATTATGGTCACTCTTCCCCAAGGAGCCTCGCACAACAAGATTGTTAATTAGTCCTTTCTCATTACACATCACCCAGTCTAGGATGGCCAGCCCTCTAGTTGGTTCCTCGACATATTGGTCCAGAAAACCATCCCTAATACACTCCAGGAAATCTTCCTCCACCGCATTGCTACGAGTTTGGTTAGCCCAATCAATAGGTATGTTAAAGTCACCCATGATAATTGCTGTACCTTTATTACATGAATCCCTCATTTCTTGTTTGATGCTGTCCCCAACTTCTCTACTACTGTTTGGTGGTCTGTACACAACTCCCACTAGCGTTTTCTACAATTTGGTATTCCGTAGTTCCACCCTACAGATTCCACATCATCCAAGCTAATATTCTTCCTTACTATTGCATTAATTTCCTCTTTAACCAGCAACGCCACCCCGTCTCCTTTTCCTTTCTGTCTATCCTTCCTAAATGTTAAATACCCCTGGATGTTGAGTTCCCAGCCTTGGTCACCCTGGAGCCATGTCTCTGTGATGCCATTAACATCATTTCCGTTAACTGCTATCTGCGCAGTTAATTCGTCCACCTTATTCCGAATACTCCTCGCATTAAGGCACAGAGCCTTCAGGCTTGTCTTTTTAACACCCTTTGCCCCGTTTGAATTTTGCTGTAATGTGGCCCTTTTTGCTTTTTGCCTTGGGTTTCTCTGCCCTCCACGTTTTCTTTTCTTCTTTCTATCTTTTGCTTCTGCCCCCATTCTACTTCCCTCTGTCTCTCTGCACAAGTTCCCATCCCCCTGCCATATTAGTTTAACCCCTCCCCAACAACACTAGCAAACACTCCACCTCGAACATTGGTTCCGGTCCTGCCCAGGTGCAGATCGTCCGATTTGTACTGGTCCCACCTCCCCCAGAAACGGTTCCAATGTCTCAGGAATTGGAATCCCTCCCTCCTCAAGCCACGTATTCATCTGAGCTATCCTGTGATTCCTACTCTGACTAGCACGTGGAACTGGTAGCAATCCTGACATTACTACTTTTGAGGTCCTTGAGGAAGTGAGTTCCAGACCCCACCAACCTCTGGGTGAAAACGTTTCCCCCTAAATCCCCTCTAAACCTCTTACCAATTATTTTAAATCTATGCCCCCTGGTTGTTGACCCCTCTGCTAAGGGAAATAGATCCATCCTATCCTCTCTATCTAGGCCCCTCATAATTTTATACACCTCAATAAGGTCTCCCCTCAGCCTCCTCTGTTCCAAAGAAAACAAACCCAGCTTATCCAATCTTTCTTCATAGCTAAAATTCTCCAGCCCAGGCAACATCCTTGTAAATCTCCTCTGGACCCTCTCTAATGCAATCACATCTTTCCTGTAATGTGGTGACCAGAACTGCACACAGTACTCTAGCTGCGGCCTAACTAGTGTTTTACAGAATTATACCTCGAGAAGGGGAGATAAATAGGAGAGAGAGCAAAACTTACCCATATGCATAACATATCTGTGCCATTGGAGTTGTTGAGAATACGCACTAGACCAGAATTTACTGTCAACATAAGGCTGAGGCTAATAGCGCTCGCAGTTATTTATGGGTAAGTGGTACAACAACTTCAGGCGAGGAACAGATGCGTCGTTAACTGTGCTATTCAAAAGTTACTGTCCATGCTGCTCCACCGTTAGCTTTGCAAAAATGTCATCTCAATCTTAGCCACCCCATTTTAGTGAGGAATTTCCTGTGTTTGCCCATTAAACTCGCCACAGAAAGTTAAGTCTTGTCATTACAACGCAAGTACCCTTTTAATGAGCTCAATTTTGCCCAAGCCCTTTTTTTGGTGGATTGCCAGAGTTACGCTCGTTTTCCTCGGCCACACATGCGGCAAAAATATTTGCCCAAAGTTTCCCTGCTGTATTTTTCAAATTTGGCACCACGCAGCCTGTCCATTCGCCTCGTGGGGTGGAGCCTGCTCCTTGGTGGGCTGTGAGGAAACAATCCTGCACCTCCTGGCCCACCAGCAGTGCTGTGAGGCACTTACCGTTTCCCCTCAAGCTGTCCTCGCCTTCCTTGAGCTGCCGGGTTTCCCGAGGCCTGGGAAATCCAGCTGGTCCAGGGTTAAACCTGTCTCATTATAACATTTAAATGGACAACCCACCTCCTGGGAGCATGTTGGCTGGCCGCTCCTTGTCCCGCCTCCATTAAACCCGGAGGTTGGTGGGTTGAGGTTGGGTTTGAAATTGTAAACATATTTTGTAAACCCCAACCCACCTGAATTTGGGGGTTAAAATTCACCCCACATGTCTGTAAAGTTTACGTTGGTTGTATTGAAATATAAACGGCCACATGCGAAGGCCACCCTGGAAGTCGACATCAATACGGCCTAGGGTGATGGAAACTAGCACTTGCACTGGAGTGTTGGAAGTACTTTGATAGTTTATAAACTTCTGTAACTGTCTTCAGCTTAAGGATTTGATTGACAGATCAAGCGGTATGTGCAAAACTGAAGTTACTGATAATGAACATGAAAAAAAGACTAGGTAATGCTGAAGAAAAAAAAAGGCATTTGCTGGATAAGATAGCCCAGAATCCAATGAGGCCTGATCAGCCAACAACATTGCGGTTAACGACAAGGCCAGCATTTATTGCCCATCCCTAATCATCTTTGAGAAGGTGGTGGTGGTGAGTGGCTTGTTAGGGCTGTTAAGAGTCAACCACATTGTTGTGGGTCTCAAGTCACATATAGGCCAGATAAGGATAGCAGTTTTCCTTCCCTAAAGGACATTAGTGAACCAAATGGGCTTTTACAATAATCTGGTAGTTTCATGTTCACCATTAGTGATATTAGCTTTTTTATTCCAGATTTTATTTTGTTGAATTTAAATTTTCTAGCTACCACGGTGGGATTTGAACTCATGTCAGTAGATCATTAGCCAGCCTCTGGATTACTAGTCCAGTAACATAACTTCTATGCTACCATACCCGTGTCGGGATGCACGATGTAAATACTGTACTGCACAGTGGAAATCTTTCACTCAATGATGAGTTAAATGGTTATTTGAGGTGTGTACTCGAGAGAATGAACTTTGGCGAGACTTTCATTGAATGAATTGCCATGTATGACTAGAGCCACAAGTCCGATGTATTTAACAAAAACGTATCCTCCCCAACCTTCAGTCTCACTAGGGTTACACAGAAGGGATGCACAAACCCAAACACAGAGGGATTAGTACAGTTAGTAACAAATGTAAACAGTTATAATATTGCTTGCAGTTTTGGGCACATATTAAAGCCATAGAGAGCATAGAAACATAGAAACATAGAAATTTACAGCACAGAAGGAGGCCATTTCGGCCCATCGTGTCTGCGCGGTCAACATAGAGCCGCACGGCCCTTGGTCAGCAGCCCTAAAGTTTACATATAAACCTATGAACACTGACAGAAAGGCAAAGAGCACCCAGCCCAACCAGTCCACCTCACACAACTGTGACACCCCTTATACTGAAACATTCTACCCTCCACCCCAACTGGAGCCATGTGATCTCCTGGGAGAGGCAAAAACCAGATAAAAACCCAGGCCAATTTTGAGAGAAATAATCTGAGAAAATTCCTCTCCGACCCATCCAGGCGATCGAAACTAGTCCAGTAGATCACCCTGCACCGTCCAACAAAAGGTCTTCCAGGTCTAATCTCAATGACCAGCTCTAGGTCCGTAACCCTGCAGGTTACTGCACTTTAAGTGCCCATCCAGCCATCTCTTAAAAGTGGTGAGGGTTTCTGCATCCACTACTCTTCCAGGCAGCGAGTTCCAGATCCCCACAACCCTCTGTGTAAAGAAGCCCCCCCCTCTCAAATCCCCTCTAAACCTTCTACCAACCACCTTAAAACTATGCCTCCTCATAATAGACCCTTCTACCAATGGAAATAGGCCCTTGCTATCCACTATGTCTAGACCCTTCAATATTTTATACACCTCAATGAGGTCTCCTCTCAACCTGCTCTGTTCCAATGAGAAAAAATCCAGCCTATCCAATCTCTTAACTAAGATTCTCCATTCCAGGCAGCATCCTAGTAAATCTCCTCTGCACCCTCTCTAGTGTAATCACGTCCTTCCTATAATATAGCGACCAGAACTGCACGCAGTACTCCAGCTGTGGCCGAACCAAAGTATTATACAATTTACTGGAATTCTTTGAGGATATAACGAGCATGGTGGATAGAGGTGTACCGATGGATGTGGTGTATTTAGATTTCCAAAAGGAATTCGATAAAGTGCCACGCAAAAGGTTACTGCAGAAGATAAAGGTACGCGGAGTCAGAGGAAATGTATTAGCATGGATAGAGAACTGGCTGGCGAACAGAAAGCAGAGAGTTGGGATAAATGGGTCCTTTTCGGTTTGGAAATCGGTGATTAGTGGTGTGCCACAGGGATCGGTACTGGGACCACAACTGTTTACAATATACATAGATGACCTGGAAGAGGGGACAGAGTGTAGCGTAACAAAATTTGCAGATGATACAAAGATTAGTGGGAAAGCGGGTTGTGTAGAGGACACAGAGAGGCTGCAAAGAGATTTGGATAGGTTAAGTGAATGGGCTAAGGTTTGGCAGATGGAATACAATGTCAGAAAATGTGAGGTCATCCACCTTGGAAAAAAAAACAGTAAAAGGGAATATTATTTGAATGGGGAGAAATTACAACATGCTGCGGTGCAGAGGGACCTGGGGGTCCTTGTGCATGAATCCCAAAAAGTTAGTTGCAGGTGCAGCAGGTAATCAGGAAGGCGAATGGAATGTTGGCCTTCATTGCGAGAGGGATGGAGTACAAAAGCAGGGAGGTCCTGCTGCAACTGTACAGGGTATTGGTGAGGCCGCACCTGGAGTACTGCGGGCAGTTTTGGTCACTTTACTTAAGGAAGGATATACTAGCTTTGGAGGGGGTACAGAGACGATTCACTCGGCTGATTCCGGAGATGAGGGGGTTACCTTATGATGATTGATTGAGTAGACTGGGTCTTTACTCGTTGGAATTCAGAAGGATAAGGGGTGATCTTATAGAAACATTTAAAATAATGAAAGGGATAGACAAGATAGAGGCAAAGAGGTTTTTTCCAGTGGTCGGGGAGACTAGAACTAGGGGGCACAGCCTCAAAATACGGGGGAGCCAATTTAAAACCGAGTTGAGAAGGAATTTCTTCTCCCAGAAGGTTGTGAATCTGTGGAATTCTCTGCCCAAGGAAGCAGTTGAGGCTAGCTCATTGAATGTATTCAAATCACAGATAGATAGATATTTAACCAATCAGGGAATTAAGGGTTAAAGGGGAGCGGGTGGGTAAGTGGAACTGAGTCCACGGCCAGATCAGCCATGATCTTGTTGAATGGCGGAGCAGACTCGAGGGGCTAGATGGCCTACTCCTGTTCCTAATTCTTATGTTCTTATGTTCTTAAGCATAACTTCCCTGCTCTTATATTCTGTGCCTCTGCCAATAAATGCAAGCATTCCGTATGCCTTCTTAACCACCTTATCCTGCTGGCCTGCTACTTTCAGGGATCTGTGGACAAGCACTCCAAGGTCCCTTTGTTCATCTACACTATTAAGTGGCCTACCGCTTAATGTGTATACCCTTTCCTTATTAGCCCTCCCAAAGTGCATCACCTCATACTTCGCTGAATTAAATTCCATTTGCCATTGCTCTGCCCACCTGACCAGTTGATTGATATCCTCCTGCAGCCCATGACTTTCCTCTTCGTTATTAATCACACAGTCAATTTTAGTGTCGTCTGCAAACTTCTTAATCATACTCCCTATATTCAAATCTAAATCATTGATATATACCACAAAAAGCAAGGGACCCAGTACTGAGCCCTGCGGAACCCCACTGGAAACATCCTTCCAGTCACAAAAACATCCATCACTCATTACCCTTTGCTTTCTATTGCCAAGCCAATTTTGGATCCAACTTGCCACTTTGCCCTGGATCCCATGGGTTTTAACCTTAATGACCAGTGTACCATGTGGGACCTTATCAAAAGCCTTGCTAAAGTCCATATATACTACATCGTACGCACTACCCTCATCGACCCACTTGGTTACCTCCTCAAAAAATTCAATCAGGTTAGTTAAACACGATCTTCCCTTAACAAATCCATGCTGACTATCCCTAATTAATCCTTGCCTTTCCAAATGTAGATTTATCCTGTCTTTCAGGATGTTTTCCAATAATTTTCCCATCACTGAGGTTAGGCTGACAGGGCTGTAATTATAGGCCTGTAATTACTCAACCTATTCTTTTCTCCCTTCTTAAACAAGGGTACTACATTAACAGTCCTCTAATCCTCTGGCATCATGCCCAGATCCAAAGAGGACTGGAAATGATGGTCAAAGCCTCTGCTATTTCCTCTTTTACTTTGCTCAAAAGGCTGGAATGCATTTCATCCGGGCCTGGAGACTTATCTACTTTCAAAGCTGCTAAACCCCTTAATAACTCCTCTCTCACTATATTTATTTCATCCAGAATATCATACTCCTCCTCGATAGCAGTATCTGCATTGCCCCTTTCCTTTGTGAAAACAGATGCAAAGTAATAGTTAAAAATCTTACCAACATCTTCCGCCTCCACACAAAGATTACCCTCTTGGTCTCTAATAGGCCCTACCCTTTCTTTAGTTACCCTCTTACTCTTAATATGTTTATAGAATATCTTAGGGTTTTCCTTCATTTTACTGGCCAAGAATTTCTCTTGGCCAGTGCTCACTCTTAGCATTCCTAATATTCTTTTTAATTTTGTCTCTTAACCCGGTCTGGCCTATATGTGACTCCAGACCCACAGCAATGTAGTTGACTCTTAACTGCCCTCTGAAATGGCTTAGCAAGTCACACAGTTGTATCAAACTGCTATGACAAAGTCAGCACTGTGGGAGTCCCTTCACCACAAGGACTGCAGCGGTTAAAGGCGGCGGCTCACCACCACCTTCTCAAGGGCTATTAGGGATGGGCAAGAAAGGCCACTCTTGCCTGTGAACAAATAAATAAATATAAGCCTCTATGCAATACTTCCTCTGTATCATTGTGTCACATTCACTGTACAGGTTTGTGGGGTAATAAAGGAAAATTGCAGTAAAACAAACCACTGCAGGTCTCTACAGTCACACTGTGAATGGAAGCTGGATCTGCCACTCCAAACCTGCCATCAGAAGGCATACATAGGGGAGAAGTCCCATCAGTGACCCTCCTTCCTTGAATGGAACAGCAGATTTCGAAACACGGCTTGAGATTTTGCAGCACTACAGTATTGTCCATATAGGCACTTTTAATGACTCCATGAAGGCAGGGGTATGGCACTTGAATTGTACAGACTGTAGTCCTTTATTGCAGCTCCTAGAGTGAGGACTCCAAGAGGTGAGCTCCCTTTTATACTTGGTTACCTGCAGTGTACAGGTGACCCTTTGGTCTCCAGCAGCAGCACCCTCTGGTGTACAAGTAAGGTATATACAGGGTGAAGGCATATTCAGGTCGAGTGTTACAGTACATCAGTACATCATTGGCATGCATACATAACACATAGAACTGAACCCACATCAGCATGCCATGTCATCTCAATGTGAAATGTTAACATATAAACTGCAGCTTTAACCAGGGGGACTCCTGCACCTGCTTGCTGGCAGCTGGCTAAAAAGACAGGGAGTCAACTCTAATGCATGTCCAAATTAGTTTGATAACTCATTTTAGGACTGCAGCTCAATTGTTCCATTGACTGCCGGCACCAACAAAATAAAACCTGTCCTCACTTGTTCTCCTGAGAATTTTGAGAAATTAGACAATCCCTCGACAGCAGAAAGTGCTAATTGTTTTTGAAGTTTCATGTAATAATTGCAGAAGCCTTCAATTAAATCCTAACAAACTTCGACAGGATTATTGAAATATTGCAGAGATAGTTAAATCTCACTTCTGAAGCTCTTGAGGATAAAACATTTTTGTGCAATTCCAATTATAATCTGAGGCTGGAACAAATCATCTGAACACGGAAGGAAATTTTAGCCACAAGAGCTTATTAGTGACATTTACAGATTTCTAAAGGTTGTCACTAGTGATGTATGTCAGCATATCATCTGCCAATGTCTGTTTCTCAATGCAGTTTTTGGGCTCAATTTTGCCCAAGCTCGTTTTTTGGCGTATTGCCAGGATCTTACGGAGACATCGTTGTGGTATTTCTCCAGCGATTTGAGGTGTCTACTGTATATGGTCCACAATTATGGTCTACAAGGCTGTAGTGATACCCGCCCTCCTGTTTGACTCAGAGACATGCCTCCCCTGTGGATGGGATGGATATCCAATAGGGGCCTCACCAGGCTCCTCTTCATCCTCCTGTATTCCCAGTCAGCTTCCGTCCGCATCATGAGCCAGGTGGCGAGGCCGTACCCTTTATCTCCCAGTAGTCAGCTCTGTCCTTCTGGCTACTGCTGCTGAAACATGGCTGATATAACGCGCTCGCGTAGGATGAACGCATCATGGGTGCTCCTAGGGTACCTTGCATTGACTGACATGATGCAATGCATGTCGTCACACACGAGCTGTACATTAATGGAGTGGAAGCCTTTTCTGTTCCTGTACATCTTGGAATCCTTCAAAGGTACTCCTAAGGCGATGTGAGTACAATCAATGCAGCCCTGTAGCTTTGGGAAGCCAGCAATCCTGGAGAAGCCACAGCCCTGTCACTCATTGCCTGGGTGGTCATGGGGATCTTTATGTAGTCATTCCTCTGGGCATATAGTGCAGTTGTCACCTGCCGAATGCAGACATGTGTTGCATGTTGAGAAATGGTGCACACATCCCCAGTTATAGCTTGAAACGATGCAGACTGACAAAGCAGTCCTCCTGACGCTTCTAAGTTGCAGGTCTGCTTTCACCAACTCACAGATCTCAGTTACAACTTATTTGTGGAAGTGCAGCCTTCTGAAACAGTCCGCATCACTCAGGTAGAGGGACAAACGCCCGATATACCCGAGATGGGTAAGGTCTCCTGCCCAGCATCCTATGGGTTCTCAGGTTTCTATTGCGATGACGGCGAATCATTTATCTACCCCGTAGCACCATGATGCAGAAGGCTCACACGAGGTATGGCATTGTCATAATTGCCCCCATGGTTAAATTTTACCTTTGTAAGAAGCTCAAAACGGCAGGTTGGCAGGACAGGTTCTTTGTTGTCTCTCTCCAAGGTCTGTATGGACCACACCCAGGTCTCAGCAGTCTTGTGACTTCTCCCCCCCACCCCCACGGGCTCATTGCAGTCTTATGACTCCACCCCCCCCCCCCTCCCCGCCCCGCCGGGCTTGTCTTGCAGTTGAGCCCCGTGCCCCTGACCGATTCTGCCAGCTGATGCTGCGACCCTCCAGCCCTGTTTGAAGACGTTTGTTGGTGGCGTGTGAGTAAAAAAACAATGAAAACTTCAGAATTCCATGAAACTTTCATTTATTCCATTGAAAGGTAAAAAAAATTGTCTTTATTATGGATCTTTAAAGTGTTCTTGACTCCCTCCAAAAACTTCGATGAAAAACAATGGTGTTTTTCAGCGCCGATTTCTCAATGTGCGCTGCTTTCTATTAACTCACCAGAAGATTTTTCGGGAGTGGCCAGATACCCCGACCTAGCAGAAATTTATTTTGACCAAACTGTGAAAAATCATCAAAACTGACGCAGATATGAGGGAATGCCTCCCTATGATGTCAAAAAAACCTAACTTTAAAAAATAGTATCTAAGTTAGTTACACCGCCGCAGATTTGTGAGGGAAATTTTGATTTAAATACATATGCCAAAATAATTGTGCAAATACCCGGGAAAATTGTGCCCAAAGACATGATCAGACAATGTTAATTACAAAGACATGTTAATTACTGCCAATCAACCTCTCTGGCATTGAAAATTCAGTATTACAAATGTGGAGTTTCATTCCTTCGGGTTTTTTAATTTTCAGAGAGATTTTAAAAGCGTCAATGTTATTTTTTTTACTTTTTACTTTTCCTTTCTGTCTCTTTTTTTTCTTGCTCTCAATCCAGTCTTTCCCATTCCTTATTTCTCTTTCTGTACCTGATTTGACGGTGGATTCAACTCCCTTTAATCCACCCTCCTTCTCAGTCCTTCCTCTGTTTATTTCAGAATCTTTCAGTCTGATTGGTTAAGGAGATACACAGTTGGTTGCCCTGTTCACTGAAGTCCCAGATAAGAACATAAGAAATGTAGGCTATTCAGCCCTTCGAGCCTGCTCCGCCATTCAATACGATCATGGCTGACTTTCTACCTCAACTCCACCTTCCTGCACTATCCCCATATCCCTTGATTCCCTTAGTATCCAAAAATCTACCAATTTCTATCTTGAATATATTCAAGCACTGAGCCTCCACAGTCCTCTGGGGTAGAGAATTCTGAAGATTCACCAACCTCTGAGTGAGGAAATTCCTTCTCATCTCAGTCCTAAATGGACGTCCCCTTATTCTGATACTGTGACCCCATGTTCTAGACTCCCCAGCCAGTGGAAACATCCTTCCAGCATCTACCCTGTCAAGTCCCTTAAGAATTTTACTATTTTCAATCAGATCACCTCGGGAATATAGGCCTAGTCTACTCAATCTCTCTTCACAGGACCACCCCCCTCCCCCCACCCACCAATCCCAGGAATCAGTCCAGTGAACTGTCGATGCCTGTTTCCCTTGCTGCGCAATTATCAGGTTACTCTGTCAGTAATTTTGTGGGAATTGTTTTTTAAGTTGAAGGCGAGGAGCAGATGGACAGTTCAGTGGGAATATCCAAAAGTTAGTGTCCAAATGACGCCGCTTCAGGAAAATGGCATCTCGCCCATGTTTGTAAGAGCTTGCTGTATTTGCCCATTAAACTTGCCACAGAAAGAAGGGTAGCGGGGCAAGTCTAACTAACGGCACAGTTCATTAGATGTCCTGTTACAGAAACCTCTGGCCCATTAAGACCTATTGGTTACACAATTTATTGGATGTGGGCATGTGAATAATTCACAAGGAAATTAGACACTCGTGCTTTATAAATAATATTAGATTCAGCAATCGATAAAACATTGGGGGCGAAATTGCCTCTTTTTACAGCCCCATTAGCGCCTCCAGGGAGCCCTAATGGGGCGGAGGAGACTTTTCGCCCGTATGAGGAGGGGGCGCTACCGCCTCCTGGGAAATTCCCCGGGATAATAACAGAAAATGCCGGAAATCTCAGCGGGTCAGGCAGCATCTTTGGAGAGAAACAAAGTTAACATTTCGGGACGATGACCCTTCGTCAGAAATGGCAATAGTTTGAAATGTAACAGATTCCCGGGGCAGTGAAAGGAGGAGGGCGGAGGGGGGGTGCGGGGGGGCGGCGAGTTGCTGGTGGGGGCTGGAGGGTGGAAAGATCAAAAGGGAAGGTCTGTAATAGAGTGGAAAGCAGAAGAGATTTGAGAGGCAAAAGGGATGATGGGCCAAATGGAGATGGTAATGGCACAAGTTAGGAAACAAAAGACGAGTTTAGATAGGGTGTGAATGGCAGAATAATCACCAGCTGCCATGGGAAACAAAATAAAAATAAAAAAACGGGGAGAGTTTTTGTCAATAAAAAGGGAGGCAAGGGAACACAAATGGACAGAGGTGATGGTCTGAAATTGTTGAACTCGATGTTGAGTCCAGAAGGCTTAAAGTGCCGAAACGAAAGATGAGGTGCTGTTCCTCGAGCTTGTGTTGAGCTTTATTGGAACAGTGTAGGAGGCCGAAGATAGAGTGAACTCCCGGGAGTTTGCAGAGGCACTGCCATGGCAGCACTGTGCCCCATACTTCGTGCCCTGGATCGCCGTGCAATCGCGATGACGTCATCGCCGTGCGTGGTGAGCCCTCACTGCTCCGCGCTGACTCCATAATGCCCCCCGGGAGAAATTGCCCCGCGGGCTGTGAGGCTGGCAGACATCCGCTCTAGCGGCACGCCTTAAAGGTGAGGACACCAGCATCCCGCGCCGCCATCTTTTTCTGCCTACCAACTCTCGGGCCCTAGCGTCTTGAGTGCTGGGCTGCAGGCCCGGTCCCACGCTGCATTGATGGCCTAGTGGAGGCCATCAGAGGCCTTGCAGAGTGCGCAGCGGCCTTCCCCTTTTAATCGAAGGCGAGGGGCATTAAAGCGCGTCAGCGCTACATGGAGCATTCGCGTTGTCCTTCCCTCAGAGTCCCAGTAGCGCCCCGGTAACCACCCCCAAAGAAAGTGGAGCGTGCAAGATTGTGCTCTGCTTCCTTTGAGGCGCGGTAAGGGCAATTCCACGTCCGGCCCCACATGGTTACCCCCCCCACAATCGGCAGGGCAATTACACCCACATTGTATCCAACAAGTCTTTGATGTAATTTCTGTTTATACAAGGAGTGTAAAATATATCAATAGGAAAACATTACCTCCAGAAATTGATGTTTTAATGGTTTGAATCATCAGAATAGATCAAACATTAAGAGAATAAATGATGTGATTTACTATGGATTAAGGCGTGATGTACGACTACTCACTGCAATCAAAACTAAAATTGATTCTACCACTTGTATTATGTGATTGCATGTACGTTTTTCCGTGTAGCTAGTTTGGGTTTCTTCTTTATTGGGAGCAGGCCCCTTGGAAAATGTTTGCTGTTGGACAGTTTTCAGCTGGGTAAAGGAAAGAACAGTGTTGAAGTCTAAACCGTGAATATCTTCCATTATGTTTATTTATGGGATTGAAAAAGTTTTGGACTAGTAACATCTCATGGTATCATCTCAGAGAACAATGCAGCCTGGTATGAAATATAGCGGTGTGCAGTTTAGGACCTGAGCCCCAAACAACACCTCCGATCCATCACTATCATTGCCTATTTTCACCACCTTAACACCTCCTGCTTCCATCTATACCTTGACCCACTGCTGCTGAAACTCTCAGTTATGTCCTTTGTCATCCCCAGGTTCGAGCACTTCAATACATTTCTCAGTCCCATTCTACAAAAACTCATCCAAAATGTCACTGTCTTAATCCTATCCTACAGTAAATTCTGCTCACCTATCACACCACCCTTGTCAATCTGTCCTCCCACCTTTCCCCTGATGGATTAATATTAAAATCCTCATTTGTTTACAAGTCCTTCCATGCCGCCACTCCACCACTACAACCCCTTGAGCCACATGTCCACCTCCTGCCCTCTGATCTGGTGACTCAAACCTATTGTGTGTCGCCATCTTTTCCTCTACTCTATCACTGCATCAAACCCCTCCACTCTGAAATCCTGTAAACCCTTCTGTCTTGCATCCACTGTCCCCATCTTCAAAAGCTTTCTGAAAACCTCTCTCTTTGATCACTCTTCAGTCACTTCCCCGAACTCTGCCAATTACTGGTCCGTGCTCAGCTGTGGTGAGGGCTCAGGCAAATTGTTGGAAGAGGAGTTTTACTCTGCATTGAACCTGACCTGTGAGTGTTTGATGCACCACTGGATGCCAAATGTGTCATGTATATAACCACAATGTAACACCACTGTATTACTGTATATACTCAACCTAGATGCACACCTTGACCACAGGGGGTGAACTTGTGAGAGACACTCGTTACCTAATCACACATGTATAAAAAGGGAGGTCCCATGCAGGGTCATCGTCTTTGGAGTCTTGTGAATTAAGAGTTAAGGTCACAGAGTGACCTTGTCCCCAGAATGTGCCTCGTGTGGTTTCATACTGTAGAGTAAGGACTTTACATTGGCGACAAGAAACCGGAATTCACGACCCACGAGAATGGCCACCAGTAGCACAGAGGAACGGTACTGTGTTGGGGAAGACTGGGACGATTTTGTCGAGAGGCTTCAGCAAAGCTTCGTTACGAAAGAATGGCTGGGGGATGCAGCGGCCGACAAGCGAAGGGCTCATCTTTTGACCAGCTGCGGACCAAAGACTTACGCGCTCATGAAGGACTTACTAGCACCCGAACAGCCGGCGGTCAAAACCTTTGAAGAACTTAGCAAATTGATCGGGGAGCACCTCAAACCGGCGAGTAGCGTACATTTGGCCCGACACAGATTCTACACCCACCGACTTCATGAAGGACAGAGTATACCGGACTTCGTAGCGGACCTCCGGCGTTTGGCCAGCCTCTGTAAGTTCACAGACGCCTGCAGGGTGGAGATGCTAAGGGACTTCTTTATTGAGGGCATCGGTCAGGTGGGAATTTTCTGCAAATTAATTGAGACCAAGGATTTGACCTTAGAAGCGGCGGCGTTGCTAGCTCAAACTTTCATGGTGGGGGAGGAAGAGACAAAAGTAATATACGCAATTCTGCCTCTAACGCGGCGATGGATCAGGGAGTCAACATCATCAATGTGACTCAGAGCCCTGCAGGCAGGTAGGGGCAGTCCAACTCTCCCTAGGCAGCAATAGACCCCAGAGTAGGACTTCAACGGAGACAATGGCAGGCTGAACAGACATTCACGCCATCACAGTGAACAATGCGGCCCGGGATGGGGCCATTGACACCCACTAATAGGGTACTTAAGAGCAGTCAAAGGGACAGTCAGCGCGGAATGCCTGGCCATAGTCCCTTTGTTCCCAACAATGGAAACTTTAACTCACGCTGGAGGTGTGGGGGAAAACACTCAGCTAGATCTTGCAGATTTCAACAGTTTGTCTGCGGGAACTGCAATCTCAGTGGCCACTTAGCTCGAATGTGCAGGAAGTCTGCAACCAGACTAATATATGAGGCGGATGGACCAGAAGAGGGTTCTTTGAGGCAGGATGACTTTTGGGGCAAATCGATGGACGCCGAGGTTCAGCGAATGTGGCGAATATTCATAGTTCATACACCAAAACGCCACCAATGATGATGAGGGTTTTATTAAACGGTATCCCAGTACGCATGCAGCTGGACACTGGGGCCAGCCAGTCACTCATGGGCGTTCAGCAATTTGAGAAGCTATGGCCACTTAAAGCCAGTAGACCCAAATTAGCATGTATTGAGACACAATTACGGACTTACACCAAAGAAATAATTCCGGTGCTAGGCAGTGCAATGTTGGCTGTCACACACAATGGGTTAGTGAATCGGCTGCCGCTCTGGATTGTCCCGGGCAATGGTCCCACACTGTTGGGGAGGAGCTGGTTAGCCAAGATGAACTGGAAATGGGGGGATGTTCACGCAATGTCATCTGTGGAGCGAAGTTCGTGCTCACAAGTCCTACAATTCGATTCACTATTCCAACCTGGCATCGGGACATTCAAAGGTACTAAAGTAGTGATATACATCGCCCCGGAAGCCAGGCCAGCACACCACAAAGCCAGAGCGGGGCCATATGTGATGTGGGAAAAGATCGAGAGCGAATTGGACCAGCTGTTGAGAGAGGACATCATCTTGCCTGTTGAATTCAGTGACTGGGCGAGCCCCATCGTTCCCGTCCTAAAAGCGGATGGCTCTGTCAGGATCTGTGGAGACTACAAGGCCACCATCAATCGGGTGTCCCTACAAGATCAATACCCGCTCCCGAGAGCGGAGGACCTCTTCGCCACGCTGGCAGGTGGCAAGCTGTTCACCAAGTTGGACCTCACTTCAGCCTATATGACCCAGGAACTGGCCGATGAATCTAAACTACTGACCACCATCACCACGCACAAGGGACTGTTTGTTTATAACAAGTGCCCGTTTGGCATTCAATCAGTGGCCGCGATTTTTCAATGAAACATGGAAAGCCTGCTTAAATCCATTCTGGGAATGATCGTATTCCAGGACGACATCCTCATCACGGGTCGAGACACTGAGGAACACTTCCACAACCTGGAGGAGCTGCTACGCCGACTGGACCGGGTTGGCCTGCGACTCAAGAAGTCTAAATATGTGTTCTTAGCTCCTGAGATTGAGTTTCTGGGCAGGAGGGTTGCTGCAGATGGGATTCGGCCCACCGAATCCAAAACAGGGGCGATTCGACGAGCACCCAGGCCCTGCGACACATCGGAGTTGCATTCATTCCTGGGACTGTTGAACTATTTCGGGAACTTTCTGCCGAACTTGAGCACGTTGTTGGAGCTGCTACATGTGCTCCTGCATAAGGGTTGCGATTGGTTTTGGGGGGACTGTCAGGAACGGGCTTTTGATTGGGTGCGAAACCTACTTTGCTCAAACAAGTTGTTGACCCTGTACGACCTTTGTAAAAAATTGGTTCTGACATGTGATGCATCGTCCTATGGGGTTGGGTGCATGTTGCAGCAGGGCAATGCTGAGGGTCAACTACAACCTGTGGCTTATGCCTCCAGGTCGCTCTCTCAAGCAGAACGGGGATATGGAATGGTCGAGAAGGAAGCGCTTGCATGTGTCTATGGTGTAACAAAAATGCATTAGTACCTCTTTGGTAGGAAGTTTGAATTAGAGACGGACCACAAGCCATTAACATCCCTGTTGTCAGACAGCAAGGCTATCAATGCCAACGCATCAGCTCGCATACAGCGATGGACTCTCACGCTGGCTGCTTATGACTACTCCATCTGGCACCGGCCCGGCACTGAAAATTGCGCTGATGCGCTCAGCAGGCTTCCAGTGGCCACCACTGAGGGGGCAGCGGAGGAAAGCGCCGAGATGGCTGTCGATGCCTTTGACAGCGCAGGCTCCCCCATCACAGCCCGCCAGATCAAAATCTGGACAAACAGAGATCCCCTCCTATCCCTGATTAAGAAATGTGTCCTGACTGGGGATTGGGCGCCCGCACATGGAGCATGCCCTGAGGAGGTCAGACCGTTTCACAGACAGATGGATGAGCTCTCCATCCAAGCCAACTGCCTACTATGGGGCAGCTGGGTAGTTATGCCCCAGAAGGGCAGGGAGGCATTCATCAGGGAACTCCACAGCGAGAACCCAGGAATTGTGCTGATGAAGGCCATTGCCCGGTCACACGTTTGGTGGCCTGGAATTGATTCAGACCTGGAACACTGTTCGTAGGTGCACGACCTGTGCCCAGCTGGGTAATGCCCCCAGGGAGGCCCCGCTCAGCCCGTGGCCCTGGCTACCAGGCCATGGTCACGCATTCATGTTGACTACGCGGGCCTGTTCAAAGGTAAGATGTTCCTTATTGTGGTAGATGTGTACTTGAAATGGATCGAGTGCATCATTCTGAATTCATGCACGTCATCCACCACCGTGGAAAGCCTACGTGCGATCTTTGCAACCCATGGCTTGCCGGACATCCTGGTTAGTGATAATGACCCATGTTTCACAAGCTACGAATTCCGAGAGTTTATGTCGGGCAATGGCATCAACCACGTCAGGACTGCGGCGTTCAAGCTGGCCTCCAATGGTCAGGCGGAATGTGCGGTCCAAATCATTAAGCAAGGTATGCTCAGGATTCAAGGACCCTCCCTAGAATGCCGCCTATCACGCCTCCTGCTGGCCTACGGATCCTGCCCGCACTCGCTCACAGGGGTCCCGCCCACAGAGCTACTAATGAAATGGACACTCAAAACTCGCTTGTCCCTCATTCACCCAGTCCTGACCGACATAGTTGAGGGCAAGCGCAAGTCACAAAACAAGTACCATGGCCATAATTCGAGGGGGAGATGTATAGAAATAAATGATCCTGTATTCGTCCTCAATCATGCCATGGGGCCCAAATGGCTTGAGGGCACTGTAATTGATAAAGAGGGGAATAGGGTCATCGTGGTAAAACTCAACAATGGTCAGATATGCCGTAAGCATCTGGACCAAGTAAAAAAAAAGGTTCAGCATCGACACGGAGGAACTTGAAGAAGACCATGAGATGGAGCTCACAACACCGCCAGTGAACGAGCAACAAGAGCAATCAGAAGAATGCACAGTCCCTGCGGTCAGCCCGGACAGGCCGGAATCACCACAGGTGACAGACACTCACATCAGTGTCCAACAACCAGAGCCCCAACTGCGGTGCTCCACGAGGGAGCATAGACCACCTGAAAGACTAAACCTATGATCCCAATAAGACTTTGGGGGGGGGGGGGGGAAGGTGATGTCATGTATGTAACCACAATGTAACACCACTATATTAATGTATACACTCAACCTAGATGCACACCTTGACCACAAGGGGTGAACTTGTTGGAGACACTCCTTACCTGATCACACAGGTATAAAAAGGGCTGTCCCATGCAGGGTCATCGTCTTTGGAGTCCTGTGAATAAAGAGTTAAGGTCACAGAGTGACCTTGTCCCCAGAATGTGCCTCGTGTGGTTTCATACTGTAGAGTAAGGACTTTACAAAATGTGCAAAAGCATTCTGTCCACCAACACTAACATCTTTCACTTAAAGATGCACACGGCGCGAGACAGTCCATCATGGGCAAAAGGACTTTCGAAAGGTTGTGGTGCAACAAGGCCTCAAGGCCAGTCTTAACTCCGTTTCGCACGAAACTAAGAACTTACACTAAAGAACTGATTCGTGTAATCGGCAGTGCTACCGTAAAGGTCTCCTATGAAGGAGCGGTGCACAAGCTACCACTCTGGGTGGTACCGGGCGATTGTCCCACGCTGCACGGCAGGCGCTGGCTGGGAAAGATATGCTGGAACTGGGACGATGTCCGAGCGCTATCTAATATGGCAGGGGGATGGGAACCTATGCAGCGAGATAGGGCGAAGTAATATGGAGTCAGAAACAGATGGTAGAAAGGTAAAAAGCAATAGTGGAAGGCCGAGTAACAAAGGCAAGAAACAAAAAGGGCCACACTACATCATAATTCTAAAAGGATAAAGGGTGTTAAAAAAATCAAGCCTGCAGGCTTTATGTCTTAATGCAAGGAGTATCCGTAATAAGGTGGATGAATTAACTGTGCAAATAGATGTTAATGGATATGATGTGATTGGGATTACGGAGATGTGGCTCCAGGATGATCAGGGCTGGGAACTCAACATCCATGGGTATTCAACATTCAGGAAGGAGAGAATGAAAGGAAAAGGAGGTGGGGTAGCATTGCTGGTTAAAGAGGAAATTAATGCAGTAGTCAGGAAGGACATTAGCTTGGATGATGTGGAATCTATATGGGTAGAGCTGCAGAACACCAAAGGGCAAA
The DNA here is from genome assembly GCF_044704955.1 of Pristiophorus japonicus. NCBI lineage: Eukaryota > Metazoa > Chordata > Chondrichthyes > Pristiophoridae > Pristiophorus > Pristiophorus japonicus. The sequence continues at coordinate 179,291,388 of NC_091980.1, read as the reverse complement.
AAACATTAGTGGGAGTTGTGTACAGACCTCCAAACAGTAGTAGTGATGTTGGGGAGGGCATCAAACAGGAAATTAGGGGTGCATGCAATAAAGGTGCAGCAGTTATCATGGGTGACTTTAATATGCATATAGATTGGGCTAACCAAACTGGAAGCAATACGGTGGAGGAGGATTTCCTGGAGTGCATAAGGGTTGGTTTTCTAGACCAATATGTCGAGGAACCAACGAGAGGGGAGGCCATCTTAGACTGGGTGTTGTGTAATGAGAGAGGATTAATTAGCAATCTCGTTGTGCGAGGCCCCTTGGGGAAGAGTGACCATAATATGGTGGAATTCTACATTAGGATGGAGAATGAAACCGTTAATTCAGAGACCATGGTCCAGAACTTAAAGAAGGGTAACTTTGAAGGTATGAGGCGTGAATTGGCTAGGACAGATTGGCGAATGATATTTAAGGGGTTGACAGTGGATGGGCAATGGCAGACATTTAGAGACCGCATGGATGAACTACACCAATTGTACATCCCTGTCTGGCGTAAAAATAAAAAAGGGAAGGTGGCTCAACCGTGGCTATCAAGGTAAATCAGGGATAGTATTAAAGCCAAGGAAGTGGCATACAAATTGGCCAGAAATAGCAGTGAACCTAGGGACTGGGAGAAATTTAGAACTCAGCAGAGGAGGACAAAGGGTTTGATTAGGGCAGGGAAAATAAAGTACGAGAGGAAGCTTGCAGGGAACATTAAGACAGACTGCAAAAGTTTCTATAGATTTGTAAAGAGAAAAAGGTTAGTAAAGACAAACGTAGGTCCCTGCAGTCAGAATCAGGGGAAGTCATAATGGGGAACAAAGAAATAGCAGACCAATTGAACAAGTTCAGTATTCACTAAGGAGGACACAAACAACCTTCCGGATATAAAGGGGGTCAGAGGTTTTAGTAAGAAGAAGGAACTGAGGGAAATCCTTGTTAGTCGGGAAATTGTGTTGGGGAAATTGATGGGATTGAAGGCCGATAAATCCCCAGGGCCTGATGGACTGCATTCCAGAGTACTTAAGGAGGTGGCCTTGGAAATAGCGGATGCATTAACAGTCATTTTCCAACATTCCATTGACTCTGGATCAGTTCCTATCGAGTGGAGGGTAGCCAATGTAACCCCACTTTTTTAAAAAGGAGGGAGAGAGAAAGCAGGGAATTATAGACCAGTCAGCCTGACATCAGTAGTGGGTAAAATAATAGAATCAATTATTAAGGATGTCATAGCAACGCATTTGGAAAGAGGTGACATGATAGGTCCAAGTCAGCATGGATTTGTGAAAGGGAAATCATGCTTGACAAATCTTCTGGAATTTTTTGAGGATGTTTCCAGTAGAGTGGACAAGGGAGAACCAGTTGATGTGGTGTATTTGGACTTTCAGAAGGCTTTCGACAAGGTCCCACACAAGAGATTAATGTGCAAAGTTAAAGCACATGGGATTGGGGGTAGTGTGTTGACATGGATTGAGAACTGGTTGGCAGACAGGAAGCAAAGAGTAGGGGTAAATGGGGACTTTTCAGAATGGCAGGCAGTGACTAGTGGGGTACCGCAAGGTTCTGTGCTGGGGCCCCAGCTGTTTACATTGTACATTAATGATTTAGATGAGGGGATTAAATGTAGTATCTCCAAATTTGCGGATGACACTAAGTTGGGTGGCAGTGTGAGCTGCGAGGAGGATGCTATGAGGCTGCAGAGTGACTTGGATAGGTTAGGTGAGTAGGCAAATGCATGGCAGATGAAGTATAATGTGGATAAATGTGAGGTTATCCACTTTGGTGGTAAAAACAGAGAGACAGACTATTATCTAAATGGTGACAGATTAGGAAAAGGGGAGGTGCAACGAGACCTGGATGTCATGGTACATCAGTCATTGAAGGTTGGCATGCAGGTACAACAGGCGGTGAAGAAAGCAAATGACATGTTGGCCTTCATAGCGAGGGGATTTGAGTACAGGGGCAGGGAGGTGTTGCTACAGTCGTACAGGGCCTTGGTGAGGCCACACCTGGAATATTGTGTACAGTTTTGGTCTCCTAACTTGAGGAAGGACATTCTTGCTATTGAGGGAGTGCAGCAAAGGTTCACCAGACTGATTCCCGGGATGGCGGGACTGACATATCAAGAAAGACTGGATCAACTGGGCTTGTATTCACTGGAGTTCAGAAGAATGAGAGGGGATCTCATAGAAATGTTTAAAATTCTGACGGGTTTAGACAGGTTAGATGCAGGAAGAATGTTCCCAATGTTGGGGAAGTCCAGAACCAGGGGTCACAGTCTAAGGATAAGGGGTAAGCCATTTAGGACCGAGATGAGGAGAAAGTTCTTCACGCAGAGAATGGTGAACCTGTGGAATTCTCTACCACAGAAAGTTGTTGTGGCCAATTCACTAAATATATTCAAAAATGAGTTAGATGTAGTCCTTACTGCTAGTAGGATCAAGGGGTATGGCGAGAAAGCAGGAATGGGGTACTGAAGTTGCATGTTCAGCCATGAACTCATTGAATGGCAGTGCAGGCTCGAAGGGCCGAATGGCCTACTCCGGCACCTATTTTCTATGTTTCTATGTTTCTATCGCCCGCTGACGATACTTCATGTGCCCAGGTCTTAAACCAATTTCTTTCGCTGTTCGAACTGGGCATCGGGAAATTCCAAGTAGCAAAAGTGCAGATCCACCTAATTCCGGGGGCGCAACCCATCCATCACAAGGCAAGAGCAGTACCGTACATGATGAGAGAAAGGGTAGAGATCGAGCTAGGCCAGCTACAAAGAGAGGGCATCATTTCACCGATCGAGTTCAGCGAGTGGGCCAGTCCTCAAGGGAGATGGCACCGTCAGAATCTGTGGGGATTACAAAGTAACTATCAATCGTTTCTCCCTGCAGGACAAATAATCACAACCAAAGGCCGATGAGCTCTTTGCAATGCTGGCGGAAAAAAAGACATTCACGAAGCTGGATCTGACTTCAGCCTACATGACGCAGGAACTGGAGGAATCATCGAAGGCCCTCACCTGCATCAACACACACAAAGGTCTTTTTGTTTATAACAGATGCCCGTTTGGAATCGATCAGCGGCGGCGATATTCCAGAGAAACATGGAAAGCTTACTGAAGGCGGTCCCACACACCGTGGTCTTCCAGGACGATATCTTGGTCACAGGTCGGAACATAGTCGAGCATCTGCAGAACCTGGAGGAGGTTCTTAGTCAACTCAACCGCATGGGGCTCGGGTTAAAACACTTGAAGTGCATTTTCCTGGCGCCTGAAGTGGAGTTCTTGGGAAGGAGGATTGCGGCGGACGGCATCAGGCCCACCAACGCGAAGACGGAGGCAATCGAGAATGCATCAAAGCCACAGAACATGACGGATCTGCGGTCGTTTCTGGGACTCTTGAACTACTTTGGTAACTTCTTACCGGGTCTCAGCACACTGCTAGAACCACTGCATGTCTTACTACGAAAAGGGGGCGAATGGGTTTGGGGCAAAAGCCAAGAAAATACCTTTGTAAAAGCGAGAAAATTGTTATGCTCAAACAAATTGCTTGCGTTGTATGATCCATGTCAGCGTTTGGTACTAGCATGTGATGCGTCATCATATGGCATCGGGTGTGTATTGCAACAAGCTAATGATTTCGGGAAACTGCAACCAGTTGCTTATGCATCCAGGAGTCTGTTTACGGCTGAGAGAGCCTACAGCATGATTGAGAAAGAAGCGTTAGCGTGTGTCTATGGGGTAAAGAAAATGCATCAATACCTGTTTGGGCTAAAATTCGACTTGGAAACTGACCATAAGCCACTTATATCCCTGTTTTCCGAGAGTAAAGGGATGAATACCAATGCATAGGCCCGCATCCAGAGATGGGCACTCACGCTGTCTGCATACAACTACACCATCCGCCACAGGCCAGGCACAGAAAACTGCGGCGATGCTCTCAGTAGGCTGCCATTGCCCACCGTGGAGGTGGAAATAGCGCAGCCCGCAGATCTAGCCATGGTCATGGAAGCATTTGAGAGTGAGCAATCACCCGTCACTGCCCGGCAGATCAAAACCTGGACAAGCCACGATCCCTTATTATCTCTAGTCAAAAGCTGTGTGCTTCACGGGAGCTGGTCCAGTGTCCCTGTGGAAATGCAGGAAGAGATAAAGTCGTACCAGTGACGCAAAGATGAAATGTCTATACAGGCAGGCTGCCTTCTGTGGGGCAGTCGAGTAGTGATCCTCAAGAAGGGCAGAGACACTTTCATCAATGACCTCCACAGTACCCACCCAGGCATCGTAATGATGAAAGCGATGACCAGATCCCACGTGTGGTGGCCCGGTATCGATGCGGACTTAGAGTCCTGCATTCACAGATGTAATACGTGCTCGCAGTTAAGCAATGTACCCAGGGAGGCGCAGCTAAGTTTATGGTCTCGGTCCTCCAAACCGTGGTCTAGGGTACACGTCGCCTATGCAGGCCCGTTCTTGGGTAAAATGTTCCTTGTGGTTGTAGACGCGTACTCCAAGTGGATTGAATGTGAGATAATGACGGCTAGCATGTCCGCTGCCACTACTGAAAGCCTGCGGGCCATGTTTGCCACTCACGGCTTACCCGATGTCCTGGTGAACGACAACGGGCCATGTCTTACCAGTGCTGAGTTCAAAGAATTCATGACCCATAACGGGATCAAACATGTCACATCTGCCCCATTTAAACCAGCATCCAATGGTCAGGCAGAGAGAGCAGTGTAAACCATCAAGCAAGGCTTGAAGCGGGTAACTGAAGGCTCACTGCAGACTCGCCTATCCCGAGTCCTGCTTAGCTACCCCACTCACTCACTGGGATCCCACCTGCTGAACTGCTCATGAAAAGAGTACTTAAGACAAGGCTCTCGTCAGTACAACCTGATCTACATGAACAGGTAGAGAGCAGGCGGCTTCAACAAAGTGCATACAATGATAGCGCAAATATGTCACGCGGGATTGAAATCAATGATCCTGTATTTGTATTAAATTGTGGACAAGGTCCCAAGTGGCTTCCCGGCACTGTCGTGGCCAAAGAGGGGAGAAGGGTGTTTTGGGACAAACTTTCAAATGGACTCATTCACCGGAAACACTTGGACCAAATCAAACTCAGATTCACGGACTACCCTGAGCAACCTACCTTGGACCCTACCTTTTTTGATCCCCCAACATACACACCAGTGGCAACCGGCACCACGGTTGACCACGAAGCAGAAGCCATCATCCACAGCAGCCCTGCAGGGCCCAACACAGCAGGCAGCCCAGCAAGGCCAGCTGCACAGCAGCCCAGCGAGGGCCCAACAAATGATTCAATAACACCAGCTTTCACACCGAGATGATCAATCAGTGCAAGAAGGGCCCCAGATCGACTCACATTGTAAATAGTTACACTATTGATTTTGTGGGGGAGTGTTGTTATATATGTGGACTCGTATTTACTCTGTACAGCCCCCAGAGGGCTCATCCCCTGGAGTCCCAAGGGATCCCATAATCTCTTGGGAGCACGGGTATTTAAGGAGGCTTCACAGATTGGAGAGGCACTCTGGAGACCTGCAATAAAAGGCTAAGGTCACACTTTACTTTGAGCTCATAGTGTTCAGTCTGACTCTCCATACACAACAGTAAGTTTATTTTCAACCCTATTAAAACACATTAAAAAAAATTCCAAAAACATTTTTTTTTCTAAAACATTTAATTACATTCAATTTCAATTAATTTTAAATATGTGAGGTGTTTCTTTTATTTATTGTGTTGTGTTTCTTGTTTTAGGAGGTTATTCTCATTGATAGTAATGGGAGCCCGTACAAACAGAGCTTCCATTATTATCAATGAGAATACTTGATGTTGATTGGTGGTCCAGGCCCATATGATCTCAGGATATGAATAGGCACCTGGGAGACATATTTCTGTACGCTGGACTGCGAAACTAGGCCTCCGACCGCAATCCTATGTTCCTCCGGGACCACCAGGTATCTTCGTAATTTTTTTCCGGTCGGAGGCGTTCACCCGAAGGAGCCTCCGACCGTAATTACCCCCCCACTGTGTGATTGAAGTAGCTGTGATGGATATTGTGACGGCTCTACAGCTCCCCCTGCTGTACAGCTGGAGCACTGGTGTGACTGGTACTGTGACATCTAACAGCTGCACACTCAACAGTGGGAGATTTTATCGCGGAGACACTTAGATGTATGACAGGCAGTGGTGACGACCTAGACTTGGCATTTCAACATGAGGCAAGTCAGTCTCTCTTTAAAATGGTACGTACTGATTTGAATATATTACCAGTCGATTTCCTGTGGTGTTGTGCATGAGGAGCCAAGATCAGTTGTAGACTTCAGGGGATTAGAGGCAAGGGATAATTGGACCAGGATACTTAATCATAATTCAGTCATCATTTTAAAACCATTGTCCTTATTTGATATAAGATTTTGATTTTACAATTATTGCTTACAGTCCAATAGCAATGTAACAATTGGTCAATTAGAGTAGAGTTACTTGGATCTGAGGAGCTTCTCTGCAGTACAGGCCGAGGAACTGGGAGACACAACACTGAGGCAATATTGCACCGCCGCTGGTGGGAGAGTGCAATTACAGTGTGACAAGTTTACAAGTAAGTATCCATCAGACTCCCAAAACAAGCGCTCTACTCGGAGCTCCGACACTGCAAGCGAGCCCCAGGTGGGCAGAGGAAATGCTTTAAGGATACCCTCAAAGTCTCCTTGAAAAAAATGTAACATCCCCACCGACACCTGGGAATCCCTGGCCTAAGACTGCTCAAAGTGGAGGAAAAGCATTCGGGAAAGCGCTGAACATCTCCAACCACCGTTTGCCCCACCTGTGACAGAGACTTCAGGTCCCGCATTGGTCTCTTCAGTCACCTGAGAACTCATTTCTAGTGTGTAAGCAAGTCAGCTTCGACTCTGAGGGACTGCCTAAGATGATGATGATTATAAATGTGAGCATAGGAGTTCAGAATGGAAAATTGACAGCAGGAAGTAAAGTTTTGTATACAAGAAATGGATGCAACCGTAAGATTTTTATATATAATAGATGGATGTGTGTAATAGCTTTTACCTTTTTTATAGTGTAATTTTATAAAACGCACCTGTTAAAATTATGAAACGTGGAACAAAGTCCTTCACTTGAAGATATTAATATGTTTTGATACGTTGTTGTCAGTGTGAGAAATCCAGTTGATGGATTTTCTATATTCACTGTGATAACTGGGGAAACGTTTGTGTTTTTTATACTTGACTTAGAAAGTTTGTATAATTGAAAGCACTTTGGTGCATTGGAATTTTGAACTTGGATCTGCAGGGAGTCAACTTCGGCAGATGGTCCATTTGTACTGCCAAGTCCATTCCAGGAGGAGATGGTCCATCCACAATCACAAGTCTGTGCCAGGAGGAGATGGTCCATCCACAATCACAAGTCTGTGCCAGGAGGAGATGGTCCATTTGTACTGCCAAGTCCATTCCAGGAGGAGATGGTCCATTCACAATCACAAGTCCATTCCAGGAGGAGATGGTCCATTTGTACTGCCAAGTCCATTCCAGGAGGAGATGGTCCATTCACAATCACAAGTCCATTCCAGGAGGAGATGGTCCATTTGTACTGCCAAGTCCATTCCAGGAGGAGATGGTCCATTTGTACTGCCAAGTCCATTCCAGGAGGAGATGGTCCATTCACAATCACAAGTCCATTCCAGGAGGAGATGGTCCATTCACAATCACAAGTCTGTGCCAGGAGGAGATGGTCCATTCAAAATGCCTAGCCCATGCCAGAATGAGATGGTCCATTTATAATGCCAAGTCCATGCCATAATGAACTTGGCAATAAAACCATCTATCTCCCTTCCCCTTCCTCCCACAGTGGAAAATCTGTCCCTTCTGGTTGTCAACACAGTGTAAATGGTTCCTTGCTTTTATTTGGAAGAAACTAGTCTCTCCCTTTGCATGCCCGCAAGCAAAAGAACGACAGGGGAGATGAGGGGAATATTTTTTACGCAGTGAATTTTTATGATCTGGAATGCACTGCCTGAAAGGGTGGTGGAGGCAGATTCAATAGTATATTCCAAAAGGGAATTTGATATATACTTGAAAAGGTAACATTTGGAAGGTTATGGAGAAAGAGCAGGGAAGTCAGACTGATTGGATAGCTCTTTCAAAGAGCCAACACAAAAGGTTGCCAAGATAGGCTGAATAGCCTCCTTTAGTGCTATATGATTCTATGAATAGTGCAGTGTTGTGCAATAGAAATTAATGATCAGCTACAGGTCTGGCTACAGTAACACCGTTTTAGTCACATGCACTAATTTTAGTAGCAAACACCTTGCATATACTCACACAATACAGGTAAATGTACTTAGAATGAGAATCAAACAGTACAGAAGGAGGTCATTTGGCCCATCATACCTGTGCCAGCTCTTTGAAAGAGCTGTCCAATTTAGTCCCAGCCTTTTCCCCATATCTCTACAAATTAGTCCTTTTCAAGTAGATGTCCAATTGCCTTTTAAAAGTTCCTAAGGAATTGCTTTCACCCCTTCGTGTGAAGAAATTTCTCCTAATTTCCCCTCTAGTTCTTTTACCAATTGTTTTAAATCTGCGACCTCTGGTTACCGACCCATTTGCCAGAGGAACTAGTTTCTCCTTATTCCACGTGTATATACACTTACAAACGTCTGTCACCACTTAGTGCAAAATTTAGCAGTCTTTCTATTTCACCAAGTTTGGAATTCTAACATGAAATTTTCAAACACAGGACATCTTCATGCAGCTTCTGGGGTTTTGTCCAGCAGTTGTGAACGGTACTTTGACTTCATCAGAGTGTTTACTGAGAATGTTGAGTCGTGCAGTGAAACCCGCTAGACCCATCCGCACTCCATCCAGAACACGGTTGGAGTCTGCTTGCCCTTTGCCATGACGTGCATTGTTGGAGCTGCCCATTATTGGTTGCGTTTTCTTCTGATGGACTAGAGCAATTATTATGATTGGTCGAGCTAACCACATTACAGCTCCCCTCTCCATACAATGTTTCTGGTGTTTCCATGGTGTTGAAGTCAAGGGTTTTCATCCATGTTACACACCATTTTGCAGATGGCCAATAAACAGCAACCAAGGAAGTGGAGCACACACAATGATCAAAAACATTCTCACACTCTGATTTTAATTTTGCCATTTTACCAACCAACACGCAAAAAGGTTAACATGCACATGCAGATATCATGCAATTATGAGATTGCATGCTTAACAATGGTGTCTATTGCTTATGTTTTATTTTTGCTAATCAAAAATGCAATTAGCCACATCTAGATTCCCAATTAGATACCATCATCATAGGCAGTCCCTCGGTATTGAGGAAGACTTGCTTCCACTCCTGAAATGAGTCCTTTGGTGGCTGAACAGTGCAATATGAGAGCCACAGACTCTGTCACAGGTGGGACAGATAGCCGTTGAAGGAGTGGCTGGGACTGGTTTGCCGCACGCTCTTTCCGCTGTCTGCACTTGATTTCTGCATGCTCTCGGCGCTGAGACTCGAGGTACTCAGCGCCCTCTCGGATGCACTTCCTCTACTTAGGGTGGTCTTGGGCCAGGGACTCCCAGGTGTCAGTGGGGATGTTGCACTTTATCAAGGAGGCTTTGAGGGTGTCCTTGTAACGTTTCCACTGCCCACCTTTGGCTCGTTTGCCATGAAGGAGCTCCGAGTAGAGCACTTGCTTTGGGAGTCTCGTGTCTGGCATGCGGACAATGTGGCCCGCCCAGCGGAGCTGATCGAGTGTGGTCAGTGCTTCAATGCTGGGGATGTTGGCCTGTGTGAGGACACTGATGTTAGTGCGCCTGTCCTCCCAGGGGATCTTGCGGAGACATCGTTGGTGATATTTCTCCAACAACTTGAGGTGTCTACTGTACATGGTCCATGTCTCTGAGCCATACAGGAGGGCAGGTATTACTACAGCCCTGTAGACCATGAGCTTGTTGGCAGTTTGGAGGGCCTGGTCTTTAAAATTAGACACATGTGGCGAGTGGCTAACATATTGGACAACACTGCAATTGAGGTTGCCATTATGGTGACTTCGAGTTGACTGCCCCTTTATCAAGGTGTCAGCTGTGGCCCAGTGGGTAACACTTTCACCTTTGAGCCAGAAGGTTGTGGGTTCAGGTCCCACTCCAGAGACTTGAGCAAATAATCCAGTGCAGTGCGGCAGTGTCAGAGGTTCCACCTTTCGGATTAGACGTTAGACCGAGGCCCTGTCTTGGGTGGGCATAAAAGATCCCATGGCATTATTCAAAAAAAAGCAAGGGAGTGCTCCCTTGTGTCTCAGTCAATATCCCTCACCCAACATAACTAAAAACAGATTATTGCTGTTTCTGGGACCTTGCTGTGCACAAATTGGCTGCCTCATTTCCTGACATTACAACAGAGACTACATTTTGAAAGTACTTAATTGGCTGTAAAGCACTTTGGGAGGTCCTGAGGTCATGAAAGGTGTGCTGTAAAAGCAAGTCCATCCCTTTCATTTTTGTGAATAAACTAGATGAAGTATGGAGCAGTGTGGATGCTTCACTATCCAGAATCGTTCCAGAATGGACCTGTTTATGTTACTCCAAGCACTTAGCAGAGTTAACTGCTCTTAAATTTCAAGTAGGAAAGTGTTTTTTTGTGAGTCTGCCATCATCCGTCATGACAATTAATTGAAGCAGTCAATGCAGATTAAAAAATTGAATGTTTATACTGTGCACTTTAAGATGCCTGAATGTGATTAGCTGCCAAATGCAAGATTTAATGCTTCTGGAAATCATTGATTCTTGCCCTGGTGAAAATATAATGGCAATTTATGTGCTTTGAAGTCATATACAGTTTCACTGTTGTAATTTAGCTCTCCCAAATAGAATCTCCTCTCTGATTTAATCTGAACCATTTCAGACTGTAGTTTCGAGTAAAAGTATTGCACTGGAGAAGCTGCAGGTGAAGACTGCTTCATGTTTTGAAGTATATTAGCTGTTTTTTGTGCAGTGTTTGGTTTCACGGAATGCCCATCCACATTAAAAACGTAGCTTCACACTGTTGTGTATGTAGAAAGAGTCAGACTGAACACTGTGAGCTCAAAGTAAAGTGTGACCTTAGTCTTTTATTGCAGGTCTCCAGAGTGCCTCTCCAACCTGTGAAGCCTCCTTAAATACCTGTGCTCCCAAGGGATTATGGGATCCCTTTGTACTCGGGGGAATGAGCTCCCTGGTGGCTATACAGAGTAAATACAAGACAACATATACAACAACATTCCCCGCCAAAGTCAATAGTGTAACTATTTACAATGTGAGTCGTTCTGGGGCCCTTCTTGCCCTGGTTGATCGTCTCGGTGTGAAAGCTGGTGTTGTTGAATCATTTGTTGGGCCCTTGCTGGGCTGCTGTGCAGCTGGCCTTGCTGGGCTGCCTGCTGTGTTGGGCCCTGCAGGGCTGCTGTGGATGATGGGTTCTGCTTCATGGTCAACTGTGGTGTCGGTTGCCACTAGTGTGTGTGTTGGGGGATCAAAAAAGATAGGGTCCAAGGTGGGTTGCTCAGGGTAGTCCGTGAATCTGAGTTTGATTTGGTCCAAGTGTTTCTGGTGAATGAGTCCATTTGAAAGTTTGATCCGAAACACCCTGCTCCTCTCTTTGGCCACGACAGTGCCAGGAAGCCACTTGGGACCTTGTCCATAATTTAATACAAATACAGGATCATTGACTTCAATCTCGTGTGACACATTTGCGCTATCATGATATGCACTTTGTTGAAGCCGCCTGCTCTCTACCTGTTCATGTAGATCAGGGTGAACGAACAAGAGCCTTGTCTTAAGTGCCCTTTTCATGAGCAGTTCAGCAGGTGGGATCCCAGTGAGTGACTGTGGTCTCGTGCAGTAGCTAAGCAGGACTCGGGATAGGCAAGTCTGCAGTGAGCCTTCAGTTATCCTCTTCAAACCTTGCTTGATGGTTTGCACTGCTCTCTCTGCCTGACCATTGGACGCTGGTTTAAACGGGGCAGATGTGACATGTTTGATCCCGTTACTGGTCATGAATTCTTTGAACTCAGCACTGGTAAAACATGGCCCGTTGTTGCTCACCAGGACATCGGGTAAGCCGTGTGTGACAAACATGGCCCGCAGGCTTTCAGTGATGGCAGCGGATTATCTCACATTCAATCCACTTGGAGTATGCATCTACAACCACAAGGAACATTTTACCCAAGAACGGACCTGCATAGTTGGCGTATACCCTAGACCACGGTTTGGAGGGCCAAACTTAGCTGCGCCTCGCTGGCTACATTGCTTAACTGTAAGCATGTATTACATCTGTGAACACAGGACTCTAAGTCTGCATCGATACCGGGACACCACACGTGGGATCTGGCTATCGCTTTCATCATTACGATGCATGGGTGGGTACTGTGGAGGTCATTGATGAAGGTGTCTCTGCCCTTCTTGGGGACCACTACTCGACTGCCCCACAGAAGGCAGTCTGCCTATATAGACATTTCATCTTTGCACCGCTAGAACGGCTTTATCTATTCCTGCATTATCACTGGGACACTGGACCAGCTCCCGTGAAGCACACAGCTTTTGAATAGAGATAATAAGGGGTCCTGGCTTGTCCAGGTTTTGATCAGCGGGGCAGTGACAGGTGATTGCTCACTCTCAAATGCTTCCATAACCATGGCTAGATCTGCAGGCTGCGCCATTTCCACTCCCGTGGTGGGCAATGGCAGCCTACTGAGAGCATCGGCGCAATTTTCTGTGTATGGCCTGTGACGGATGGCGTAGTTGTATGCGGACAACGTGAGTGCCCACCTCTGGATGCGGGCCGATGTATTGGTATTTATCCCTTTACTCTCAGAAAACAAGGATATATGGTTAGTTTCCAATTCGAATTTTAGCCCAAACATGTATTGATGTATTTTCTTTACCCCATAGACACACACTAATGCTTCTTTTTCAATCATGCTGTCGGCTCTCTCGGCCTTAGACAGACTCCTGGACGCATAAGCAACCGGTTGCAGTTTCCCGAAATCATTAACTTGTTGCAATACACACCTGACGCCATATGACAACGCATCACATGCTAGTACCAAATGCTTACATGGATCATACAACACAAGCAATTTGTTTGAGCATTACAATTTTCTCGCTTTTACAAAGGCATTTTATTGGCTTTTGCTCCAAACCCATTCACCCCCTTTCCATAGTAAGACATGTAGTGGTTCTAGCAAGGTGCTGAGACCCGGTAAGAAGTTACCAAAGTAATTCAAGAGTCCCAGAAACGACCGCAGCTCCGTCACGTTCTATGGCTTCGGTGCGTTCTCGATTGCCTCCGCCTTCGCATTGGTGGGCCTGATGCCGTCCGCCGCAATCCTCCTTCCCAGGAACTCCACTTCAGGCACTAGGAAAACACACTTTGAGCATTTTAACCTGAGCCTCAAGCGATTAAGTCGACTAAGAACCTCCTCCAGGTTCTGCAGATGCTCGACTGTGTTCCGACCTGTGACCAAGATGTCGTCCTGGAAGACCACGATGTGCGGGACTGACTTCAGTAAACTTTCCATGTTTCTCTGGAATATCGCCGCTGCTGATCGGATTCCAAACAGGCATCTGTTTTAAACAAAAAGATCTTTGTGCGTGTTGATGCAGGTGAGGGCTTTCGATGATTCCTCCAGTTCCTGCGTCATGTAGGCTGAAGTCAGATCCAGCTTCGTGAACGTCTTTCCTCCCGCCAACATTGCAAAGAGGTCGTCGGCTTTTGGTAGTGGGTATTGGTCCTGCAGGGAGAAATTCTTGATAGTTACTTTGTAATCGCCACAGATTCTGACGGTGCTGTCTCCCTTGAGGACTGGGACAATAGGACAGGCCCACTCGCTGAACTCGATCGGTGAAATGATGCCCTCTCATTGCAGCCGGTCTAGCTCGATCTCTACCCTTTCTCTCATCATGTACGGTACTGCTCTCGCCTTGTGATGGAATTAGGTGGATCTGCACATTTGCTGCTTGGAATTTCCCGATGCCTGGTTCGAACAACGAAGGAAATTTATTTAAGACCTGGGCACACAAAGCGCTCGGACGTCGTCCCAGTTCCAGCGTATCTTTCCCAGCCAGCTCCTGCCGAGCAGTGTGGGACCATCGCCCGGTACCACCCAGAGTGGTAGCTTGTGCACTGCTCCATCGTAGGAGACCTTTACGGTAGCACTGCCAATTAGAGGAATCAGTTCTTTAGTGTAAGTTCTTAGTCTCGTGGAGTTAAGACTGGCCTTGAGGTCTTGTTGCACCACAACCTTTTGAAAGTCTTTTTGCTCATTATGGACTGGCTTGCGCCCGTGTCCAGCTCCATTGACACCGGGTGTCCATTTAGTTCAACATTCAGCATTATCGGGGGATAATTCGTGGTGAATGTGTGCACCCCATGTACCTCTGCCTCCTCTATCTGAGGCTCTGGTTCATAGTGATCCTCCGTGGACCTGTCCTCCTCTGCAACGTGGTGGTTTGCAGGTTTAACAGGCTTAGCCGCTCGCTTGCACACTCGTTTCAGGTGTCCGATTGTTCCACAGCCCTAGCAAACGTACCCTTTGAAGCGGCATGAATGGAAACGATGATCACCCTCGCAGTGCCAACAAGGTGTTAATGGCCTTGTATTCATCACCCTTGATAGTAGACTCTGAGACATCTGCGGACATGTAGCTGCAGGTATGTTTGACCTGCCCTGTATGTTACGATTCGAAAACAACATCACTTTGTTCACAGTACTTGTAGCAGCACTTGTGTGCTGAGAGATTTACTTAGTATTGTGACTGGCGGCAATGAACGCCTGGGCTATCGCTATGGCCTTACTCGAGGTTGGAGTCTCTACAGTCAAAAGCTTGCGAAGTATGGTTTCGTGGCCAATGCCAAGTACAAAAAAGTCTCTGAGCATGTGCTCCAAATGTCCTTCAAATTCGCAATGGCCTCCAAGGCGTCTCAGCTCGACGACATAACTCGCCACTTCCTGGCCTTCAGACCTTTTGTAGATATAGAACCGGTACCTCGCCATCAGAACGCTTTCCTTCGGGTTCAAATGCTCTCGGACCAGTGTGCACAAATCGTCGCATGATTTCTCCGTGGGTTTCGCTGGAGTGAGCAGGTTCTTCATGAGGCCATACGTTGGTGACCCACAGACGGTGAGGAGGATCGCTCTACGTTTGGCAGCGCTCTCTTCCCCATCTAGCTCGTTGGCCACGAAGTATTGGTCAAGTCGCTCCACAAAAGTTTCCCAATCATCTCCCTCCGAAAATTTCTCCAGGATGCCCACTGTTCTCTGCATCTTTGGGTTCGCTATCTGTATCTCATCACCAGTTGTTGTGTATGGAGAAAGAGTCAGACTGAACACTGTGAGCTCAAAGTAACGTGTGACCTGAGTCTTTTATTGCAGGTCTCCAGAGTGCCTCTCCAACCTGTGAAGCCTCCTTAAATACCTGTGCATGCCTTGAGACTCCGGGCAATGAGCCCTCTGCTGGCTGTACAGAGTAAATACAAGTCCACATATATATAACACACACCGGATTGGAGTTATACTGCAACCGGTGTGGCCTTAACCAGGCAACCTCCTCATGGAGGTCTGAAACTGCTTGGCTTTAGGGTATCTGAATGGAACTTGACACCCAAGTTAGACATTCACTTTTGCACCCAAAGCCGATTTACATCGACATTATACTTTTGTTTGTACTTTTGAAGATGAATCTGTTGTGGAAAATAAGACGGCAGCAATTCTACCCAAAATGTTTACAACATAATGAAGAAGGTGGAATCGAAGTTGAGTTGCCCTAGGCTGCAGACATTTCTCGTTTACTTTATTAGTAGATGGGTAGATGGATCTGAAGTGGTATTGTGTGTTTTGCAAGGATTATAGCAGCACAAAGCAAAACGTGAATTCGTGCTGATCCACTCTGAAGGTGTCTTGCTCAATCCTTGCTTTGGCTTTAAAGAGCGGGAGAGTTGATAGGGTAGTATTCACATAGGGTAGGTGGGTATTATCAAAGCTGCCACATTGCTGAACTTTCCATGTGATGATAGCAGCCCAGAATTTGCTCTCGTGGCGCATCTCATGGTGAGTTGACATTTCTTTTTCACCTGTCAGCCACAAAATGCCGGGAGCGTGAGCTAATAACGGTCAGCGGGACAACTTGGGGAACGACGGGACCAAGAGGAGGATTAAAACAGATTACTGTCCAGGGTTCAGATTGGTTTTTTAATTCATGAAATTCTGGAACTGAAGGCTGCTGCTGCCTTCGAAAGCTAATTCAAAGCAAGTGTTACTTGTGGAATCAGCATGGTGATTGATTGTTAGGGAGGGTGGTCAGGCGTTGGTGTGCGTCAGCACCCAGCTAGCGACTTTCCGTCTTCAGACCCTGCAGAGATACCTTTACGTCGAGCCCCCTCCTAGGTGGCGTGCGTTGGCGATGTATTTCTTCTGCCAGCAGCACAGCCTCAATTACGACTCGCAGCTCCTGTTTGTGAGCCTGGGGGGGCGTCAGGACCACCGTCCAGGGGCTGCCTTTCTTCTACCAGGAACTCGTCAGGGTCTGGAACAAAGTCTCCACCAAGCGAAGCTCTCCACCGTCTGGAGTGGCGGCTGTCCTGCAGGAGCCGCTGCACAGGAATCTGTACCTCCATGACCGAGGGTTTAGGTGGTAGGCGGACGAGAGGGCTGTGGCTGGTGAGGTGACAAGGGTCAGGAACCTGCTCAATGGCAGAGGAGCGGGCTGGATGGTGCCAGACATGCTGGCACGGCGCCTAAATTCGGCCGACGTCCGCCGCGCGACCGATGCCATCGAGTTGCTAAAAACAGCGCTGGGCCCTGACTCCGTTAGGTGTGTCTTGGAGGCTCAAGCACGTGGGGAGATCCCATCCGGATGGAATTCCTCATCGGCACCAAACCTTGGGAGCCAGCGCCTCACAACTTGAGCCGCCTCGGGGAAATCCCCTCCGTGCCTTTCAGTTCTGCGTGGAGGGGTTTCCTGTACGGGCTGCTCCTGCACACTCTCAACCTCGCCATCCTCGTCTGCCATCCGGACACACCATGGCGTACCATCTTGCCGTCCGGAGGAGGTTGGGGTCACCGATGGAGTGCACTCTATGCGGGAGTCCTCCCACTATTCATCGGGGACTTGGCCTGGAGGGTGGTGCACAGAGCTTCCAGGCCGCCTGCAATTTCTGCGGTCTGGAGGAGTCCGTGTTCCACGTTTTTATGGAGTGTGCGAGGTTACAGCCCCTGTTCCATTATTTAAAGGGGCTGCTCCTCAATTTCTGGCTGCACGTCAGTCCCACACTTCTGATCTTTGGGCACCCTGTGCGGAGGGGAGCGGGTAGGTCCGAGGGCCTCCTCGTGGGACTGCTCCTGGGCACGGCCAAGGGTGCCATCAGCCGGTCCAGGCAGCGGGCGGTCGAGGGGGTCATTCAGCCTGACTGCCTGCCTCTCTTCCGTGCGTACATCTGCGCCAGGGTGCCCTTGGAGATGGAGCACGCGGTGTCCACCGGTACGCTCGTGGCCTTCCGTGAGAGGTGGGCGCCGGAGGGACTGGAGTGCATCATCACCCCCGGCAACCAAATTTTAATTTGATTTTATATGTTTTAAAGTTCAATTTGTTTTAATTGCTGGGTTTTAGTGTCCCCCTCCTCTTTTATAGGGGGCACTTGTAAAATTTATGATTTTAAAGCCCCCCCCAAAAAAACACAAAAAAAACACAAAAAAACAAAAGAAAAGCGAATTTTTTTTTTTAAAAGGGCAGTTGAAAAGTGTTTGGAGTGTCCCCCAGATTTAACTGTTTTATTTTTGTTTCCAACAAAAAGAGAGGTGATTGATTGTTACTTACACATTGGTGGACAAATATACTTTGAACGGGGGTGGGTAACTCTAAATCCTGACAAGCTGAAATAAATTTAGGATCGATTTTACTCCCAGCCAGAATACACAACAAATCAATTTAACAAATCAGATCAATCAGTGAAACAAATCGGTTTAACTTGCATCCTTATTGTGTACTTTATGTGACATATGCTGAACAATTAGCACTTAAGGTTGAAGGCCATTCAAAACCTAAATTACACCATTAACAAGGTCCTTATGTCATTAAATAGCAGCCCCATATTTCTGCGGTGAATTTCATTCATATTTATGGTGCAAATTCAGCAATTCTTTGACACTCACAGGGAGATTGATGGTGAGCTCAAGTGCACCACATCCCACAATGGTATGGCAAAAAAAAAGGCATTGAGGGTCCACACCTAAAACAGGCAGCAGCCCTATGCATAGGGGTCAAAAACCCGTTTGAAGCTTCCTGTGCAAAATTGGGTTGCCCTGAATGCAGCTGGCGCCAGACCAGCTGTGCTCTGGGAAACCAGGTCTACATGTGGATTAACCCCCGGTCCTCAAAAGGGCAATTGAAGCCGACAACCAACAAGGTATGTTAGTAAATAATACTTACCTGACTGTGAAGCTACATTAAAACTACAGACTGCTGCTGGCTGGCTCCCAATTACCATCTCAGCCCCCGTCCCAATTGCCCCTTATTCTGGTTCTCCCTCCCTTTCCCGATCGCCCCTCCCTTTCCCGATCGCCCCTCCCTTTCCCAATCACCCCCGATCACCCTCCCATTCCTGATCGCCCCTCCCTTTCCCGATTGCCCCTCCCTTTCCCGATTGCCCCTCCCTTTCCCAATTGCCCCTCCCTTTCCCGATCACCCCCTGATCGCCCCTCCCTTTTCCGATCGCTCCTCCCTTTCCCGATCGCCCTCCCTTTCCCGATCACCCCTCCCTTTCCTGATCGCCCTCCATTTCCCGATTGCCCCTCCCTTTCCCGATTGCCCCTCCCTTTCCCGATCGCCCCCCAATCGCCCCTCCCTTTTCCAATCGCTCCTCCCTTTCCCGATCGCCCCTCCCTTTCCCGATCGCCCCTCCCTTTCCCGATTGCCCCTCCCTTTCCCGATTGCCCCTCCCTTTCCCGATCGCCCCTCCCTTTCCTGATCGCTCCTCCCTTTCCCGATTGCCCCTCTCTTTCCCGATCGCCCCTCACTTTCCCGATTGCCCCTCCCTTTCCCGATCGTTCCTCCCTTTCCTAATTGCCCCTCCCTTTCCCGATCGGCCCCCAATTGCCCCTCACTTTTCCGATTGCTCCTCCTTTTCCCGATCGCCCCTCGCTTTCCCGATTGCCCTCCCTTTCTCGATCGCACCTCCCTTTCCCGATTGCCCCTCCCTTTCCCGATCGCCCCTCCCTTTCCCAATTGCCCCTCCCTTTCCCGATCGCCCCCCAATTGCCCCTCCCTTTTCCGATCGCTCCTCCCTTTCCCGATCGCCCTCCCTTTCCTGATTGCCCCTCCCTTTCCCGATTGCCCCTCCCTTTCCCGATCGCCCCTCCCTTTCCCAATTGCCCCTCCCTTTCCCGATCGCCCCCCAATTGCCCCTCCCTTTTCCGATCGCTCCTCCCTTTCCCGATCGCCCTCCCTTTCCCAATTGCCCCTCCCTTTCCCGATCGCCCCCCAATTGCCCCTCCCTTTCCCGATTGCCCCTCCCTTTCCCGATCGCCCTCCCTTTCCCGATTGTCCCCCGATTGCCCCTCCCTGTCCCGATTGCCCCTCTCTTTTCCGATCGCCTTCCCGTTCCCGATCACCCCTCTTTTATCTAGTCCCCTTTCCGATTGCCTCCCCTTCCATGACCTACCTGAGGGCTGTTGCTGGCGATGCAGTGGCGTGAAATGTAAAAGCCCTACACAGGTGAGCTGCCTGAGGACACCCAGCCAGAGTCCACGGCTCACGCGCAGGAATCCATCGAATTGCTAGGCCATGAGCTGCTACTAAAGAGCTGCTGACAATTACTAACAACTTTGAAAATGACTTGGAGTTGGTAGAATGGAACAGTCTCTCCTTCCTTTCTCCCAAACCCTTCATGCCTCTAGGATATGATCCGTTCTCCTGCTATTTCCCTCCTCACTTACCCACGGTTATCTTTTTGAGATCACCTCGCCCTGTCAGTGTATGTGAGAGTTGCCTCACCTGTCTCCACATCCCTGACCTCGATCTCTGAGGTTTCTCCTCATAATGTCCACATCTCTGAGGCCCTGACTATCTCCTCATATTCTGTTGCTAAGCCCTGACCTCTATCTCTGAGGTTTCTCCTTATATTTTGCCTCTGCGGGATTTGTGTTCCAGGGTTCCCCTCTGCACTTCATATTTCTGAATGACCTCCACCCTCTCTATGAGGTTACCCTCTGCCTCTGTGTTTTCAGAAACCTTCCACATGCATTGGATGATAGAAAATCATAGGTATGAATGATTAGAAGGCAGATATTTAATCTAACTTTTATAAATTAAGAAGTGAAAGCCTCAAAGTAATGTCTAATTGTTATCTAAACTCTAAAATTGAGATTACACTCTATACATCACTACAAGTAATGTGTTCATTTTATAATAAATAACTGCCTTGTCTCAGTGGTAAAACTCTCATCTCTGAGAACGAAGGTTCAGGGTTCACCTTCCACTCCAGAGACGCGCACATAACCTAGGCTGACACTTTGGGGCAGTACTGAAGGAGTGCTACACTGTCAGAGGTGCTGTCTTTTGATTGAGACATTAAACTCTGCCCTCTTAGTCGGAAATAAAAAAATCCTGCAGCGCTATTTTGAAGAAGAGACGGTTAATTCTCCCCGGTGTCCTGCCCAATAGTTATCCTTCAACAAATACCACTAATAAACAGTAATAACAGATTGCAAAGTGCTGCAGTACAGCGGGACCTGGGGGTACTTGTGCATGAAACAAAAGGATAGTATGCAGGTACAGCAAGTGATCAGGAAGGCCAATGGTATCTTGGCCTTTATTGCAAAGGGGATGGAGTATAAAAGCAGGGAAGTCTTGCTACAGCTTTATAAGGTATTTGTGAGGCCACACCTGGAATACTGCATGCAGTTTTGGTTTCCATATTTACGAAAGGATATACTTGCTTTGGAGGCAGTTCAGAGAAGGTTCACTAGGTTGATTCCGGTGATGAGGGGGTTGACTTATGAGGAAAGGTTGAGTAGATTGGGCTTCTACTCATTGGAATTCAGAAGAATGAGAGGTGATCTTATCGAAATGTATAAGATTATGAGGGGGCTTGACAAGCTGGATGCAGAAAGGATGTTTCCACTGATGGAGAAGACTAGAACTAGAGGGCATGATCTTAGAATAAGGGCCCGCCCATTTAAATGAGATGAGGAGAAATTTCTTCTCTCTTTCAGAGAGTTGGAAATCTGTGGAATTTGCTGCTTTAGAGAGCTGTGGAAGCTGGGACATTGAATAAATTTAAGACAGAAATAGACAGTTTCTTAAATGATAAGGGAATATGGGGTTATGGGGAGCGGGCAGGGAAGTGGAGCTGAGTCCATGATCAGATCAGCCATGATTGTATTGAATGGCGGAGCAGGCTCGTGGGGCCATATGGCCTACTCCTGTTCCTGTTTCTTATGTTCTTCTGGTCATTTGTGGGACCTTGCTGTGTGCAAATTGGCTGCCACATTTTTCTCTGTTATACTTCAAAAGCACTTCATTGGTTGTAAAGCTCGTTGGGGTGGCCTGAGGTTGTTTTAGGTGCTATATAAATGTGAGTTCTTAATTTTATAATATGTATTAGTGTGATTTCAGGGTTGGTTTTGTTCAATTTCAGGCCCATTCTAAAGTCAACACAGGCCCTCGGTGTTCCTGTCCTTGCTACATGATCACATTCACACTGCAGCAGTAATAGATGTCACTGTGAGCTTTTGAATAAAAAAATTGCAATTGATTACTAGAAAATGAAAAGAAAAATTGTAAATGCAGGAAATCTGAAAAAAAAACAGAAAATGCTGGAAAGATCCAGCCAGGTGTATCAGCATCTGAGAAAGGAAAAGATAGGATAATGTTTTGGTTTCAAACCCTTCCTTATTCTGACAGAGGATGCCACCCAGCTTTTGTGTTTGGAGATGCTGACTTTTCTGGGAGCATGTTCTATATTTATACCAGGAAATAACATGGTCAGAATATATCATTTTCTATATTCAAAAAATGAATGTAATTGAAACTGACAAGGGAAAATTAGGAGCATTATTGAATAACTATTATGATCTTACTCTTGTTTATATTTCCGAGAAGGGGGTGGAGGGTCAGAAATCAACTTCAGTCTTTTGAAATGAGAAACCTTTTCATGAAATGAACTTGCCCCACAGCAAACCAACACTTGATATCAATTAACCAGGCCTGTAAAAATTTATCTTCAAAGGTGTAAGAGGTCACAATTGTTGTGCATCCAACCTATTTATAGCCCATATTCATTCATTGTCTGATCCTCCAGCGGATAATCGCATCATGCAATGTGGAAACTTCGCCCCGAACAACTTCTGTTGAAACAATTTCAAATAAAGTAAAATATTGCCTCATTCTTTCGACGCTCAAAGTGCTGACTCCACTGACCAAACCATCACTTCTGAACAAGCCTAGTGTATGCGGTGCTTTTGATTGAAGCTTAGCAAAACCAAAAGTGCTTCCACAGGCTTGGAGTTGTTAGCAAATGTCGCATCCACTTGCTACAAATACTCTGAAGACAACAATGCGGATAGATCTGTCTCTGTACTTCTCAATTCTCTCCGGACATGATCTGGTCATTTATTTAATTACTGTTTGTGGGAGCTTACTGTATGCAAATTGCCTGCTATGTTTCCGAGATTACAACAGTGACTTCTAAAATATTTCATTGGCTGTAAGATGTTTTGGGATGTCCTGAGGTCATGAGAGGCGCTATATAAATCAATATACTATCAATGCAAGTCTCTCTGTTTTCTTTTTAAAGATGTCCTTTGAAGGATATGGTTCTCAGGGGATGGGGGCTGGGGGGATGGTGGGTGGTGCTCAGTCAGCTCTCCAAACCCTTACCCAAATGGCATTCTTCATTTGTTAGCTTAGACATTGAACATTGGCAAGCTTTTTGATAGTAGAGGTCATTACAACAGAGTCAAATCTAGACCTCACATGTCATCCACCCATGACCTTTCCAATTAAGGTCAATGGATCAGGAACAAGAACCTTGGCTTCTGCTTTGATCCCCCCTCTTGGATCTTCACGGGAGGAGGAGTAAAAATAAGTCCGGGGTAGTTGTCCTGTAAAGTCACCTTCTCAGTGAAGGTACAGGGAGATGTGAAAAGCCACGTGGTGGGGGTGGGGTGGGGGCGCAGAGAACGGAAGGAATATTGGAAAAGTATCAATAATAAATATGTTAGTGCTTGGGGTAGAAGGAATGGGCAGGTACATAAACATCTCACTGCTAGGATTGCTTACATGTTATTCTCAAAATGTCACTTTTAAGTGAGAAAAATAGTCACAGTATTTTCTTATTTGTTATTATTGATCCGTGCTCTGAAATATAGATAATATACTGGAAATACAATTCATTGTTTGAAAGTGAATATGTAATTCTCTTTTGAAGCTATATAGTCCACCAGCAATCAATATCATTGAATCTTTAATGAGCTGTGACATTTTATCGGAGCAACCAGATTCTATTTTTTTAATTAATTTTTTATTTTGACTTCAAGAGTATAAAATTCCCCAATGCAAAATTCCACCTCTGTGCTTGGCTTTGATTTTACTCAGTCTCATTACTAAATACTAGAATTAGATTGTACATGGTCCTGGGTTATCCAACTTGCTGACAACTGGGTGAAGACACATTCATTGTTTTGAACCTCTGAGAGCAGCCACATTTTTTGCAACATAAATAAACTTCAATTACTGTTTTAAAAACTGTGATATTAGGGCAGAGTTATTAATATGAACCTGAATTTAATAGATCTGACTGCTCAGGGTACAAATGATTATGTGAAAATGACTTTGGTTTATATTGTGTGCATTCAGCATAGATCATAACAATAATTTGCATTTTCACAAAGATGAAGATATCAGTTTCATCAGAATATATAAATGAGATGTTAAATCAAGGCCCCGTCTGCTCTCTCTCGAGCGAATGTAAATGATCCCCTGGAGAAGATATGGGGCATTCTACGCGGTTTCCTTGGCCAATATTTATTCCCCAACCAACATCACCAAAACAGATCATCTGGTGATTTATCTCATTGCTGTTTGTGGAATCTTGCTCTGCACACATTGGTGGCCGTGTATCCGACATTACAGCAGTGACTACACTTTAAAAGTACTTCATTGGCTGTAAAGTTCTTATGGATGACCTGAGGTTGTGAAAGGTGCCAAATAGATGCAAGTTGTTCTTCAGTAAAATGCTTTGGGACGATTTTCGCTGAATACTTTAGGTGCTATTTACTGTGTAAATTGCCTTACTCTCATAAAAACTGTTCTAAAAATCTTACACAGTGTCATTAAAATGTATGTAAAAATAATTGCATTCCTTGAAGCAAATAATTACCTTTACAAGCCCTCTGTTGAAGAACAGTGTTTCAACTCATTACTTTCAATGGTTTCAGAGACTTCAAAAGTAACAAATGAAAAACAAAGCACCATTCCCTCACAGTCAAAATGTTGCGTAGATTAATTGCTTAGAAACATAGAAAATAGGTGCAGGAGTAGGCCATTCGGCGCTTTGAGCCTGCACCGCCATTCAATGAGTTCATGGCTGAACATGCAACTTCAGTACCCACTTCCTGCTTTCTCACCATACCCCTTGATCCCCCTAGTAGTAAGGACTGCATCTAACTCCTTTTTGAATATATTTAGTGAATTGGCCTCAACAACTTTCTATGGTAGAGAATTCCACAGGTTCACCACTCTCTGGGTGAAGACGTTTCTCCTCATCTCGGTCCTAAATGGCTTACCCATTATCCTTAGACTGTGATCCCTGGTTCTGGACTTCCCCAACATTGGGAACATTCTTCCTGCATCTAACCTGTCTAAACCCATCAGAATTTTAAACGTTTCTATGAGATCCCCTCTCATTCTTCTGAATTCCAGTGAATACAAGCCCAGTTGATCCAGTCTTTCTTGATATGTCAGTCCCGCCATCCCGGGAATCAGTCTGGTGAACCTTCGCTGCACTCCCTCAATAGCAAGAATGTCCTTCCTCAAGTTAGGAGACCAAAACTGTACACAATACTCCAGGTGTGGCCTCACCAAGGCCCTGTACAACTGTAGCAACACCTCCCTGCCCTTGTACTCAAATCCCCTTGCTATGAAGGCCAACATGCCATTTGCTTTCTTAACCGCCTGCTGTACCTGCATGCCAACCTTCAATGACTGATGTACCATGACACCCAGTTCTCGTTGCACCTCCCCTTTTCCTAATCTGTCACCATTCAGATAATAGTCTGCCTCTCTTTTTACCACCAAAGTGGATAACCTCACATTTATCCACATTATACTTCATCTGCCATGCATTTGCCTACTCACCTAACCTATCCAAGTCACTCTGCAGCCTCATAGCATCCTCCTCGCAGCTCACACTGCCACCCAACTTAGTGTCATCCGCAAATTTGGAGATACTACATTTAATCCCCTCGTCTAAATCATTAATGTACAATATAAACAGCCGGGGCCCCAGCACAGAACCTTGTGGTACCCCACTAGTCACTGCCTGCCATTCTGAAAAGTACCCATTTACTCCTACTCTTTGCTTCCTGTTTGCCAACCAGTTCTCAATCCATGTCAGCACACTACCCCCAATCCCATGTGCTTTAACTTTGCACATTAATCTCTTGTATGGGACCTTGTCGAAAGCCTTCTGAAAGTCCAAATACACCACATCAACTGGTTCTCCCTTGTCCACTCTACTGGAAACATCCTCAAAAAATTCCAGAAGATTTGTCAAGCATGATTTTCCTTTCACAAATCCATGCTGACTTGGACCTATCATGTCACCTCTTTCCAAATGCACTGCTATGACATCCTTAATAATTGATTCCATCATTTTACCCACTACCGATGTCAGGCTGACCGGTCTATAATTCCCTGTTTTCTCTCCCTCCTTTTTTAAAAAGTGGGGATACATTGAAAGATTATTAACAAATATTGCTGATAGAGAATTCAAGCTCTGCAGCCAGGCTGCATTTAGACAGGCTGTGAAAAAACACAGGCCACATTGCATTAAGTCATCAATCAACTTGACATTTTCGGACCTTGGGTAGCGAGCTAATTAAAACGTTAAAAGACTAGTAATTGAGCCAATAAGGTCAAAGAAGGCGAGTTCTTTTCTGTAAATTGAACCCGGTATAAATACAGCCATTTTGACCATGTGGTCCCAGTAAGACAAAGGAACTGGCAATCAGCCAGCTGCTTGTTGCTCTCTGCCAAGATTAAAAAGTTAAAACTACCATCGGAGTTCGTATTTCATTGGAAATTAAGAGATCTAACAATTTTGGCGCTGCAAACAGGATCGCTGAGGAAAGAAACTGAATTTTGGATATCGGACCTACATATTGAGGTAAGGACACCTCTTTTTAAAAAGTCCTCGGTCAAAAGTCTAAATTCGCCTCTCCTTCTACGCGATTCCGAAAGCCTCCGGTTTGCGAACCCTCCGGTTGGTAGTCGGCTCGAGGTCCCATAGACGTCTAAACTTCGGCGGTGTGTTAGTTAATTAATCACCGACCTATTGATCGGCTAGCAAGCCTACGACTCGAGACCCCAGTAAAGAACTCAGTATAATGGCAGCAGGAGATAAGAGCAAAGAATTGCCTGCAACTGTTAAAGGTGGGCAGGCACCACCTGAAGTTTCGCTAGATGAAATCCTCGAACAGTTGAAAGAATACATAGAGCAACAATTCAACTTATCTAAAACCTGTATTAAGATCGAACAAAAGTATGGAACCTCCAAAGGACAATGGTCCTTGGACAAGATTAAAAGGGTCTGGGGAAAAACGACCCGTATGAAAAATAAAGAGCGAACTAGATGATCCCTAGCAGTTATGGGCCAGATCCGAAACCAGAATGAAATTATAATGTGTTCCCAACATGATCGAGAACTGACCGGTACAAAGGACCAATTGCAAGCTGTTTGTGCACAGCTGCGACAGAAAAAGCTTGAACTTGAAAAGCTGGAAGCGGAAGTTAAAGATCTTAAAGGTGAAATTAAAGAATGGAAAAAATCATTAGGTCAAGAGACAGTAATAGGAAAAGGAAAATGTATTGATCAATTCCCAGGATACCCATGTTTGGATAAATGAAAAGCGCAAACCTGAAGACACGACCGAGGAATAGATACGGATTCTGAATCCTCCGACAATACAGTGTCGGAGGATGATGAATTAGGGGTGCGCTTTGCCCCGTTTAAAAAAAGACGAGTTGTAGTCAAATCAGAAGAGACTGCAGATGAGGACGGAACCAAAAAAACAAAGAGAAGGGTGTACGAAGAATACTTAGTTCATGATCCGGCAGACCCAGAGAAAATTGATAAATGGTCCAAGGAATTGCCCAATCCAAAGAAAGGGGGAGTAAAAACGTGGGACCAATTGGACCACTTAAGAAATATATATCAACTTCATCCCTGGGACGGAGTGCAAATTTTGACCATAATGGTGCCAAAAACACAGGGAAGAAAATTGCATGACAAGATAGATGAAGCTTTGGGGCAGAATGAGCAAGAATTAGACGCAGGATGGGAGGCGATTAAACACTGGCTGTAAGCCTTCAGTCCAGCAAAGACAGACTGGGGAAAAATTGCAGCCTGTCAACAGAAAGGAACAGAGGAGGTCCTGGAGTATGACGAGCGGTTTAGATGCACGTGGCTAGAACATTCGGGTATGAATAATACGGATGAGGAAATGGATGAGCAAGTGTTTGGACCCCTGAAAGCAGCTTTCGTGGCAGGTCTAAAGCCAGAACTGTCCAAAATGCTTAAAGTAGTGTTACCGGACTGGGAAGGTAGAGGAACTACCTTTGCAGCATTGGTGGATCGATGTAACCAATTAGATCGGGATATGGGAGCTAAAGTCCGAGCTGTACAGGCTATGGGATGGAAATCCCAGGATTCCGTGAAACAGTCATTAGGAAAATTACCCGGAAAATGTCATTATTGTGGGAAAGAAGGTCACTGGGCCAAGACGTGCAGGGCCAAACAGAAAGGTCGTGGCTGGGGAAGAGGACGCAGCCAGGGATACAATTCAGCCAACAAGCCAGGCTTGTTACAAGATAACGACTTCATAGAAGCATTTAAGCGACTGACAATACAACAACAGAAGGAGTTACTTGGGATAGCAAAAAACGATTAGAGCCCACCCTGGCTCACCTCCTCGCACTAATACAACAAAGGGGAGATGGGCTATATATAACTGTGACGATGGGCGATAAGGATGTGGACTGTCTTTTAGACACAGGGGCGGAATTAACATGCTTACCCCTACAATATGGAGACTTTTTGCCGTTGGATGGTAGGGTACGTACAGCCTATGGAGTTGGAGGCCATAAAATGGAAATTAAAAGGACAACACCGGTACTTATAGGGCTGGGTCCACATGAACTAACCACGCCGGTCTGGATATGCCCAGTAGATCAAACCCTTTTGGGAATGGACGTTCTAATCCAAGTAGATTCATCGTTGCATTTTGAGGATGGTCGGGTGACATAGTCAATTAGAACTTTGAAGAAAGAAGAATTGAAGGAACACCATGGCCCCAGGCACTACCAATAGTGCTATGTAGTATTAGGGCAACCCCGAACAGAACTACAGGTCTAAGCCCATTTGAAATTATAACAGGAAGACCCATGTCGCTGCCAGGAACTATCGATTTATGGAAAGCTGATGTTCACTTAATGAGTGACACTTTGTTATCATACTGTCAGAACTTAACCAATGCTATTAGTTCTGTTTCCCGACAGGTATCGGCAGCTTGGGGTAATCCACCCGAAGGAGGACACGACATCATCCCGGGAGTCTGGGTGTATGTGAAAAAGTTGCATAAAGAACCTTTGGGTGCCAAGTGGGAGGGACCTTATCAAGTGTTATTGACCACCCAGGCAGCTGTTAAAGTCCAAGGAAAGAAAGCCTGGATCCATGCTTCACACGTTAAACGAGCACCCGTAACTGAAGCTGAAATCTAATAAGGACAATTACTTCTTGCGAAAATGTATAAATTTACTGTATTATTGATTGTAGGTATCCTAGGCATAGGCCTACTTCTTACTAGCCGACCTTCTGCACCAAAGGGAAATAGTAGGGTAGCAAGGGAATTACATGTAAATACCTTTTTATATATGTCATACATTTATGCCAAACAAGGTAACATTTCTAGTTGTTGGGTGTGTGCGCATATTCCTATTCACTCAAAGGGAGGGATTCCCTTGAGGCCAGTTCCCTTGAATATCTCGGAAATGGCTGAGTGGATAATTAATCAAAACAAAACAGGCAATGCGTTTCAGGATACGGAAAACTGGGCACGTAAATGGAAGTCAGCAGGTTACAATCTGACTACCTTTGAAGGGGGATACCAACCGTGCTACAATAATTCCAAACGGCCCCCATTTTTTGTTATCACTAATACAACGGGAATAGGAAGACCGGGGGAATCGGTCTGTCTGATTAGAAACATCAAAGGAGGCCAAAATATGGGGTATAGTAACTGCTCCCGGAATTATAATATAATCAAGCCACGGAACTGTCCAAACTGGGCCGATGTGGGAGTTTTTAACGTAACGGGGATTCTGAATAAAACAGATGGAAAAGCCTGGACAGGCCCCGGAGTGTTGCTGACAAAGAAACAGCTAACATTCATTGCATATAATGGCACCTATTGGGTGTGAGGCCACAAGGCCTACCCTTGGCTGCCCCAGAATTGGATGGGATCCTGCTATTTAGCCTACATTGTGCCTTATATGTATCATATAAAGTCACTGTCGGAACATTTACACCGGCCTAAGAGAGCTATCATAGAAACAGAGAGGTTCTTTGCCATTCTGATCCATGGGTATGGGACCACCAAACTGGCAAGGGAATCCATTAACATGGCATCCGTTGTGGAACGAGTAGCCAATGATACCTCAGAGGCCCTAGTTAAAATCAAATGCAGAAATGGTAGCAATCCGCACATTAGCCCTACAGAATAGACTGGCCCTTGATTACATCCTGGCTGAAAAGGGAGGTACTTGCGCCCTACTCGGAACTGAGTTTTGCACATATATCCCAGATAGCTCCGAAGAAATTACCCACTTAGCGAAGCATATCCAAAAGGAGGTAGAAAAACTTAAGCAACCCCTATCATTCACTTTGTGGAGTGGAGCCACTGAATGGCTAGGTTCAATAGGAACTTCATTGGTGGAAGGTTTAATTCTATTTGTTGTAATTGTTTTACTTTTATATTGTTTGTTTATGTTGATTAAATGTTGTTGCGACCAGGTGGCTATAGCTGCTGTCCCGCATGTGAGACACCTTGCAGGTCCCAGCAGACCGTCTGTACGTGGCACAGGAGTATGTTATGCTTAAGGAAAGGTAGTTTACTGGTTGAATTAAGATATTGATTTGGATTAAATTGGAATAAGGTTAATTAACCTACTAAAACCAGACTTCCATTGTGGAACTCGGGTTGGTGTAAATTTGTGTGGAAGGTACTAGTCCAGACATGTGGCGAAACACATCAACAAATTTTAGAAGGAAACTCTATTAACATGTATGAAATTATTTTGTAGAATGTTTAACCAGTGACACCTGGTGTTTTATGATTCAGTTTGTGAAAGAATCAAAGGGGGGATTGATAGAGAATTCAAGCTCTGCAGCCAGGCTGCATTTAGACAGGCTGTGAAAAAACACAGGCCACATTGCATTAAGTCATCAATCAACTTGACATTTTCGGACCTTGGGTAGCGAGCCAATTAAAACGTTAAACGACTAGTAATTGAGCCAATAAGGTCAAAGAAGGCGAGTTCTTTTCTGTAAATTGAACCCGGTATAAATACAGCCATTTTGACCATGTGGTCCCAGTAAGACAAAGGAACTGGCAATCAGCCAGCTGCTTGTTGCTCTCTGCCAAGATTAAAAAGTTAAAACTACCATCGGAGTTCGTATTTCATTGGAAATTAAGAGATCTAACAATTGCTAATTTAATTTAAGTGGTATCAGTTGAAATAACAGAAGGAAGGGCTTGTAATAATCTTCTAAATGGATTCATTACAACTGATTGTGGATGGAAGTACCCATCGATTTGCATTTGTCCTGTCCTTGGGCCTGTTCAGATTTTAAAAGATGAGACATTGGGCTGGATTTTGGGCTTTTTGGATTTTGGGGCATTAATCGCAGTGGGCCGTTAAAGTTAGCGCCTGAAAATAGTTTGTGCCTCCGACTGCAAGTTTTGGTGAAAATGTAAATCGGAGGAGCGTTGATGTTAAGTCAGGCATTACACAATGGACTTTGTGCGCCCGAGCTGAAACTTACGGTGATAAAGAAGTTTCATTGTTGTTTAGTGCCCTGCAAGATAACGTTGTATATTGAATGGTTTTATTTTGGTGGGGTTACTTTTGTGACTTTGTTGCAGTAAAATTATGACTCATCATTTGCCATTGGTGTGTTGTGCATCATTCCAACGTTCACCAGAGATGTGCCTTTATGGGGGCACATAGCGTGTCCAGTATTAGCTCCATCCCTCAGTTTGCTCCATTTAGGAGAGCCAGTCCATTATGAGCTGGCGACATACGAGTGTTGGTCCAGCAGCATCTCCACACTGTCTCCCCTCATCATCATAGGCAATCCCTCGAAATCGAGGTAGACTTGCTTCCATTCCAAAAGTGAGTTCTCAGGTGATTGTACAGTCCAATACAGAAATTACAGTCTCTGTCACAGGTGGGTCAGACAGTGGTTGAAGGAAAGGGTGGATGGAGAGTCTGGTTTGCCGCACGCTCCTTCCGTTGCCTGCGCTTGTTTCCTGCATGCTCTTGGCGACGAGACTCAAGGTGCCCAGCGCCCTCCCGGATGCTCTTCCTCCATTTAGGTCTTTGGCCAGGGACTCCCAGGCGTCGGTGGGGATGTTATCAAGGAGACTTTGAGGGTGTCCTTGAAATGTTTCCTCTGCCCACCTGGGGCTCGTTTGCCATGTAGGAGTTCCGAGTAGAGCACCTGCTTTGGAGTCTTGTGTCGGACATGCAGACGATGTGGCCCGCCCAACGGAGCTGGTCGAGTGTGGTCAGTGCTCGATGCTGGGGATGTTGTCCTGATCGAGAACACTGACGTTGGTGCGTCTATCCTCCCAGGGGATTTGCAGGATCTTACGGAGACATCGTTGTGGTATTTCTCCAGCGATTTGAGGTGTCTACTGTATATGGTCCACAATTATGGTCTACAAGGCTGTAGTGATACCCGCCCTCCTGTTTGACTCAGAGACATGCCTCCCCTGTGGATGGGATGGATATCCAATGGGGGCCTCACCAGGCTCCTCTTCATCCTCCTCCTCCTGAGATGGGCCTGCAACCCCCACTGGCAATGCCTGGCCCCTCATGATGGCCAAGTTGTGCAGCATGCAACACATCACAATGAATTCAGATACCTGTTGAGGGGAGTATTGAAGGCTGCCTCCAGAGCAGTCTAGGCATCGGTCTGCCTGTAGGAGATGGCATGTCTCTGTCAGCACTTCCTTTCGAAAGCACAGTCTTCTCACACACTGCTCCTCAGTGAGCTGGAGGTCTGAGTGTTGGTGCCTGTAAACCCGTGAGGGGGTAAGCCCGCCTCCCCGGACATCTTCGGCTTCTCCTCATCCGTGGGCCGATATGGCCAAGAGTCCTTCCTCTAGCTTGACATCGCCTGGCAATAGCATGGAGCTGGCGTACTAGTAATGCCCCCATTAAATTCTCTCACTGAAGTTGTAAGGGCACTGTAATGGCAGATAAAAGTGAAGTTTGCAAGTCTGAGCTTCACACAGTATTATGTGCGCAACCGCTGTAGTCAATATAATCTGCGATGTAGAATCCTCATCCCTCCATTTAAAAATGCTGCCAATACCGCCTGCTGCACCCTGGGACTGCCTGGTCTTTTCAGGTGTTTCCTGGGGCGGCGTTAAATGAGGTATTAAGGCCGAATGTTCCATCCGGGATACTAGTGCAGCATTACACAATGATTGACGTCATCTTCATGCTAAAAACGGAGGGCGGGGCGGTAAGTTTTTACGTCGGTGCAAACCAATAGCCGAATCTTCCAGCCGGGCGGTAAATCCTGGACGCCCGGCATAACGCCCAAAAACAGGATTTAACACCCCGCCGGGGCACTAACCAAGGCGCAAATGAGCCGAAAATCCAGCCCGTGTATTTATATAGCGCCTTTCATGACCACTGGATGTCTCAAAGCGCTTTACAGCCAATTAAGTACTTTTTGGGAAGTGCGGCAGCCAATTTACGCACAGCAAGCTCCCACAAATAGCAATATGACAATGTCCTGATAATCTTTTATTTGTTATGTTGATTGAGGGATAAATATTGGTCAGGACACTGGGTTAACTCCCTGGTCTTCTTTGAAATAGTGCCATGGAATCTTTTGTCCACTTGGGAGAGCAGACAGCCTCGGTTTAACGTCTCATCCGAAAGACAGCACTCCTTCAGCACTGCACTGGAGTGTAAGCCTAGATTCTTTTGTGCTCAAGTCCTTGGATTGGGATTTGAACCCACAACCTTCTGACTCCGAGGCAACAGTGCTACCCACTGAACCACAACTGACATTTTGGTCACTTATTTGTTCACTGGACCACAGCTTTCCTTTTCCTGATCTTGATGTTTTGACTTGAATATGGTAACATTTTGGTCCAACAGGCCTATCCTACCAAACATCCCATCAGATTTCTTAGTGATTCGATTAACCATATATCCCTTTTCCTGTAGCAAATTGGCTCAAGTGTGGAAAACAAGGAGTTGTGTCTCAGCAGGGGGTAAGTACTGAGGGGAGTGCCCCAGGAATTGGTGTTGGAACCACTATTACTGCTAATTTACATCAAGTCCTTGGATTTAGAAACTCAAATCAAATTGGTCAAATTTCCATATAATATTAAACTAGCAGTGGCAGTCAAGTCA
The DNA here is from genome assembly GCF_044704955.1 of Pristiophorus japonicus. NCBI lineage: Eukaryota > Metazoa > Chordata > Chondrichthyes > Pristiophoridae > Pristiophorus > Pristiophorus japonicus. Next base: position 179,257,375 of record NC_091980.1, on the reverse strand, counting down.
GAGGAGACAGCTCAGGCATTACACAATTGTTGGATAAAATATATATGGGCAGAACAAGGCTAATGAAAATTAATATCAAAAAATACTACACATAGGATAGACAAATAAACATCACATATACTTCATAAATGTCACAAATAGACCAGGATGAAGTTGAAAAAGAGCTAGCGGTCTTAGTAGGTTTGACATTCAACATAGAACCATAGAGGTTTGCTAGCTGGCCTGCGGGCAGGAGCCTCTTTAACTCTTTAGCGCCTGAAGTAATCGGTAAAAATCGGCCCCTACATGTTGACGTCCCACTTGTTAACATTTCTGTTGATTGCTGGTCTTTGCAGTGCTGCTGTGCTCCACTGCAAAATATCATCATCATCATCATAGGCAGTCCCTTGGAATCGAGGAAGACTTGCTTCCATTCTTAGCATGAGTTCTTAGGTTGCTGTACGGACCAATACTAGAACCACAGTCTCTCACAGGTGGGACAGATAGTCGTTGAGGGAAAGGGTTGGCAGGGAGCCTGGTTTGCCGCATGCTCCTTCCGCTGCCTGCGCTTGATTTCTGCATGCTCTTGGCGACGAGACTCGAGGTGCTCAGCGCCCTCCCGAATGCACTTCCTCCACTTAGGGCGGTGTATGGCCAGGTACTCCCAGGTGTCAGTGGGGATGCCGCACTTTATCAGGGAGGCTTTGAGGGTGTCCCTGTAATGTTTCCTCTGCCCGCCTTTGGCTCGTTTGCCGTGGACGAGCGCTCTACTTGATGCAAAATATGGAGGCCTGCTGGTTGCTATGAAGGGGAAAACGCATGGGCCCAGCTCCCCACAGTTACCTTGTGGATATAGAAGGCACCATTCAAGGAACTGTCTGTAGGAAACTTGTGCGCTGGCAGTCGACAAGAAGAGAACTTTTGACTGGTAGTGAATAACTACAGGTTTCTGGGTTAATGAAGACAAATTGCAATAAAAATCGCCGCAAAACAAATCGCTCCAAGAGTTAACAGTCACACAGTGTCAGCTGTGGCTCAATTGGAAGCATACTTGCCTCTGAGTCAGAATGTAATCGGGCTGTGACGTAATCTAAGTGAGGAGGTGATTGTAACTAAGGACAAGCACATCCATTGCTTTGAATTTAAAAAGTAATTTTAGCTTCAGCATACGGAGAGCAAAATCAAGTTTCAATTCTGAGGAGGCGGAGAATACTTCCCTTGACGTTAAAGCTGGCAATCAATTCAGTGCATGGAGGTCTGGGGAACAGTAATTGCCACATTGAGAATGCATGTGTAGTTTAGGCTAAAGTGTGTTGTAAGGATTATCCACATAAAGGGCTCAATTTTCCCGGGTCATTTGCGACATTTTTTTGACGTTCACCTTTTTTTGGCATAGGTATTTAAATCAAAGTTTCCCCCAGGGATCTGCGCCGGCGTAACTGAGTTAGTTACGATATTTTTACGTTCGGTTTTTTTCATGTCAAAGGAGGCGTTCCCTCATGTCTGCGCCAGTTTTAATGATTTTTCACAGTTTGGCCCAAAAAAATTTCTGTTAGATCGGTGTATCTGGCCACTCCCGAAAAACCTTCTGGTGAGTTACCAGAAAGCAGTGCACATTGAGAAATCGGTGCTGAAAGACACCATTGTTTTTCATCAAAGTTTTTGGAGGGAGTCAAGAACACTTTAAATAACCATAATAAAGATGACATTTTTTTTACCTTTCAATAGAATAAACAGAAGTTTCATGGAATTCTGAAGTTTTCATTGTTTTTTTACTCACATGCTACCACCGAGCGTCTTCAAACAGGGCTGGAGGGTAGATGCGTCGGCCGGGAGAATCATTCAGGGGCTCAGGGCTCGGCTGCAAAACAAGCCCGATGTAGGTGCCGATCGGAAGACTGCACTAGGCAGCAAATAATCCCGGTGGGGGAGAAGTCACAAGACTGCAATGAGCCTGGCGGGTGGGAGGGGGGAGAAGTCACAAGACTGCTGAGACCTGGGTGTGGTCCATACAGACCTTGGGGAGAGACAACAAAGAACCTGTCGTCCCAACCTGCCATTTTGAGCTTCTTGCAAAGGTAAAATTTAACCATGGGGGCAATACTGACAATGCCATACCTTATGCGAGCCTTCTGCATCATGGTGCTATGGAGGAGACAAATGATTCGACGTCATCGCATGAGAAACCTCAGAGCTCATAGGGTGCTGGGCAGGAGGCCTTACCCACCTCGGGTATATCGAGACAGGCATTCGTACCTGCACCTAAGTGATGCAGACTGTGTCAGAAGGCTGCATTTCTACAAAGAAGTTGTAACTGAGATCTGTGAGTTAGTTGTCAGTTGAAGTGAAGGTTACAGCTGCACTTTCATTCTATGCCTCTGAATCGTTTCAAGCTACAACTGGAGATATGTGCACCATCTCTCAACATGCAATATATGTCTGCATTGGGCAGGTAACAGCTGCACTATATGCCTGGAGAAATTATTAAATAAAGGTCCTCATGATCGCCCAGGCAATACGTGACAGGGCTATGTGCTTTGCCAGGATTGCTGACTTCCCAAAGGTACAGGGCTGCATTGATTGTACCCACATCACATTGCGAGCACCTTTTGGAGGATTCTGAGATGTACAGGAACCGAAAAGGCTTCCACTCCATTAATGTACAGCTCGTGTGTGACAACATGTATCGCATCATGTCAGTTGATGCGAGATACCCTGGGAGCACCCATGATGTGTTCATCCTGCACTAGAGCGTTATATCTGCCATGTTTCAGCAGCAGCCTGAAGGGCAGACCTAGCTCATGATGCCCCTATGCGTAACCTGGACGGAAGCTGAACAGGAATACAACATGTTGCACATTGCGACTCACAGCATCATAGAGAGGACCATTGGCATCTTGAAGCAGCGTTTCCATGCCTGGACCATTCCGGAGGCTACTTGCTGTACTCCCCTGAGATTGTCGGACAGTTCACTGTTGTGTGCTACAGGCTGCATAACATAGCCATCATGAGGCAGCAGCAAATGGTAGGAGCAGACCCACCTGCGATGAGTGTGGCTGATGATAAGGAAGAGGAAGATGCAGATAACTAGCAGGAGGAGGACGAGGACGAGGAAGCCATGCAAGTACCTGAACCCAGAGCACGACGGCGGAGGAGGGCGCGCCATCGTGCCCCTTTAACGATTGTTCGAGCCTTACGCCAGCAGCTCATCCGTGAACACTTTGCTGCCTGAAGGCTCAGCGACAACTGTTTCACTTAGACCATGTTTACTGTTTGGACCTGTTCCGTAATGTTGTGTTGTGTTAATGGAACAAATGATGGAAATGATTCTTGTTTACTTCAAAAGTTGTGTTAATAATCGAACAAATAATGTAAATGATTCAGTTTTAATGTAAAATATATTTTATTCAGAAGTTTAACAAACAGTTCTTTGTTCTTGAATAAAATTATTCTTGTATAAAACTATAAAGTTTTCAGTTATGATCACTTACAAACTTTAAGATCACTTACAAACTCTAAGATCACTTAAAAACTTTAAGATCGCTTACTAACTTTTAAACTTGTAAATTTACATAACTTACAAAAAACTTTTAATTTGAAAACAACAGTTAGAACAGTAACAATAATAATAACAACAACAGCAACAGCAGCAAAGGAAGGCTGCACCCATCTCTCCTCCACCTTATTTTAAGACCGCCCACTACGCTTGTTCCTGGTGACTCCATCACTCCTGTCCACAGGCGGTGATGCAGTGTTTCTGGGGTTGGTACCAAGCTTATTCTTTCTAAGATCTCGGGTAGTGCGCACCTGTTGGTGGGGGGGGGGGGGGTGAGGGCGGTGGGGGCAGGCGGCAATGGGCTCTTCAGAGGCTGGTGTGGGGATTGGAGTGGGAGTGACAGTTGATTCTGTCACTGGGTGCGGGGTCTGGGTGTGTTCCCTTATTGCAGCAGCTAACTCCAACATGCTGTCCCTCATGCGCCCTGACAGTGTCTCAACGACCTGCAACATTCCCTCCCTCATGTTCACTGATAGTGTTTGCACCTCTCTGACATTCCCTCCCTGATGTTTACAAACAGCGTATCTGCTACCTGTGACATTCCCTCCCTCATGATCACTGACATGGTTTCAGCTGCCTGAGATAATTCCTCACTCATGGTCCTGGACATCGTCCAGGAGATTAATGTGCAAAGTTAAAGCACATGGGATTGGGGGTAGTGTGCTGACGTGGATTGAGAACTGGTTGTCAGACAGGAAGCAAAGAGTAGGAGTAAATGGGTACTTTTCGGAATGGCAGGCAGTGACTAGTGGGGTACCGCAGGGTTCTGTGCTGGGGCCCCAGTTGTTTACATTGTACATTAATGATTTAGACGAGGGGATTAACTGTAGTATCTCCAAATTTGCGGATGACACTAAGTTGGGTGGCAGTGTGAGCTGCGAGGAGGATGCTATGAGGCTGCAGAGTGACTTGGATAGGTTAGGTGAGTGGGCAAATGCGTGGCAGATGATGTATAATGTGGATAAATGTGAGGTTATCCACTTTGGTGGTAAAAACAGAGAGACAGACTATTATCTGAATGGTGACAGATTAGGAAAAGGGAAGGTGCAACGAGACCTGGGTGTCATGGTACATCAGTCATTGAAGGTTAGCATGCAGGTACAGCAGGCGGTTAAGAAAGCAAATGGCATGTTGGCCTTCATATCGAGGGGATTTGAATACAGGGGCAGGGAGGTGTTGCTATAGTTGTACAGGGCCTTGGTGAGGCCACACCTGGAGTATTGTGTACAGTTTTGGTCTCCTAACTTGAGGAAGGACATTCTTGCTATTGAGGGAGTGCAGCGAAGATTCACCAGACTGATTCCCGGGATGGTGGGACTGACCTATCAAGAAAGACTGGATCAACTGGGCTTGTATTCACTGGAGTTCAGAAGAGTGAGAGGGGACCTCATAGAAACGTTTAAAATTCTGACGGGTTTGGACAGGTTAGATGCAGGAAGAATGTTCCCAATGTTGGGGAAGTCCAGAACCAGAGGTCACAGTCTAAGGATAAGTGGTAAGCCATTTAGGACCGAGATAAGGAGAAACTTCTTCACCCAGAGAGTGGTGAACCTGTGGAATTCTCTACCACAGAAAGTTGTTGAGGCCAATTCACTAAATATATTCAAAAGGGAGTTAGATGAAGTCCTTACTACTCGGGGATCAAGGGGTATGGCGTGAAAGTAGGAAGGGGGTACTGAAGTTGCATGTTCAGCCATGAACTCATTGAATGGCGGTGCAGGCTAGAAGGGCTGAATGGCCTGCTCCTGCACCTATTTTCTATGTTTCTATGTTTCTATGTTCCAATTTCTCGTGAGATTGCTATTACATCTCCCGACAGTCCCGCTACCTTATCACTCACCCCACTGATGGCATCCAGGAGTGATAGGGTAAGGTCAATGCTCTCCGCACTCATCTCTTAGATCCTGCACCTCAGGAGAGCGCGGTCGAGCTCTCCTTCCCTTCCTCCCCATGGACGTGGCTCGCACCCCACTACTGGGACCCACAGCCTGGGATGGTGGGGCCCTGGGTGTGCCTCGCTACACCCCTCCACTGGGAACTGCAACCATGGACGGCGGGGCCCTGGGTGTGCCTCGCTGCACCCCTCCCCGGAAACAAAAAACCTCGGAAGGGGAGGCCCTGGGTGTTCCTCGCTGCCCCACACCACTGGGACCCACAGCCTCGGACGGTGTGAAACCATGGAAAGCCCCACCAATACTCAAACCACTAGTCACGGAAGGGGTTGGCACCTAAATGGGCGGCATCTGCACCTTCTTCAAAGTCAGTAAAATAGAGGGGGCTTCATCCATCAACACCCCCTCCACCCCACCCCCACGCTCTTGGTCTGGAGGGTGGGATTGGAAGATGTTCTCCTCTGAGGCTCGTCCTCCTCAGAATCTTCTTCTGCATCTTCAGGGTTGGCCTCAAGTTCTGCAAAATATAACAGAACAGACAAATGGTTAGCAGCAGAGGAGGGGCAAGGTGGGTGGCATGAGTAGGCTCACACAGCCCAGGCAGCAGGCTGATTTGAAGGACCACGATGAATAGAAACATAGAAACATAGAAAATAGGTGCAGGAGTAGGCCATTCGACTGGATGCTCCTGTGACAGATAGCACATTGCATCAACCGAAGCGTAGCTGATGGAGACATCCCCATGAATCGAAGCATGGCTAGCCCGCGCAGTACTTAACATTTAGGAAAGCCAGACTGTGGAATTTGCAGGACTTACCCTCTCCATTGAGTGTAGGCCCAGCTTGTGCAGCGCTGGTTGCTTTTCTCCAGGCAGGACCTATCAAATCAGCGACCCTCTCTTCCAAGGGTGTCAGTGGCTGCAGATTTGCCAGGCCTCCTCCTGTTCCAGTTCTTTCCCTTTTGTTATGTGCCACCTTCCTCTGCAAAGATGATTATGCAACTTTTTAGAGAGGGGGTCTTTCTGCTGGTTGGGACACATATAGAGGGTCACATTTACAATTGCAATTCCATTGAATAAATGAAAATATTACTTACACTAACTACTTGACCAAGATCCTGCCACTTTTTACACTGGCCAACAGATCTCATGGTGGTCGCCACTGCGCAGTAATCTGCAACTTGGTTCCAGCGTTTCTTCATTTCTTTTGGTGGAACTTTTGTGTGACCTCTGCTGGTGTCCAGCTTCTGCCATCTGTTCTCAATCACAGTAGCTAATGCCTTCACTTCTTCCTGTCAGAAATTCTTGATCCGTGCACCTTCTATTGCAGCTCCGATTTTACCAATGCTCTCACATAGCACTCAACGTTCTCATACAGGCAACTGGCTCTTTAAGAATGGCCGATTGCAGACCGGGAGCTGTACTGCGCATGCACGCTCATTGGGATCACGTCAGAAATGTCTTTTTTTTCCGCGTATGTGCAGAAGGTGCGGCATCGTTTTATCGGCGCAGATAGCAGGCTCTACCCCCCGCCCCCCCACCCCCCGAGGTGATTGGACAATCTGCGCGGTGCCAAATTTGAAAAATACAGCGGGGAAACTTTGGACAAATATTTTTGGCGCATTTGTGGCCTAGAAAAACGGGTGTACTCTCGCAATATGCCAAAAAACGAGCTTGGGCAAAATTGAGCCCAAAAACTGCATGAGAAAGAGACATTGGCAGATGATATGCTGACATACATCACTAGTGACATCCTTTAGAAATCTGTAAATGTCACTAATAAGCTCTTGTGGCTAAAATTTCCTTCCGTGTTCAGATGATTTGTTCCAGCCTCAGATTATAATTGGAATTGCACAAAAATGTTTTATCCTCAAGGGCTTCAGAAGTGAGATTTAACTATCTCTGCAATATTTCAATAATCCTGTCGAAGTTTGTTCGGATTTAATTGAAGGCTTCTGCAATTATTTCATGAAACTTCAAAAACGATTAGCACTTTCTGCTGTCGAGGGATTGTCTAATTTTTCAAAATTCTCAGGAGAACAAGTAAGGACAGGTTTTATTTTGTTGGTGCCGGCAGTCAATGGAACAATTGAGCTGCAGTCCTAAAATGAGTTATCAAACTAATTTGGACATGCATTAGAGTTGACTCCCTGCCTTTTTAGCCAGTTGCCAGCAAGCAGGTGCAGGAGTCCCCCTGGTTAAAGCTGCAGTTTATATGTTGACGTTTCACATTGAGATGACATGGCATGCTGATGTGGGTTCAGTTCTATGGTGCTGCAAAATTACCCCACAAACCTGTACAGTGAATGTGACACAGAATTATACAGAGGAAGTATTGCATAGAGGCTTATATTTATTTATTCATTCATGGGATATGAGTGTCACTGGCAAGATTGGCATTTATTGCCCATCCCTAATTGCCCTTGAGAAGGTGGTGGTGAGCCGCCGTCTTTAACCGCTGTAGTCCTTGTGGTGAAGGGACTCCCACAGTGCTGACTTTGTCGAAGCAGTTTGATACAACTGTGTGACTTGCTAGGCCATTTCAGAGGGCAGTAAGAGACAACTACATTGCTGTGGGTCTGGAGTCACATACAGGCCAGACCAAGTAAAGATGACATTAGTGAACCAGTTAGGTTTTTATGACAATCCATAATTTTTACTATTACTGATGCTAGCTTTTTAATTCCAATTTTATATTCAATTAACTGAATTTAATCTCCCTCAGCTGCTGTGGTGGGATTTGAACTCTTGTCTCTGGATTACTCATTTAGTAACATAACCACTATGCTACCATTCCCAATATAGACAACCCAGGCGACTGCTTGGCTTCAGTGCTCTTTTTCAGCTATAATGCTGTGTGTCATTTAGAGCAACATCAGTGACCTCTTGGCTGCATTGCAGGTGGGTAATTCCTGCCTCTTTCATGGGTCAGCTTGATTATAGGGAGGATGTTGTCCATTACCTGGTAGTTGGTCAAAAATGGGGACTGAATTTTAGAGAATTGCTCCTGACTCGGCCTGATTATTTACTTGGCCTGGACTATTTCCTATCGTACCATTGACTGCAGGGGGTGGAGTCTGCTTGGCATCACCTCAGTGTCAGTTGTGCGGCTGCAGTCGGGGGAACTCCTCAAGGGGAACTAAACTCTCTGCCATCACAACCAGACCTGAAACCCGGAGAGGATATGGTCAGCAGGAAGAATCTTTCCTGTTTTCTGGTCTTGCCCAAAGATCAATGGTATAAGGTGCTGCATGGAATCCAAAAGATGACCAAGTTCATTGATGTGCCAGTGCACTGCCTTCTGGGCATTTCCATAGTTAGCCCTTGGACCCAGCCGTAAGAAATCCTTGAACAGAGATTTCCAGCTTTGGCCCATTATGGCTGTGCTGGCTTTTTCCCAGAGGATTCCAAAACTAACCACACTGCCCTGCTGTCTCCCCATAGCCCAGTATCTTCCCCTGCTTCAAACATTTATTCAATTTTCCCTTAAAAGATGAGTTGTGTCTGCCTCAGCTACTTTGTGTGGCAAGCCCACTATGCTCCAGCAACCCTCCGTGCAAAAAAATATTTCCACACAGCTCTCCGCTCTCCCAGTGATCATTTTAAATTGATGGCCCCTTATCACCGACTCCAACCAGAGTAAATTGTCTTTATTTATCAGAACCGTTCATAATTTAAAAACCTCGACTAAATAGCCTCTTTGTCTTCTTTCCCCCAGTGGAAATTGCCCAGTATCTTAATTCGTATCTCATGACTCTAGTTTCCCATCCGTGGTATCATCCTGGTGAATCTACGCCTTATACTCTTTATGGCTTTAATGGCCCATCAATAATAAGAACATAAGAACATAAGAAATAGGAACAGGAGTAGGCCATGCGGCCCCTCAAGCCTGCTCCGCCATTCAATAAGATCATGCTGATCTGATCATGCATTCAGCTCCACTTCCCTGCTCGCTCCCCATATAACCCCTTATCATTTGAGAAACTGTCTATCTCTGTCTTAAATTTATTCAATGAACCAGCTTCCACAGCTCTCTGAGGCAGCGAATTGCACAGATTTACAACTCTCTTAGAGAATAAATTTCTCCTCATCTCTGTTTTAAATGTGCGGCCCCTTATTCTAAGATTGTGCCCTCTAGTTCTAGTCTCCCCCATCCGTGGAAACATCCTCACTGTATCCATCTTGTCAAGCCCCCTCATAATCTTATACATTTCGATAAGATCATCTCTCATTCTTCTGAATTCCAATGAGTAGAGGCCCAACCTACTCAACCTTTCCTCATAAGTCAACCCCCTCATCCCCAGAATCAACCTAGTGAACCTTCTCTGAACTGCCTCCAAAGCAAATATATCCTTTCGTAAATATGGAAACCAAAACTGCACGCAGTATTCCAGGTGTGGCCTCACCAATATCTTATAAAGCTGTAGCAATATTTCCCTGCTTTTATACTCCATCCCCTTTGCAATAAAGGCCAAGATTCCATTTGCCTTCCTGATCACTTGCTGTACTTGCATACTATCCTTTTGTGTTTCATGCACAAGTACCCCCAGGTCCCGCTGTACTGCGGCACTTTGCAATCTTTCTCCATTTAAACAATAACTTGCTCTTTGATTTTTTTCTGCCAAAGTGCAAGACCTCACACTTTCCAACATTATACACCATCTGCCAATGTCCCATCAATAATGAATGCCGAGAACTGAAAGCAGCACTCTAACTGTGGCTTAATGATTATGTTGCATAAATTTATCATTACTACTTGTCTCTCGTACTCTATGCCCCAATTTATAAAACCCAAAGTGTTCTAAGCTTGTTTTAAGAATTCACCTCCCTTCACTCACATTTTCAGATGGTTTTGTGTTGAACTCCGACGTGTCTCTGTTAAGTTCCAAGGTTGATTTCAAATTACCCATTTGCTCGAATGGAAACAATGTTTTTTTAAATATTGGTTCATGGGATGTGGGCATCACTGGCAAAGCCATCATTTATTGCCCATCCCTAATTGACCTTCAGAGGTGTTGGTGAGCCTCCTTCTTGAACTGCTGCAGTCCATGTGGTGAAGGAATTCCCACAGGGCTGTTAGGGAGGGAGTTCCAGGATTTTGACTCAGCAACGATGATGGAATGGTGATATACCTCCAAGTCAGGATGGTGTGTTGATTTGACTATGAGCCAGGAGCGGGGTATGTAAGGAGTGCATCTCAAGAAACCTTGACCACAGAACCCATGATCTTCCACCTGTTAATTGCAAGCAGCACTTCCTATTGGGACATTAGATCACGATTCAGTACTTATACGCACTTGCTCAAAGCTTGTAATGCACTAGGGCTCAATTAAGAGCCCTTTCCTCGGCTATCTATGTTATATTGTATTGCCTGAGTGTTTGGAAGTAAAATGTGCATATTGTTCAGATTCTAGCTTGTTTGTGCCTTGAAGCTTTTGAAGAGTACAGGGGGAGTAATTTAGTCATCTGTGCCTCCCGTTAGCGCCATCAGAGGGGTGCCAACGCGGTGTCCACCGGTACGCTCGCGGCCTTCCGCGAGAGGTGGGCGCCGGAGGGACTGGAGTGATTCGTCACCCCCGGCAACCAAATTTTAATTTGATTTTATGTTTTAAAGTTTAATTTGTTTTAATTGCCGGTGATTTTAGTGTCTCCCTCCCCTTTTATAGGGGGCACTTGGAGGAAAAAAATATGATTTTAGTGCCCAAAAAAATTAACAAAAAAAAAAAAAGGGCCTTGGAAATGTTTGGTGCGCCCCCCAGATCGGGGGGGGACACGATTTAATGATTTAATGTTTTAATTTTCTCCCAAAAAGAGTTCAGAGGGGTGCCAACGAGGCGCAAACGACTTTGTGATTGGGCGGGGCGCCACTAACGACTCACGCTAAAGTCGGCGGGAGTTTAGCAATGGCAGTAACACGTGGCATCCCGCTGTGCTGCACCAGAGATGCTGACATCATCACCGTGCACAGCTCTCTGTTAGCGACCCGGACCCTAAGTTGGGTATGGACCCCTGAAGCAGCGCCAGGCGATGACAGGGACAACTTCAGGGGACATGTACCGGGTGGCCAGCCGCTACGGGATGATCATTAAAGGGGAGGCCGGCTAGTGTTGGTAAAACAAAAATGGCCGGTTTTCTTGTGGGCCCCGTTGCTGCTTTGGACGTGGGGTCCCTGTCGCGATCGGTCAACCCGACACTCTGCTTGAGTACCCCTGATCCCCGGTGGTCCAGGTAGGACCCTTTCATTAATGCAGAGTATGCAGCTTGTGCCCTTCCCTTTAATTCAGGGCAGAGCCCCTCCTACGTGGCAGCTCCATATGGTCCAGTGTGAAGTGTTGCTGAGCCGTGCGCCCCGCTCCCGAGGCATCTGCCCCGCTACCGTCCTTCGGGGGTGGGAACCCCAATTTCTCGCAAGAGGCGAGACTTCTTAGCCGCAGGTATCTCGGTAGGATGCTCCTTCTGAGAGTGGTGACCCTGCCCAGTAGTGAGATTGGGGATGATGTCCACTGAGGCACATCCTCTTGCATGGCTCTGAATATTTCTGGAAAGTCAGCGATGTAGTGACGGTGCCCAGGAGTTATATGTTTGGGTATTTACATTCAAATTATGACCATTTGAAGGGGAGTATATTTTGGTGCCCGGAGAATTGCTGCACACCCTTAGACCCTACTTAAGATAGCTTATTTTGTTATCTCGATAGGGCTTTAAATTATTTAATGCAGGAGAAAAAGGTCATGGAATTTGTCTCACAAATGAGGACTTGATCTACATATGCTCTCTGTGGCTTTAATGGGTGCCCAAAATTGAAACTGTATTATAACTTTACATTTGTTATTAACTGTACTAATCCCATCTGTGTTTGGTTTTGTGCATCCCTTCTGTGTAACCTTAGTGAGACTGAAGGTTGGGGAGGATAAGTTTTAGACTTGTGGCTCTTGTCGTACATGGCAATCCATTTAATGAGAATCTTGCCAAAGGTCATTCTCTCTCTCGAGCACACACCTCAAGAAACCATTTTACTCATCATTGAATGAAAGATTTCCACTGCGCAGCACAGTATTTACATCGTACATCTCAATATGGGTATGGTAGCATAGAAGTCATGTTTTAATGATCTGCTGTCATGTGTTCAAATTCCACCATGGCAGCTGGGGAATTTAAATTCGATAAAATAAAATCTGGAATAAAAAAGCAAGTATCAATAATGGTAGACATGAAACTAGCAGCTTAGGCTCCCTACCTGCGGCTGCGGCCTACTCCGGAGCCCTACCCACCTGACTGGCAACCTATCAAACATGCTGACTTCCAGGCGGAAATCCTGTAAAAAAAAAAAAATGCCTGCCATTGAGTTAAAAGTCCAAAACTCTGCCCCCGCAGATCAGAAAACCTGCCTCTGTCATTATCATGGCCATAATCACCATAAAACTATCGGGTCTCTCCTGTACCCCTGTGAAGTTAAAAGATGAATAATCTACAAGAAGCCCTTCTGTCTCCATCTCCAAGCCTCCCACCGTCTTGTTGCCGGATCTGTCCATATCAAAGAGATAATCATACTGCCAGTGAGATCAGTTCCAATGAAAAGTTACTGGGCCCAGTTAAATTAATATAAAGAGAAATCAATAACAGCCTCATTGATTAACCCTTTGCTAACAAAACATAGAAGAGTTTTGATGGATATGGACAGTCGTCAGTCGATGAGGGGATACATTGCTTCTTTTCATCCTTATGCTTCTGAACTGATTGTCATTTGTTTGTGGGCTCTTTCTGCCCAGAACCACAGCACCTTCAAAGCAAAAGCACATGCAATCTGATGATTGCCCCTGTTTGAAACTCAAACTCTTATTATAGAACGGTACACCAGGCTGTTTACCTTCTAGGGCCTCTTAGTTGTAAACGTAATTTAATTCTGTACATTTAGAAGCCTAAAAGCCTATTTTCCCCTCCAAAGCTGAGTTACACACTACAGCCCATACTTGAACTTGGTGTTGTGCGGGAAGGTGGCAAGGCAGACGAGAAACCAGGGGAGGCCCAAATTTTCCTTGTGCCCAGAGAAACATTCTTGCTCCTCGTGGCTCATAAGGAAACAGAAACAATGAAGGAAAATCTATTTTAAACATCCCTGACAAGAAGAACTTTAATACAAAAGAGAACTTTAAATCATGGCGGAACCACATTTAAATGCAAGTTGAGCACAAGGATATAAAGGAACATTTTTAACAGACATTACTGCCACTGAGCGCTTGAAGACTCCAGGCCAGTTTAAATTGAGTTCTTATTTAATCCGTGTTTTAGTGATTAAATAAAAGATTTCTGTGAGAGATAGTGGGGGAGAAATTCACATCATTTGCGTCTCCCACTAACGAGGCGAAAACAATTTCTAGCCCGGGGTGGGGTGGGGGTGGGGGGGAAGTGGGGAGCGCTACCACCTCCCAGGAAATTCCCGAGTTAGCGGAGGCGCAAACCAGCAGCGCCCCGCTCCCATTGGTTGCACCCTGGGCCGCTGCGACTCGTTTTCACCCCGCAGCTGAAATTCGGTAGCTCCCCGTGAGGTTGCCGCAGGCGATGTTCACGCCAGCCTCATGGGTCGCGAACCCGGCCTCATTCCGCTAATGGGACAAAAATTAAAGGGGAGGTGCGTGCCACCATTTTGCCTCAATGGCCGACTTAACGGTCCAGCCTTGCATTCACGATTTAGCCTGGTCTGTACCGCCATGTTGCAGCCCGGCACTCCGCTTCTGTGCCAGGCTGTGGCCACGGCACCCTGCTCTCTGGTGGAGAAGTGTTGGCCCCTCACCCCCATTGCAGAGCTCGCAGCGTGCTCTCCCCCTTGACAGAAGGGGAGGGCCCTGTGTTCCTGCCAGCACTCCAAGTGAGTCACCACGATTCAGGGCACGTGGGCCATAGTTTGGGCATCTGTGCTTTTGAGGCTCTGTAATCCATTTTAAAAGCAGTGTCTTGGTGAGCATGTTAAGTAGAAATAACAATTTTTTTTTCAAATGAAATGACTCGGCATCAAGTGAGAAGTAATAAAAATCACTAAAAGCGAGTACACAGGTACAAAAAATAATCAAAAAGGCTAATGGAACGTTGGCCTTTTTTCTCAACGGGGTTGGAATACAAAGGGGCAGAAGTTATGCGACAGTTGTATAAAGCTCTGGCTAGACCCCACCTGGAGCATTGCATTCAGTTTCAGACACCATACCTCAGGAAGCATATATTGGCCCTGGAGGGCGTGCAGAACAGATTCATCAGAATGATAATCAGGCTAAAAGGATTAAATAATGAGGATAGGTTGCATAAACTTGGCTTGTATTCCCTCGAGTTTAGAAGGCAGAGTGGTGAACTAATTGAGGTCCTTAAAATACTAAAAGGTCTCAATAGGGTAGATTGAGGGAAACTATTCCTCCAGTGGGGAATCCAGAACCAGGGGGCAAAATCTTAAAATTAGAGCTAGGCCATTCAGGAGGGATGTCAGCAAGCACCTTTTCACACACAGGGTAGTGGAAAGCTCTCTCCCCCAAAATTGCTGAGGATGCTGACATTTTCAAGGCTGAGATCGACAGTATGAAGTAAGGGTATCAAGGGATATGAATCAATAGCAGGTAAATGGAGTTGAGATACTGATCAACCATAATCTAATTGAGTGGCCTAACAGGCTCAAGGGACTAAATGGCCTACACTTGTTCCAAGTTCTTAGATTCAAAATTACAGTTGTCCGTGTATTAAGTGCTCGATTACCAGCCTGACCCTTTTGACACAAAAGCTAAGATGTAAAAGCACTCTGTATTAATTCTAAGCTGTTGTAGTATTATTTTTAGATACATTATTTGCATTTAAATACATCCTAACCATTTAAATACTTCCTAGCTATTTAAATACGTCCTAACCATTTAAATACTTCTCAGCTATTTAAACACATCCTAACCATTTCAATACTTCCAATCATTTGAAATAATTCCTCTCCCTTTAAATACATCCTATTCATTTACATTTAAATCCATTTCAAATCTTCAATAGTGAAACGTTAATACTCCTTTGCTCTGTTAAATCATTTGTTTGGGTTGAATGACATTCTGTGAGCACCTGCCAAAAAAGGCAGCCTACATTTGAATGAAAATCTAGTATTTAAGGGCAATGAGGGTGTAGATTGTGTGGTTATCATTTATTAGCAGTGCTGTACAGACTAATATGTGCCACGATGGGGCTTCGATGGAAAACACCATCTCCTGAAAGAAGACCTCCAACGAGGTGCATTGATTACTTGCCCCAGATTGTACTGGCTCAGAAAACAGACATCTTCGAAAAAATATATAAGTTTAAGTTAGAAAAAAAGATCAAAGGACGCAAGATCCACGAGGATATACATTGAAGAGGCATTTTGTGCAACACTGGGATAGAGAAACCACAGGATAGAGAACAAGGATGAGTTCAAGGTGCTCAATCTAGCAATGGGGGGCTCCCAATTCATAATGTATAATAACATATTAAATAATACATGTTAAGTATGGAAGAACTCCACAAGACTAAGTACTGTGAGCTAAAACTGATGTGACCTTAGTCTCTTTAATACAACTCCAGAGTGCATAAGCAGCATGGCAGGCAATCTTTTATACTCCCTTGCATGAGGTGTGCAGGTGACCCTTGGACCTCCAACAGTTGCGCCCTCTGGTGGCAAGTCTTACACAGTTACAATGTTTACATACATAACAATACAGGTTGGTAGTCCCAGAGTATTACTTCAGAGTGAGCCAGAGATTATATAAATATTAATAGTGAACAGTATAATTGAATCAAATATTCATAAGTTAACAACAACAACTTGTATTTATATAGCGCTTTTAACATAGTAAAATGTCCCACGGTGCTTCACAGGAGTATTATAAGACAAAACAAATAAATTTAACACTGAGCCACGTGAGAAGAAATTACGGAAGATGAGGTGGGTTTTAAGGAGCGTCTTAAAGGAGTAAAGAGAGGTAGAGAGGCGGAGAGGTTTAGGGAGAGAGTTTCAGAGCTTAGGGCCCAGACAGCTGAAGGCACGGCCATCAATGATTGAGCGATTATAATCAGGGATGCTCAAGAAGGCATAATTTGAGGATGCAGATATCTCGGGCGGTTGTGAGGCTGGAGGAGATTACAGAGATAGGGAGGGTTGAGGCCATGGAGGGATTTGTAAACAAGGATTAGAATTTTGAAATCGAGGCGCTGCTTAACCAGGAGCCAATGTAGGTCAGCGAGCGCAGGAGTGATGGGTGAGCGGGACTTGGTGTGAGTTAGGACACGGGCTGCCGAGTTTTGGATGACCTCAAGTTTACGTAGTGGAGGCCAGCCAGAGGTAACAAAGGCATTTTAACCGAAAGAGTAATCTTCCAGGCAGGGTAGTAGTGACAGAAGGAGTCATTTTCAAGTTCACTGCCTGGTCAGTCAGGTCACCCGCCATTCTAAGATCAAGGGGCTGAATGGCCTGCTCCTCTTCCTGTGCTCCTACAGAACACACACAATTTACATTTTTACTGATTTAAATGGAATGAAAGTCGAGTAAATTTTTCGCTGGCGGCGATCTGCTCCTCCAGGTCGCTGACCAGGCGGTGAAGTTGAAACTTACAGCATTAGACCTTTCAAAATGGATGCTAGGCTGGGAGATTTAGGCTACAAGACGGATAAGCTTAATGGCTTTTTGCCCTTCCTTCATAAACTAAAGACAGATAAGTTTTCCATACTGCAATTACTGAGTTGTGTGATAGACTGAAAAAGAATTCCTGAATCAGCAAAGAGTAGAGCGACATGATTCTGGGCAGGAAGACTTGTGCAATATATGTAGGTCAGGCCCGGAAGCTGCATACATTTGGCAGAGGAAGCTTGCTCAACTGAGTGCTCTTTTTTCCAATCCTACATTCTTACGTTTTATGCTACAAGCTACATTTCTCCGTAACTCAGCTAGACATTATTTCAGAGCAGAGTTACCAATTTATTAAAACTCAGATTCTTTTTTTTAAATTATTTGAAAAATGGAAATTTCATTGTGTAATTGCAAGTATTCTCTCATGAATGAGTTCTAGTATATTTGCGCAGTCATATAACATAATGGAGGAGAAGTTAGGCTCTCTGGGGCTCCTATTTTGGACTCTACGAGGTCTCCTAAAGTTCGGAAATGTCATCCAGGATGCGTGTGCACACTTTAGATGGGAAGTGTGCGAGACGCTATATTTATACAGGGGTGTGCGCACATACACCTAACGACCACCAGCAGCATGCAGAGCAAGCAGATCATGACTTCAATCAGTGTGCATCGCTGATTCAACACCATTTTCAAGCTCTACACTGCAGCCTGCGCCCTCTCTTAACCTCACACAGCTGAACACATTAAACCCATGAAGGACCCTTTACCACGCTATTTAAAAGGGACTGTGAACTACTTGCAGGTTAATTGCTGGATTATTTCTTCTGGCTATTGGTGTAATTCTACGCATTTTGGGAGCTTTTCCATACTTATCTCAAGTTTCAATAGTCTGCAGGGAGTGGTCTGCCTAGAGCAGAAGGACTATTTTGGTGACATAAAGGCTTGTGCTGAAACCAGTTGCTTCCAGACATGGGTGTCCTAGTAGGCCCTCCTCTTGGAATTGAAAATGACAGGGAGCATGAAGAGAGGCCACGCAGAGCAGGTTAAGCTGCTAGAAGGGGAAGAAATCCTCAAGCAATGCTTCCGCTACCTGGACCGCTTTGGAGGAACCCTGCAGTTCTCAGCTGAGCGGGTATCTAGATTTGTGTCAGTATACTGCATGCTGCACAACCTGGCCATTAGGAGGGAACAGCCATTGCCACCACCTATCAAGCGAGAAGCTGCGGAGCATGAGGAAGAGGAGGAAGTTGAGGAGGAGGAAGAAATGGAGGAGGAGGAAATCCAAGAGGAAGTGGAGGAAGAGGAAGGGAGGCTGCAACATAGACAACCCCTTTCTGCCTGGGCTCTGTGAGATCAAATAATTAATGAGCGATAACAGTAACCTCAACTCCTGTTCCCCATTTACCAGCACCCCCACGCTCTGTACCTTTCCTTTGTCACTGACAATCACATCGTCCTCTTTCCCAAAATGCAAAAATAAAAACCAACTCAAAATACACATTTTAATCTAAATTTATAAATTAAATCCTGACATAGTGCATACAAGAATAAACTAATCACCTCTGTGCATTCCCTTAGTACTTCGTCCGTGTTCCTTTGCCTTTCCTAGGACTTCTACAAGGTGCTTCCCCAGTGGCTGAAGCATGGCTGATGGAAGGCTGCTGACCTTCAGTTGAGGAGACTGCAGATGGCCTTGGAGGGCGACCTCGAGCAGCTTTGGGCTGAGAAGACCTGGCTTCAGTCTGCACCATGTCGGCCTGGGCTGCAGCAGTCTAGGCTGGCTGGCTGACAGGGAACAGCAAGGGGAGTGGCGGTGTGGCAGGGGTGGGATCATGAACGCTGTCATTCAGAGAGGGGACAGCAGATTCATCCTCCATGGAGCCACTGCCACTTCCCTGGGTGGCGCCTCAGCTGGACTGCTGTGACACTCGGAAGCCCCTTTGAACAGTGGTATCCAGAGCCATGATGGCAGCAGTCTGAGCTTCAACTGCAGCACTGAGACTTTGGGTGGCTGCTGCTTGTGCTGCAATGGAAGTTGAGACACTGGCTCCTGCGAACTTGTGCCCAGTGTCTCACCATGGACAGATCCCACCTCTACGCTATCCTCCAAAATACGTGCAGTGTCAATATCTGAACTGGTGCTGCAATAGTGAGATTGGGTGATGGTGTCTCTTCATATTCATCTTCTTCCTCCTCTTCCTGGGCAGGCTGTAGTTCTTGAGTATCTGAAATTTAAAAAGGGCCAAGCGTTGGGTTGTGGTGAGGGGAGAGGAGAAGAGAAGGGATCCTGATAGTGAAAATTTGTGTCCTAAAGATCGAAACCGGCGACATCGATTAAAGTCCCAAAAAAGACTTTAGCTGGCAGATTCATTGGCACTGTGCAGAATGGCACATTAGTGTATTGGTTGAGATTTGTAGTTTTGTCACGCAGACTCATGGTCCCCTGGAACTTGGTTAACACTGTCTAACTCACTGCATGTCGGTCAGACTGATTACCAAAATCAGGGCAACGCAAAATAAAGGCATTGGCTGACAAAAAATATTACAAGTGATATATTTTAAGGGGCCAGTTACAGTACTGCATTGAACAGTTTTATACTGGGCTATGCTTACATTCGGATATTTCTTGGAACATTATTGGTTTTGTAATATTTATTAAAAATAATTTTTCCCTTGATTTTCAAAAAAATTTCTCCATGCTCGCTTCTGCTTTTAGTTTCTGCTTTTGATTCTTTACTTTTCTTGCCGTTGTCAATTCCCATCTCATTTATTCATCCACGGTCTTTCATGTTGCACTCAATCGCCCACAGAGTCACTTTGACTTTGATGTTGTTTCCTGACATGTCGAGCTCTGCTGCAGAGTTGCCGCTAGCTAGCACAGGGAGTCTGATAGCTGGCAACAGCCAGGATGCCCCATGTACTATATCACTGTTACCAAATCAGAAAAACTACAAAGACTTTAGATTTCCCTTGTAAGCTTCTGAGAATATCTCTTTGGCAGTGAGGAAAGTGATGAAAAAGGTGCTTGTTGACCTCTGATTGGCAAACATAGAAACATAGAAACATAGAAAATAGGTGCAGGAGTAGGCCATTTGGCCCTTCTAGCTTGCACCGCCATTCAATGAGTTCATGGCTGAACATGCAACTTCAGTACCCCATTCCTGCTTTCTCGCCATACCCCTTGATCCCCCTAGTAGTAAGGACTACATTTAACTCCTTTTTTAATATATTTAGTGAATTGGCCTCAACAACTTTCTGTGGTAGAGAATTCCACAGGTTCACCACTCTCTGGGTGAAGAAGTTTCTCCTCATCTCGGTCCTAAATGGCTTACCCCTTATCCTTAGACTGTGACCCCTGGTTCTGGACTTCCCCAACATTGGGAACATTCTTCCTGCATCTAACCTGTCTAAACCCATCAGAATTTTAAACGTTTCTATGAGGTCCCATCTCATTCTTCTGAACTTCAGTGAATACAAGCCCAGTTGATCCAGTCTTTCTTGATAGGTCAGTCCCGCCATCCCGGGAATCAGTCTGGTGAATCTTCGCTGCACTCCCTCAATAGCAAGAATGTTCTTCCTCAGGTTAGGAGACCAAAACTATACACAATACTCCAGGTGTGGCCTCACCAAGGCCCTGTACAACTGAAGCAACACCTCCCTGCCCCTGTACTCAAATCCCCTCGCTATGAAGACCAACATGCCATTTGCTTTCTTAACCGCCTGCTGTACCTGCATGCCAACCTTCAATGACTGATGTACCATGACACCCAGGTCTCGTTGCAGCTCCCCGTTTCCTAATCTATCACCATTCAGATAATAGTCTGTCTCTCTGTTTTTACCACCAAAGTGGATAACCTCACATTTATCCTCATTATACTTCATCTGCCATACATTTGCCCACTCACCTAACCTATCCAAGTCACTCTGCAGCCTCATAGCATCCTCCTCGCAGCTCACAGTGCCACCCAACTTAGTGTCATCCGCAAATTTGGAGATACTACATTTAATCTCCTCGTCTAAATCATTAATGTACAATGTAAACAGCTGGGGCCCCAGCACAGAACCTTGTGGTACCCCACTAGTCACTGCCTGCCATTCTGAAAAGTACCCATTTACTCCAACTCTTTGCTTCCTGTTTGCCAACCAGTTTTCAATCCACGTCAGCACCCTACCCCCAATCCCACGTGCTTTAACTTTGCACATTAATCTCTTGTGTGGGGCCTTGTCGAAAGCCTTCTGAAAGTCCAAATACACCATATCAACTGGTTCTCCCTTGTCCACTCCATTGGAAACATCCTCAAAAAATTCCAGAAGATTTGTCAAGCATGATTTCCCTTTCACAAATCCATGCAGGCTTGGACCTATCATGTCACCTCTTTCCAAATGCACTGCTATGACATCCTTAATAATTGATTCCATCATTTTACCCACTACCGATGTCAGTCTGACCAGTCTATAATTCCCTGTTTTCTCTTTCCCTCCTTTTTTATAAAGTGGGGTTACATTGGCTACCCTCCACTCCATAGGAACTGATCCAGACCTATGACACTTTGAGAAATCATCTATCATATATGATTCTTTGGATATGAGTTGGTGTGGCATCTATTGACTTTACATCATGCAATGGTGTAAGCTTTACTCAGCGTGGCATCACTTCAGGGTCTACAGATGCATCCGTGGCTGTCCGGGTGTGCTTTCCCACGAGTGCGAGCACTCGCTTCTCTATCTTAGTGATGTCACTGGGGACTAGTGGCCCCCCACCCGTTCGCCTCTGCACGGACCTTATCGTCTTTAGCTTCTTCTGTAAAAGGTGACAGGACGAC
This sequence comes from Pristiophorus japonicus, assembly GCF_044704955.1. Classification (NCBI taxonomy): domain Eukaryota; kingdom Metazoa; phylum Chordata; class Chondrichthyes; family Pristiophoridae; genus Pristiophorus; species Pristiophorus japonicus. The sequence continues at coordinate 179,235,510 of NC_091980.1, read as the reverse complement.
GTGTCACAGATACTGATACAACACATAACCAACAGATGTAACCATGATTATTATGATTATTATCATTTTTTTACCTAAAGACATGCACCGTGACCGCAGGCTTTGAGTAAAACATTCCCGGTAAAAGTGCAAGATCTCACATCTGCTGATAGTCACTCATGATTTTTACAAATCAAATTATATAAATACATAAGTACATGTAAATCAATGTAGTACTTACTCTTGCGGATCCCACAAGGTCGTTCCATCGTTTGCGGCATTGGTTGCTCTCACGCACCTCGTTGGTCGCCGATGGACCACCTCTGCTATCTTGGTCCATATCTTCTGGTAGGCCTTTGGGGTGGGCTTCCCACGTCCTCCCTGTGTCAAATCACCCCAGCGTAACTAGACCTCCAGCAGGAGGGAGGCATTTGCCTTGTCCGAGAACCTTCTGGCTCTTTTGCAGCCTCCAATGCTTCTCTCCCACCTCTGCTCTCTCCAGCATCAGTCTCCACATGAGGTGCAGCGCTGATGGAGCAACACATGGCACCAAACGGAGAAGAGGATTGGGATAAAGAAAGCAAGGCTCTCTTAAAGGAGGCCTGCAACCCACCACACTTGAAGGGACAGTTCCACACATTCAAGCAATGTAATAGCAACTGTGAGTTAGAGGTAAAATGTGTAACTGATGATCAGAGTTGTGTACATGCAATAAGCAAGGATAAGTCATGTGATTGCGATCATGTAAAATGTATAATTGACAATCAGTTGTGTACATGCTACAAGCAAGGAAAAGTCGCACGATCGCGATTGGAGCTACAGGGTAGTCACAATAAGTAATGAAATGTTGTACGATGTAGGATTTCAACTGCACACTGCCAATGCAGCGAGCAAACATCCATCGGGAGCACACAGGTCCAACGAGCTACCCAACGCTGTAGCCTGCGTCCCTTGGACCAGAGTTATGCACCATGGAGTGTGGCAACAAGCAGCCAATACACACGAGCTGCAGAGCAAGCGATCTCAGGTGGTTAACGGCATCGGTATTGATACCCTGCCCCTGATCGGCTCTGCCTCTCAGGCACCCAATGGCATCAACCGCCACGAGCCTGAAAGTGCAAACTGTGCTAAGGTGCAGCCCCCAGACACCATCACCACCAAGGCCAGACCCGCGACCGAAGGGTCACCTGCAACAGTTCTCCAAAAAGGGACCGGGACCAGCCAGGATCCCAAACCAAACAAGTCAGCAGTTCCCTGTGCACTGCTAGACGACAGCTCCTCAGGTAGCAGCAGTAACCCAGGGCGCAAAGAAAGGACAGGGGCGGTCACAGGCATCTGTGAACTTGCCTGACGCTAGGAGCAACGGCAACAGCCCCGAGAGCAGGCAACTTGAGCCAACCGGGTTCCCACTGCCAGCATCGGGCACTGCGCCGCCACCAGACTGCCTGGACACCATCCAGCAGTTCTGGCACTAGCTTGCCCTTACACACCGGTCCTCAGGACGTATCGATAATGTATCTCACCAGTCTAATGTACTTGTCTTACAGCTGAACCACAAATGTAATGCAAACTTGTTTTCCTGGACTTGAATGTATATGAATGAAATGAGCCTCCGGCATAATCTATATGTGGCGGGTTGGGGGGTGGGGGGCGGAGAGGAGAGAATGGAGTGGTCAGGGACACACACAAACAGCACCACCAGCACTCTACTGCCAATAAAACACCAACCACTCATCCAAAATTGAAACAACTCACCAAGGGTCAACCAGATAGAGCTATGCCCAGAGCATAGTCAATGCAGGGGTGATTTGCACTAAAGGTGGACAGTGATGTCATGTATCCTACATGGTTACTGTTTGTACTATCACAAGGTGTGCCACCAGAGGGCACAGCAGTGGGAGACTTGTAGGTTATCTGTACAGGTATGCCTAGCCTAGTATAAAAGGCAGGCCACCAGGTGTGATCCTCACTCTGGAGTTATCAATAAAGGACTGAGGTCACTACAGTTCAAGTACAACACATTGCCTCGTGGAGTCCATCCAAGGACATAACACCATGTTTCAGGAGTTTGGGCACCTGGGTGTGATACCGAAGGGCTCCTGGCATTTGTTGAACCATTGCACAGCAATAAACTCATCCTTTTGGAGAGGAAGGGAGAAAATGTTGGGCGAGGGGCGGTGCGGTGAATACTTTCTATACCACCAGTAATGCTTGTAAATCGTACTTCGCTGTTGTGCCTGTTGCCAGACAAGTCTCTGGCCTCGAAATTGGTTCATGCAGCACCCGTTTTTCAGGTGCCACTCGGGCCACTAAGGCTGCAATTTGGCGGGCAGGAAGCATGCGCACATTTCCAACCACCATATTGGGTAAGGACACAAAATGTGCGTCTTTACCCATGCATATTCAAATAAGGGGTCTAATTGCTGTTTAATGCCCCTTCTCCGACCTTGATCCTGATCCCCAACTGCCAGGACCAGGATTGGGGCCTTAGGGTTCCTAACCCAGGATCTGACCCTGACTCCTAGCCCCGACCCTGGCCCAACCCCTGACCCTGAACCCTGACTCCCAGCCCCAACCCCCAGGCCTCTTTGATGTCTACCTGTTATGTTCTATCAGAACTGTGCTGATTTCCTTTTTGAATCAGTTTCCATCATGCACACTTTGAAAGAGCAGTCCAATTAGTCCCATTTCTCTGCTCTTTCCCCATAACCATTCAATTTTTTTCCTTTTCAAGTATATATCCAATTCCCTTTTGAAAGTTACTATTGAATCTGATTCCACCACCCTTTCAGGCAGTGCATTCCAGATCATAATAACTCACTGCGTAAAAAAACCTTCTCCTAATTTTCCCCCCCTGGCTGATTTTGTCATCATCTGAAATCTGTGTTCTCTGATGTCCAACCCTCTTGACAGTGGAAACAGCTTCTCCTAATTTACCCTATCAAAACCCTATATAATTTGAAGCACCTATTAACTCTCCCCATAACCTTGTTTGCTGTAAGGAGAACAATCCCAGCAACCACAGTCTCGCCACATAATTGAAGTCCCTTATCCCTTGTACCATTCTGATAAACCTCCTTGACACCCTCTCCAGGGCCTTGATACCTTTCCGAAAGTGTGGTGCCCAGAACTGCACACAATGGGCTAAATCTTGACGGGGGTGGGCTGCGTAGGCGGGGAACCCGGGGTGGGGGGGGGGGGGGGAGAGAGGGTTGGATGCGACCCCAGGGAGTCTGATCCCTGACCCCACAGGGTGGTGTGATTGGGGGGGGGGGGGTGGGTGGGAAAGCTTGGGGGGCTGGGGAAGGGTGGGTTGCACTTACCTTTTCATCAAAGTTATCCTCGCCTTCCTTCAGCTGCCGGGTTTCCCGAGGCCCAGGAAACTCATCCGGCCATGGTTACACCTGCGAGGCAGTTTAAATCAGAGGCTGCCAGTCTCCTGGGAGTGGGTCGGCTGCCCACCACTTATCCCACCTCCGATAAGCCCAAAGGTAGTTGGGTTAGGGTCGGATTTGAGATTTTTAAAGTTTCACCATCTCATCCGACTCTAACCCATCTGTTTTTGTGGGTTAAGATTCAGCCCAATATTCTAGTTGAAGCCTAACCAGTGATTTATAAAGATTTAGCATAACTTTCAGTCCATGTGGTATTTATCGTCCGCATGAACAGTCGTCCTAATCTCACAAGTGCACCCTCTTCACATATCCCTTTACTCCCAATTGCTTCAACCACCTATCTAACCTATTCTCAAATGTTGACATCGATTTCACCTACCTTGGCTGGGTCGGTGTGGTTCGGGGTAGGTGACGGGTCCCGACCTCACAGCTGGCTCCAGCCCGCTCTGTAGAAATGATTTTCCGTTGATTTGTTTTCCTTGACTCTCCTGTAGTTCAAAAATCTGTCTAACACCACCTTAAATATATTCAATGACCCAGCCTCCACAGCTCTCAACAGTAGAGAATTCCAAAGATTCATGACTCTCCGAGAGAAGAAATTTCTCCTCATCTCCGGTTTAAATGGGCGACGCCTTATTCTAAAACTATGCCCCCTATTCCCCCACGAGGGGAAACATCCTCTCTGCATCTACCCTGTCAAACCCCCTCAAAATCTTATATGTTTCAATAAGATCACATCTCATTCTTCTAAATTCCAATGAGTATATGCCCAATCTGTTCAACTGTTCTTCATATAACAACCCCTTCATCTCAAGAATCAACCTAGTGAACCTTCTCTGAACTGTCTCCAATGCAAGTATATCCTTCCTTAAATTAGACCAAAACTACGCAGTACTCCAGGTGTGGCCTCACCAATACCCTGTACAGTTGTAGCAAGACTTCCCTACATTTATACTCCATCCCCCCTTGCAATAAAGGCCAGCATTCCATTTGCCTTCCTAATTACTTGCTGTACCTGCATACTTACTTTTTGTGTTTCATGTACGAGGAAGCCCAGATTGCTCTGTACCACAGCATTTTGTAATCTCTCCCCATTTAAATAATAATTTGCTTTTTTATTCTTCCTACCAAAGCGGATAACCTCACATTTTCCCACATTATACTCCATCTGCCAAATTTTTGCCCACTCATTTAACCTATCTATATCCCTTTGCAGATTCTTTGTGTCCTCCTCACAACTTGCTTTCCCACCTATATTTGTATCATCAGTACACTCGGTCCCTTTATCCAAGTCATTAATATAGATTGTAAATAGTTGAGGCCTGAGCACTGATTCCTGTGGCACCCCAATAGTTACATCTTACTAGCCACCCCTCACATTCACCCTCATCCTAGTCCAATCATACCAACTAATCACACACAATGTTAGGCACTTGGGTGTTTTAGCCAATGTTCATGTAAAGTTTCTGTTAATGCGATGTCAAACATTGAAACCAATGGGCCGAAAATTGCGGCCTCACCGGGTCTGTACGAAGTGCGCACGGACCTGGTGAGGCCTCGCAAAAGCCGGTTTTCGGGGCGTGATGCGCATATGCCGAAAACTGTTTTTTCCGATCTAGGAGAAGGACATTTGTGCGGGAGTGATTGGGCTATTTGCCCAAATCATGCCCAGCGAATGTCCTTCAACCTTTTATGCCTGATAAAAGCAGGTGCATAGCTTACTTTGACCAGCATAAGAGTTTTAAAACATAAAGAAATTACATTTAATCATTCATTTTTATGTTAAAAATCTTGTCCATTAAGGTAAGTATTTTTAAAACACATTTTTTTTAAAAAATCCTCAAAATATATATTTTTTCTAAAACATTTAATTACATTTAATTTCAAATAATTTTAAATATGTGAGATGTTTTTTTTATGCTGTGTTTCTTGTTTTAGAGTTTTTTTCTCATTGATAGTAATGGAAACTCTTAAAAACGGAGTGATTTGTGGTCCAGTCCCACGTGACTCCAGCATGTACGTCCGCACGTATGGGGAAGTCATCGCCCCGTACGGTGTGCATCGAATGAAGGTCTCCGACCACAGTCATAGGTTCCTCCGCGACCATCATGTATTTTGATAAAAACATTTCGAGTCAGAGGCGTTCATCCGAAGGAAGCCTCCGACCAGAATTTTCCTCCCTTTATTTTCAACACTGCGATCTTGGACAGATTTGTGTGCACCTTTGGAAATGACTTAGTGAGCTGCAGTAAATGCTGAGGCATAACAATACCCCCCACAATGGTGATGAGTGTGAAAGGAATGGCTTGGGCATTGTAGGGATGCTTTATGGTGTTGGTGTGGGGTAGTGCCAATCTGGCGCATCATGTGGCAGCCAGGGTGTACAGCGTCAAGTCAATCTGGTCATGTTGAGACCATCCCTGGCATCCTGGGCAGCAATGAGGTTGGATGCTGATGCTCTATGTCCTGTGTAGCATCAGTTGATTGCAGAGAAGGTTGGTCATTGTTGTTAGTGCTGCTGGTGTGCCCGGTGATGCTAGTATTGGGGTTGATCGTGGTGGGATTCTAAGGACCAAGGTGATATAGTTTCAAGGGCACCAATAATAATGTAATAGATGATAGGTGAAGTTCAGATGACAGAGGCGATCTGTCAATGGTGAGAGACGTTCCAATGAGGAGACCCTGGAGAGAGAGATTTCTCCAAACACTTGCAAGCTGCATAAAACCCAATGTACCTTCCAAATGCAGTAAGCAACAGCTTTTGATCTTGGAAAGTGAATAGCTGTGAGATGGGAGCTTTTACAGCACAATTGCAGCCGTCAAGTAAAGACATTAATTCATGGTCTCACAACTCCTGCCCTGCTTACCTGACATGATCCCCGAGCAGAGGGCACCTTGTGGACAACCTGGTAAAATGGTAAGTTCAGCTCAAAATTCTTTTTAATAGGCTCGCAACAAGGTCATAATGACCTAAATTGCCTCCCCGGCGCTACATGTCGGTTCTGTTCAGTGTTGACAGACACATCTGAGAAAGTAACATGGTGGTGGGTTGACAGCAGGGTCCTGACCCACTGTCAATAAGTTAAATTTAACAGCTGACCCGCCACCCATCCAGTGCTCTAAGCGTCAGCACTCACTCCGGTAGTGCAACCCACAGCCTTACACATCTCTGTGTAACGATATTTCTCCTGCTGTCTGTCCTAAATCTCTTACAGTTAATCTTAAATATCTTTCCTCATTCCAGATGCCACAGTCTTAGAGTGTGGAGACCTAAAATTCTCCAGCAGTCTGATGTGCAGTAGCTTATCAAGGGCTTCCTGAAAGTCCATGTACACATTGACAGCATTTCCCCTATCCACTATATCTGTCACCTCCTCAAAAAAACTCTCATCAGGTTTGTCAAGCACAATCTTCCGTTCTGAAATCTGTGTGTTGCTTCTAATTACTTTCTCTTTAGCTAGACGCCTATTCGCACCTTTAAATACCGCAGTGGCTTTACTTTGCCTACCTCTGTAATCTCTGCACACTCTTTCCTCCTCTGACATCAGTCTATTTGATCTTTCCTGCTCCCTCCATCATTGGTAGCTACTCCATTGGCCACTTTGCCCTCTACCCTCTTGATACCCTCTTGACATCATCATCTTGTCATCTCCCCCATTTTCTAAAGCTTCTTAAAACTGTTCCCTTCGACTGTGCTTACACTTTTGTCCCATCAAAATAAATCTATCGGTTTAAAATAATAATGTGTAATATTAAAGAATTGTTTATTTTTCTTATACCTCGGGGCCGAAATTCAACCTCCCGAAAAGGTCTCTTCCCGCCGGAAAGCGGGCGACCAAGTGGCGGAGTCGAGTAACCGCCGATTTGGAGTCCAATGGCCGCCGCCAGCGAAAGTCACCTCGGTGCTTTTTCTGGAAGTCTCCACTTCCGCCCCGCTGCTGCCGATCCCTCCTAAGTGCGTCATCAAAGAGCGCATCGCCAAGCGGTGCCCCCAACAGCTTTTTCTGTCAGTGCACAGTGTTTTCAGTGTGTGCGACATGGCTTTGCGGTGGTTATTCATGGGGAGGGCGCATTGCTGCAGCCACCATTTTCTTTTTTTATGTCGGCCGACTGCTAGGTCGGCCCGATAATTATGCACCCGGGTTCGGCAGGGCCCTCAACAGGTAACCTGGCAGCCCCCTCTTGGGTGCCAGGCTGCTGGCCCGGCCGAAATCCTCCCTGGTGGCCCAGTGGACCGAACTAAAATAATCGCCGAGCTCGCAGCGGTGCTCCCCTTTAAGTGAAGGGGCGAGACGTGGTGACGCACATGCGTCATGACATCATCAGCGACAGGCTGCTGACTGACAGCAGTGGAGACTCCATCCTGCCTCTACTTCCGCCTCTCTACTGTGCTCACCGCAGCACTTACGCCTCCATTATAACCGACTTCCGGTCCTCTACAAAAAATGACCAAGAGCTGAATTTCGCGCAGGAGGCCACCTCATCCACAACGGCAGTGAAAACACATCAGGAGCAGTAGGTGCGACCTGTTTCGGGCGGCGCTGAATTTCTACCCCCTTGTGTCATAAGAGTGACTGATTACATAGAATTATATCGAATTTACAGGACAGGAACAAGCCATTTGGCCCAACAGGTCTATGCTGGTGTTTATGCTCCACATCAACCTACTCCCACTCTACTTGATCTCACCCTATCAGTATAACCTTTTATTCCTTTCTCTATCATGTATTTAACTAGTTTTCCCTTAAAGACATCTATGCTATTTGCTTCAACTGTGGTAGCAAGTTCCACATTCTAACCATCTGGATTATAACTTCACAAGCCAGCAGTTGTTTCTTTGACAATGTGCTTCCTTCAGCATCCTATACTAAAATGAGAAATGTTTGCACCAAAATACTTCAGGTCACTTTTTTCCTATGAAAACTGTTTTTATTTCGCTTTCTCCTTGTTACATCATCAGTACCTTCCTTAATAAACAAACAACATAAAATGAATAGGTATATATATTTATAGCAATTCTGACTGCAGTTTTGGTGAACTTTATGTAAGTATTTTTGTCTGTGGCTACTATAAAGACTACAAAATAGAGACTGCTTACTGACAAGGCCTTGTGTTCAATATATAAGAAGTGATAATAGAAACTAGCCCCTACTTTTGGTTTGTTGGGTAGGTACTGGTGCATATGTAGACTATTGGCTCATTGTAAAATGCGACGTAGTCACCCCACATAGTTCAGTGAGGACAGAGAGCAAGGCAGAATATAAAAAAGAGTGACTTAGTAGTTGAGATGAGGAAAGAAAAACTTGGAGGAACAAAGAACAACAGAGGAACAAAGAGCACAAAATAAAGTGCAAAGCACTGACAAAAGAAAGGAAAGCAAGTGCTAGATCATAATATAGCAATTGTCTGAAATGTATATTATATATAGGAGAAAGATGTAACTGTTATTATACAATGAATCCAACCAAGTTGGTGGGCACCTTCTTAATGGGAGCATTCATTTCAAGAGATAATTTGCTGAGTTATTAATTTATTAAAAACAAATTATTAATTTAATAATTCATGGTTCAGACCCTTTGCATGTAACTCCCGAGTCCAGCTAGGTCAGTTCATGAACTCATTGTTACACAATGTATAAATAACTGACATTTTCTGGCAATCAGCTATGGACTGTCACTTAATAGTGAATTTACAGTGATTTTACCAGTCATTAATCCTTCAGGGGGGACATGATCAACTCCACAGAGTGCACTGCCTCTTAAAGTTTGCACTGACACCCCGGAGCAGCAAAACAAAAATCGCAAAGCGAATAGATGCTCCCATGAGCTCTACAGTATGTTATGAAGGATTCGGGAGAGTGATAACAAGCCTAGAATTTTATCTTCGCTGAAGTTTTTTGATCTGAATTCCTCCATATCTTTAGCAGTAGCTCCCAGCTTTCTATTATTCTCCATGCACTACATGTGAAGGAAGAGGTGATTGTTGTAAATGCTTCCTAAAATCAAGATCACCAAAAATTGAATATTGCAAAGAATAAATGTTGCATTTTATTATTGCACTCGGTGGTCATCCAAAGTGGAGATTTACGATCGTATCTTTTGAAAACCAATAATTGCTGAAACTGAATGAATAGTATTTGTATATTTTTCCAATTTGTTTTCTTGGATGTGGGTAATGCTGGCAGAACTCCATTCATTACCCATCCTTAGTGGCCCAAAACTGAATGAACAGTTAAGCCACTTAAAAAAAATTCATTCACAGGATGTGGGTGTTGCTGGCAAGGCCGGCATTTATTGCCCATCTCTAATTGCCCTGGAAACGATGGTAGTGAGCTACCTTCTTGAACCTCTGCAGTCCATGAGATGAAGGTAATCACACAGTGCTGGTAGGGAGGGAGTTCCAGGATTTTGACCCAGCGACGATGAAAGAACAGCGATATATTTCTAAGTCAGGATGGTGTGTGATGATGTGGTGGAAAGGCTTTGAGGAGTCAGGAGGCGAGTCACTCACCACAGAATACTCAGCCTCTGATCTGCTCTTGTAGCCACAGTATTTAATATGTGGCTGGTCCAGTTAAGTTTTTGGTCATTGGTGACCCCCAGGATGTTGATGGTGGGGGATTCGACGATGGTAATGCCATTGACAAGGGGAAATGGTTAGATGCTCTCTTGTTGGACGTAGTCATTTCCTGGCACTGGCAAGTTGGCGATGGGGGATGGGAAGAGATGGAGGGGAAATAGAGATTGAGGACAGAGTTGGGGGTCAGGGGATTTTGGAGATATTGGAGGGGGGCCGGACTACAGGACAGATCTGGGGTCGGGAAGAAATCGGAGGAGGGTTAAAGATTGAGGACAGGGTTGGGAGGAAAGTTGGAAGTGTGGCGATCAGGGAGAGATCGGAGGGGGTTGAAGATTGTGGGGGGGGTGTGGTGATCACGGGGGGATCAATTATCGTAGGTTGTTTGTAGACGGGAGCGGTTTCGGGGAGAGATCATAGAGGTGAAGGATTGTTTTCAGGTTAGCTTGTTGGGCCGGGCAAAACACTCCTGCTCCTCCTGACCCAGAAGCAGTGCTGTAAAGGCTTTTACCTCACCGATTCAGCCCTTCTCGACTGTAGTCAAAAATAGAAATCATGTTAACTTGCAGGCACACAACCTCCATAACAGGTTTCAACAATCCATCTGCCTCCTGAGAGTGGATTGATTGCCCATTCACCATCCTGTCTCCGTTAAAACCAGAAGTAGGCTGGTTCGAGGCAGGTTGGGTTTCTGTTCAGGTTTTTAACATTATAACTTTCCATCCGACTCAAAACCCACCCATTTTTGGGGGTTAAAATTACCTACCTGTGTGACTTGGAGAAGTACTTGGAGGTGATGGTATTCCCATGAGTTTGCTTCTATTGTTCTTCTGGGTGGTGGAGATTCAAGGAAAAGGAACTGCTGTTGAAGTAAAATGCTTTACTAGAAAGCAGTGAAAGTTTAAGATTTTAAAAATTCCTTCTGTTCATTAAATTGACTTGAACAGATGCAATATAAAGATTTTTTTTGTGGACTTTTGATTCTAAATAGTCACAATTGCACTCCAAGCTGAAATGTATTACCTTCCTAAAAATGTATTGTGGGCTGTCATAATGAGCAGAGACAAAGCTGTCAGCCACGATAATAAGCTGCACTGGAAGAGAGCAAGCAGCAATTTAAGGCAGACAAGTAAATAGGCCAGGGCTTTCTCTGTTCTACTTATTTTTGTCATCTGTTCTTTGTGTCTTGTCCTATACGGATTATCTAAGGAGCATTCTTTTTCCCATCTGTCAGTTAAATGGCCATTTCTAATTATCTCTGTCAGATACCTTGAAATGCAAGCACAATAACTGCCACCAAACAACCATGTATCTGTACCAATATTGAGGCTGCTTTTAAAGGGAATTGAATTGAAAATCTAATAATATTTGTAATGTATTTGCTTCATGGGTTCTTTGCTTTAGAATTCATAACAACACATTGCTATTAAGAACTGGTTGATTTATTAGCAAAGGTTTAACAATCACACTACACATTACCAGTTCATTCATTAGGCTCACACCTGCATACCCCATCGTGGATGACCTGGACCCAACTGACTGGGATTTTATTGAGTCTTGTGAACATCATGTGACTGGCTAAGCCACTCCCAACTCAACAGCTCTACAACTATTTTAGTTGAAACGTAAATCAAATGCCCCCTTTTGGCAAGGGCACTAGAACCCACAAATTAACAATTTAAACTTTAACAAAACCTTAAATCAAATTGATATTTGGTTTCCGGGGGCTGATGATGCCATTCCAGTCCCTCCGGCGCCCACCTCTCGCGGAAGGCCGCAAGCGTATTGGTGGACACCGCATGTTTCATCTCCAATGACACCCTAGCTCGGATGTAACTACGGAAGAGGGGCAGGCAGTCAGGCTGAACGACCCCCTCGACCGCCCGCTGCCTGGACCGGGTGATGGCCCCCTTGGCCATGCCCAAGAGCAGTCCTACGAGGAGGCCTTCCGACCTGCCCGCTCCCTTCCTCACAGGGTGCCCAAAGATCAGGAGTGTGGGACTGAAGTGCAACCACAATTTGAAGAGCAGCCCCTTCAGATATTGGAAGAGGGGCTGCAACCTCGCACACTCAACATACACATGGAACACGGAGCCCTCCAGACCGCAGAAATTGCAGGCGGCGTGGGAGCCCGTGAACCGACTTAAAAAACTTATTGCATGGGACTGCTCCGTGCAACACCCTCCAGGCCAAGTCCCCAATAAATAAAGGGGGGACTCCGGCATAGAGAGCACTCCATTGGGGACCCCCGCCTCCTCCGGATGGTAAGATGGTGCGCCATGGCGTGTCCGGACGGCAGACGAGGATGGCAACATGGAGAGCGTGCAAAAGCAGCCAGTACAGGAATCTCCTCTGTGTAGAACTGAAAGGCACGGAGGGGATTTCCCCGAGGAGGCTCAAGTTGTGAGGCACCGGCTCCCGAGAGAGGTTTCGGGGCTTGGCGCAGATGAGGAATTCCGTCTGGACGGGGGTCAGTTTGGACGGGATCTCCCCACATGCTTGAGCATCCTCGATACACCTAACGGAGTCAGGGCCCAGTGCTGTTTTTAGCGACTCGATGGCATTGGCCGCGCGCCGGATGTCATCCCAGGATAGGCGGCGTGTCAGCTCGTCTGGTGCCATCCAGTCCGCTCCTCCGCCATTGAGTGGGTCCCTGACCCTGGTCACCTTGCCAGACACGGCCCTCTCGTTCGCCTGCCACCTAAAACCGCAGTTTTGGAGGTACGGATTCCTGAGCAGCGGCTCCTGAAGGACAGCCGCCACTCCAGACGAGGGAGAACTGCGCTTGGTGGCGACTCTGTTCCAGACCCTGATGAGTTCCTGGTAAAAGATAGGCAGCCCCTGCATGGCAGTCCTGACACCCCCCACAGGCTCTCAAACAGGAGCTGCGTGTCGTAATTGGGGCTGTACTGCTGGCGGAAGAAATACGTTGCCAGCACATACCACCTAGGAGGGTGCTCGACGTACAGGTATCTCTGCAGGGTCTGAAGATGGAAAGTCGCATGCTAGGTACTGACGCACACCAACGCCGGACCGCCCTCCCTAAGCAGGAGACTCAGAACTGCAGCAGAGACCCAGTGCTTCCTGTTGTTCCAAAAGAAGTCGACCAGCTTCTTCTGTATCTTGGCGACAAATGCAGGGGGAGGGGTCAAAGTGACCAACCGGTACCACAGCATAGCAGCCACTAGCTGGTTTATGACTGGCGCTCGACCTCTGTAGGACAGCAATCGGAGCAGTATGGTCCAGCGCCCTAGGCAAGCGCCGACTTTGGCCTCCAGCTCTTGCCAGCTCGCTGGCCAAGCTTCCTCGTCAGGGCTATGGTAGACTCCCAGATAGAGGTCGTGCTCCAGGCAAAAGACCTGAACTCCTCCGGCAGGGAGTCCACCTGCCACTAACTTACCAGAAGTCCGGAACATTTCTCCCAGCTGATCCTGGCGGTGGTTGCGGCTGAGTAAATCTCCTGGCATTCACGCATCAGCCGCAGGTCAATGGGATCCGTGATCATGAGGAACACGTCATCGGCGTAAGCCGAGAGGATGACCTCCACACCCGGCCCTTGCAGAGCCAGTCCCATCAACCTCTTCCGCAAGAGGCGCAGGAATGGCTCCACGCATATGGCATATAACTGGCTAGACATGGGGCATCCCTGATGCACCCCTATTCCAAAGCGAAGGGGTGCCGTCAAAGACCTGTTAACCTTAATTAGACACTCCGCGGCGGCCTACAGAAGTCGGATCCGAGCGACGAAATGCGTGCCAAACGCGAAAGCGCGCAGAGTCTCAACTGCTCTACAACTATTTTGTTGTAATCTGTAAAACATAAATCGTTAACTCAAATGCCCTCTGATTAAAGAGGGGAGAGGGGGCACTAAAACAGAAACTTTCAAACAAGTGCCCCCTTGGTTTTTTTTTGAGGGCATCAACACACAAATTATACGTGCCCCCTGGCTAAAAGGGGAGCGGCAGTAAACCCGACACAATAAACAAATTACATTTTGGACATCAACTCAATTCAAATCAAAATTTGGTTGCTGGAGGTGATGATGCACTCCAGTCCCTTTGGCGCCCACCTCTCGCGGAAGGCCGTGAGCGTACCTCAACAGATCCACAACTCTTTTGGGGGGGGGGACAAAATAAACATTAGATCGAGTGCCCCCCGATCTGGGGGACACTCCAGACACTTGTAACTGCCCTCTTTTTTTTATTTTTTGGGGTTTTTTTGTGTTTTTTTTGTGATTTCTTTGGGGCATTAAAATCATATAATTTACAAGTGCCCCCTGTAAAAGGGGAGGGGGGCACTAAAACCCGGCAATTAAAACAAATTAAACTTTAAAACATATAAAATAAAATTAAAATTTGGTTGCCGGGGGTTACAATGCACTCCAGTCTCTCCGGCGCCCACCTCTCGCGGAAGGCCGCGAGCGTACCGGTGGACACAGCGTGCTCCATCTCTAAGGACACCCTGGCCCGGATGTAGGCGTGGAAGAGAGGCAGGCAGTCAGGCTGAACGACCCCCTCGACCGCCCGATGGTATCCTTGGCCGTGCCCAGGAGCAGTCCTACGAGGAGGCCGTCGGACCGACCCGCTCCCCTCCGCACAGGGTGCCCAAAGATCAGGAGTGTGGTACTGAAGTGCAGCCAGAAATTGAGGAGCAGCCCCTTTAAATAATGAAACAGGGGCTGCAACCTCGTGCATTCGATAAAAACATGGAACACGGACTCTTCCAGACCGCAGAAATTGCAGGCGGCCTGGGAGCCCGTGAACCGGCTTAAAAATTTATTGAACGGGACTGCTCCGTGCACCACCCTCCAGGCCAAGTCCCCGATAAATAGTGGGAGGACTCCCGCTTAGAGTGCGCTCCATCGGGGACCCCCGGCTCCTCCGGATGGCAAGATGGTACGCCATGGCGTGTCCGGATGGCAGACGAGGATGGCAAGGTTGAGGGTGTGCAGGAGCAGCCCGTACAGGAAAGCCCTCCACGCAGAACTGAAAGGCACGGAGGGGATTTCCCCGAGGCAGCTCAAGTTGTGAGGCGCCGGCTCTCAAGGGAGGTTCCGGGGTTTGGCGCCAATGAGGAATTCCGTCCGGACGGGGGTCAGTTCGGACGGGATCTCCCCACGTGCTTGAGCCTCCTCGACACACCTAACGGAGTCAGGGCCCAGAGTTGTTTTTAGCGACTCGATGGCATCGGCCGCGCGACGGATGTCGGCCAAATTTAGGTGCCGTGCCAGCATATCTGGCGCCATCCAGCCCACTCCTCCGCCATCGAGCAGGTCCCTGACCCTGGTCACCTCACCAGCCACAGCCCTCTCGTCCGACTGCCACCTGAAACCTTGGTTGTGGAGGTACGGATTCCCGAGCAGCAGCTCCTGCAGGACAGGCGCCACTCCAGCCAGTGGAGAGCTGCGCTTGGTGGAGACTTTGTTCCAGACCCTGGTGAGTTCCTTGTAAAAGACAGGCAGCCCCTGGACGGTGGTCCTGACGCCCCCCAAGCTCACAAACAGGAGCTGCGTGTCGTAGTTGAGGCTGTGCTGCTGGGGGAAGAAATACGTCACCAGCGCACGCCACCTAGGAGGGGGCTCGACGTAAAGGTATCTCTGCAGGGTCTGAAGACGGAAAGTCGCTAACTGGGTGCTGACGCACACCAACGACTGACTGCCCTCCCTAAGCAGGAGACTCAAGACCGCGGCAGAGGCCCAGTGCTTCCTGTTGTTCCAGAAGAAGTCCACCAGCTTCTTCTGTATGTTTGCGACAAACGCAGGGGGAGGGGTCAAAGTGATCAGCCGGTACCACAGCATAGCGGCCACCAGCTGGTTTATGACTAGCGCTTGACCCCTGTAGGACAGCACTCGGAGCAGTCCTGTCCAGCGCCCTAGGCGAGCGGCGACCTTGGCCTCCAGCTCTTGCCAGTTCGCCGGCCAGGCTTCCTCGTCGGGGCTAAGGTAGACTCCCAGATAGAGGAGATGGGTCGGGCTCCAGGCAGGTCGAGCTCCTCCGGCAGGGAGTCCACACGCCACTGACCCACCAGGAGTCCGGAACATTTCTCCTAGTTGATCCTGGCGGAGGATACGGCCGAGTAAATCTCCTGGCACTCACGCATCCTCTACAGGTCAACGGGATCCTCTACCGTGAGGAGCACATCATCGGCGTAAGCCGAGAGGACGACCTCCACGCCCGCCCTTGCAGAGCCAGTCCCATCAACCTCTTCCGCAAGAGACGCAGGAATGGCTCCACGCATATGGCATATAACTGGCCGGGCATGGGCATCCCTGACGCACCCCTTTCCCAAAGCGAAGGGGTGCTGTCAAAGACCCGTTAACCTTAATCAGACACTCCGCGGCGGCCTACAGAAGTCGGATCCGAGCGACGAAATCCGTGCCGAATGCGAAAGCGCGCAGAGTCTCAACTGCACTACAACTATTTTGTTGTAATCTGTAAAACATAAATCGTTAACTCAAATGCCCTCTGATTAAAGAGGGGAGAGGGGGCACTAAAACAGAAACTTTCAAACAAGTGCCCCCTTGTTTTTTTTTTGAGGGCACCAACACACAAATTATACGTGCCCCCTGGCAAAAAGGGGAGCGGCAGTAAACCCGACACAATAAACAAATTACATTTTGGACATCAACTCAATTCAAATCAAAATTTGTTTGCTGGGGGTGATGATGCACTCCAGTCCCTTTGGCGCCCACCTCTCGCGGAAGGCCGTGAGCGTACCTCAACAGCTCCACAAACCTGTGAGCATACTCACAGGTGCATACTTTAAAATATTGACTATGGCATCTGTCTGAGTTTTTGGAATATGTTAGGAGACAGTGAGTTTCTGATGGGAGAATACGTGCTGCACAATATGGGCTAGCTAGGGGAAACGGTGCAAGCATTGAAACCAGGATCAAAGTTTAGTATGCCTTTCTGAGGAGGATTTTTGAATAAGAAACTAAATTCAGAACTTGCCAAAGCAGGAAAATATAATTGTAATGACTTCCTTTATGGTGCTCTTCACAAATGCCAGGATTTATACCAAACTACAGTCTGAATTGTTAATTTGTTGGGAGTACTATTAATTAGTCTCCAGAGACTAGTACTGTCTCCAAAATAGAGTTCACTGTAATAGAACAAGAGTGAAGCTAGATCTGAGTACTCTTATTTGGGTCAGCACATGTTGAAACACGTCACCATGCACAAGTGTCGCCAAACCAAACAACTGACAAATCCAGACATGTAGAGTTTCTGTAGGGATTCACCCCACTTAGGTAAGCCCAGAGAACATAAGCACAGGTTGTAGGAGACACAAGGTTTCGGGAACCCCAGGACTATGCAGGACTGTAGTTTGACCAGTTAAAGCCACAGTTGTCCAGCACTGGTAGAGTTCCCGTGGCTTTTTCAATCACCACCACCCTACAAGTGGGAAGAGTCCCAACTTCTAGTGACAGGTCCCCAAACCTTCGGGACCCCTCAGTGAGTCAGAAGGGCTGGTCAATCATCCAGAGCTCTCTGGACTGATGCGACTCTGACTCAGTTATCAGACAACTGAGTTCGCAGCAGAGGATTAACTCCCATCACCCTGTGCATCATCAGGTCGCCAATTCAGCCTTAAAGAGACCTGCTCAACTTCTTCACGCACCCACTCCCAACGCAAATTGTTACCAGTGGCCATAAGGGCAACTGACAAGCATGTGTTTGAGGCCTCGCTGTGTTGACAGCAGATACCAGTAAATGTAGAGGGCTGAATATTAGCTCGGTGGCGGGGAGGGAGTCAGGCCGGCTGGTTTGAGGTCGGGAAACCCGGAAGTACTGCAGGACATCTTTACATTTTGCGAAAAACTGCAGGATGTCTTTAACTTTTTTTTCTGCAGGTTCTTTTTTTTTTGTACATGGGATGTGGGCATTGCCAGCAAGGCCAGCATTTATTGCCCATTCTTAATTGAGAAGGTGGTGGTGAGCCGCCTTCTTGAACTGCTGCAGTCCTTGTGGTGAAAGTATTCCCACAGTGCTGTTAGGGAGGGAGTTCCAGGATTTTGACTCAGCGACGATGAAGGAACGGCGATATATTTCCAAGTCAGGATGGGTGTGACTTGGAGGGGAATGTGAAGTGGTGGTGTTCCCATGTGCCTGTTGCCCTTGTCCTTCTAAGTGGTCGAGGTTGTGGCTTTGGGAGGTGCTGCCGAAGAAGCCTTGGCGAGTTTCTGCAGTGCATCTTATAGATGGTACACACTGCAGCCACGGTACGCCAGTGATGGAAGGAGTGAATGTTGAAGGTGGTGGATTGGTTGCCAATCAAACGGGGTGCTTTGTCCTGAATGGTGTCAAGCTTCTTGAGGGTTGTTGGAGCTGCACTCATCCAGGCAAGTTGAGAAGGTTTTCCGCGCACAGCCAGCCTGATTGACAGCAAAACAAAATGCAGTAATTCCAAAGAGTTGAATATAGCATTGGTGCTCCAACATGTCAGATAGTGGAGGGGCAGGATTTACACTGCTCACCCAGTGAGTTGCAGTCCCAAAGACAGACATCTAGCAGAGATCAAGCACAAAGCGGGGTAATAGCCAGGCAGCTTCCCTTGTGAATATGCTAATAAGTGGATCAAAAATAGCATTGCCAGAGGTCTACCCGGCCTTTCGGTTGTGTAATGTGTCCATGATGAGAGAAGTAGAAAAAAAATGACGTAAAATGGAAACAAAGTCCAAATTTCATAGGGGGTACATTTAGGAGGCTACAAGCAAGTTGATCTGGATTATTTACCTTGAATGGTATTCTCCGTCTCCGCAGTGAACAATATCTTCATCGTTGGCTCATTCCCTTGCGCAACCATTGCCACCTCTGCTTATCTGTCTTTATCAGATTTGTGGATTTCAAGCAAGAAGCCAGCCTTGTTCTAAATGTAGGATTATTATTTATAATTGTATTTGTCCAAATGTTTAGGGAAATAACTTTATTTCTAGTTCTAATTTTGAGCGGAAACATTAACCACAGAAACCCAGTATGATGATTATGGAACACTTTATTCGACTGCCGAACAACAATAAGCAACAACTCTGAATGCTACTGACAACTGTGAGAACGCGGATTGACCAGACTGTTGTTCCGGGGAGGGACTGGCGTGCATACCAAAGCGATTCTGCCTGGTCTTCTTCACGTTGCCTCTCCTGACGTTAGCACAGTTTGTTCTTTTCTTTATACAGTTTGAGGCGACCCTGATCAATGGCCTTTGGCCATTTTTTTCTTTTATTCTTCGGGCTTCCGACTACCATAAAAGGAGTCTTCGCTGTCGTTTTTGCTGATTGCAGTGTCCAAAGTCGGACCTTTTCTGTATTTTGTCTCTTTCCTGTTTTAGTTTTAGTAGCAGACACAAGTCTGTGGTTTGCAGGTAACTGACAAAAATGTTCAACAACTTACAGGCTGAGGTTTTTTTTCCATTTAGCCAACAAGTCGAAAGATTCCAAAGTTCCTCATTATTCTTACAAATTGGCCATGCTAACATTTATGAGAAATCCTGTACAATACATCTAGTTATTTCAAGATGCTGGATATCAGCCACAATGGTGTTTCTCCACCAATGCTACTGATGACAACAAGGCTTACTTCAATAAAGTGATGCTTCTGATTGCAAACCAGAATTACTTTCATTTTGTTTTATGAATTTTTAATTTAAGTTTGCAGTAATGACTGATGTTCAATTATATTCCAATCAGCTACTTCTAATCAGCAAGTAGAATTAGGCTGGATAGCTCTTTTTTGGCCGGTACAGACACGATGGGTCGAATGGCCTCCTTCTGTGCCGTAAATTTTTATTTTGATGATAGTTTGCAAAATGTTTTAGCCCATTGCAAAAGATGTTTGAATGCTAAGAATTTGACTTACTTGTCAGAAGTTTCATGGATTGTAGACTATTGTATAATTTTGAATCATTTCTGCTGATTGAATTTATTTCAGAGCTGTGGAATACCAGTGAGTGGAGTAGACTTCCTGATCAAGTCTTATTTTAGTTTCAAAAGTAATATGAGAGTAGCTTGCAAGTCCTTTAGAGGCAGGATTTGTGAATCTTGGGTTCAAATGTTGCTGTTCGATATAATTAAGGACCTTAGACAAGTCAACTCATGGACTGTAAGGGAACTGTGTTTCTCAGTGGTTCTCGCAATTGCTTTGCAATTAAGACTTTGGGGGAAAAATTTGGGACCACTCCATTTGGACAGTACCCGCTGCGAGGCGGAACTTCCTGCGCCCGGCGCTGAAGTCTGGCCCCGGCACTGAAATTGGGGTTACCACTCCCGAGAGGAAGTGGGGCAATATCGTTCACCCCACTGACTCTCGGGCGGGATCGGAGCGCCGCGTAGCACTGGCGGGAGCACGGGTCCCTCCACCTTCCGTTAAAGGGGAGGGCATGCTGCCGACTCTGCATTGGGGAGAAGGGGCCACCACTTCACCACTGGGCAGCGGGGTGCCATGGCAGCAGCCTGGCACAGAAGCGGAGTGCCGGGTTGCAACATCGCAGCATGGGCCCCGCGAATTCGAAAAGGCAAGGCCGCGACCAGTAAGTGGGTCATTCTTTTTAAAAAGTGCACGACACACCACCCCTTTAATATTTGCCCTGTGAATGGAGTGAGGCCCGGTTCACCACCTGCGAAGCTGGCACGGGCATTGCCTTCGGTGGCTCATGGGGGGGCTACCGAATATACGCTCTGGTGCGCACCTCCGCTAACTCCCGCGGAACATCGTGTGAGGCGGTAGCAACCCCGTGCCCCGGATGAGAAGTCGTTTGCACCCCGTTAGTACCCCTAACGGGAGATGCAAACAATGCCAATTTCTCCCAGTGGTTTTACTGCTACAAGAGTAATTGATGAGTGATCTCTGACACGATTAATATGTCCTCTGTATAATCCATATATGGTAAGTGCCAATCAGATGATCATCAGACAACTTATATTTTTACCATACTTTGAAGATTAAGTGACATCGTACAGAGAAGTAAATGCAATATTGACATCTCTCAACAGACTTCTAACAGACATCAATAATTCGGAAGTTTTACATCACAGGAAGAGGATTTGCGACAAAAATCATGTTTACTTACTAGAAGCTACAATGTTAACTCAGGTAGTTCTGCAATTATCAGGTGAATGCCTCAATTAAAATAGGAGAAGGATGAATGCCATATAAATGTGCAACGTGTTTGTCTGCTCACGTCACTGACAAGAGTATATTTTTGCCAAAGTTTGATTTAGTGGCTGACTCTTTGAGGCTCAGTGATTGTACTCGGGGTATCTAATAGCAAACTGGGGCTAAAGTCTTCCAATAAGACTGTCCTAGTGCGTCATTGAGACGTTTGTTGTTATGGTTCCCCTGATAACAGACTTGAGGGGAGTCGCACGCACACAGTTTTTCAAATATATACAAATACGTATTGGATCTGTTTATTTTTGAATGTCCACTTTTGAAGTTGAGTGGCAATTTTTGAAAATGCATGTAGTCCTGGCATTTAAAAATGGAGTTGTTCTGGTAAAAGAAGCAGTTGGCAGATGAACACTCACATGAGAAAAGACAATTTGAAAATCTCAGAAGAAGCAGACTGACATTCCTGAAAGAGAAATACTGTGTGTATTTTAAAAGTGATCGACAAAGATTTAGCTCAGTTACAATCTGTTTATTTTGTCTATTTGAGTTTGACAATGGGGTAGACTTTCCCCAAGGCCCTCACCGCCCGATTGCTGCCCAGAAAATACTGTTACGCTTCATCAGTTAACGCCGGCGAACGTTTCCACTAATTAGGTAATTAAAACCGCCCGGCGAGAAAATGGTTCTTACACCAAGATTCGGCGGTTTCTGGGCGGTTACAGCCGAAAGTAGTGAGAACGGGCGGTTCTTAAAACTTAAAAAAAATTTACTCTGGGGCTGCGATTGGGCCTAGGGTGGGGGGAAAACTTTTTTAAAAGATCATTAAAAAAAAAGTTAAGAAACATTCCCAAGATAGTTTTACAGCTAGTCGCCTTTTTACAATTAAAAAATAAATAAAGAACTTTTAACTTACCTTTCTTTGCAGAGTACTCGCCTACTGCCCTGTTTAAGCAACTTTCACAGAGCGGTTCCCTCGGTGATCTGGACGGGCTTCCATTGAGGCCAAACTTACGCCCTGGCGATTCTGTCGACAGTGCACGTCGGCGATTTTGCTCCCAGCGGGCATTTCACAATGTGGGCGGTACCATTCAAAAGATAAGTGGGAAACTTTCGCCAGGCGGTTTCTCTCAGAAAAACAGCTGTACCAATGAGAAAACTGCTCAAAAAGAAGGCAAAAGTCTGGCCCATTAATAAATCTTTAACTATTATATCACTGTTTATTCACTTCTTTATTATTTGTAAAATAAATTCACTTCATATTTCAACATTAAAGAAGATCTGATGTAGTGCTCTCCTGCTTTCGAAGACTGAATCATATGATAGTCCAGTAGCTAAAAGCAGTTACCAAACAGGCTTTGTTGTTCGTTTACCCAGGTACATAAGCAAAATTTTACCTAGATCTCAAGGCAAGGAGAGACACTCTCAAAGGTAAAGTCAGTTCAGATTCACCCATGACAGTAATCCATATAATAGCCAAAATAATCTAAGGCAAGAAATCAAGAAGGATCCAAACATAGAAGTCACCAACAGTAATTTCTAGCCTATAGTTATTGTGCACTTTTTAATGGTGTTCATTTTGTTTATGCAGAATTGAAAATCAGGTCAAGAATGCTGCAATTTGACATCATGAAATTTAAAAATGGACTCCCATTCGGTTCATTGACTGCATTTTAAAGAGATCTTACCCAAGAGTTAGATGCAAAATAATCTGACCACGTCCCCTTTCATATATTTGCAATTTGCATATAGATCATTACATTAAAATAGATGGGAATGGCAGAATGAAGTGATGAGGGAGAAAGTGAAAACCTTGCACGTAAACAGATCTTTCATACACCCAGACTGCATGCAAGTCATTTAACTTGTATACATTGTGAGAACATTGACAGATCCTCACACCTGTGCGAATTAATCCTGAAGCTGCCTTGAGATGCGCTTTCCATTCCACCTTCATGCTAATACTACGTCCCTGTTATTATTCCAGTTATTTGTGAATTGTGACTCCAACTTGCTTTTCACTGCTGAGCTTTCTTAAAGGAATTTTTTTTTAACTCCAAATGTTATATTACGTTTAAAATCTGTAAAATAGGTCTCAATAGTTAGCTGTTTTATTAGCTTTAAAATGAAGAGAGATCAAATAATTTTTATACTTGCTTCCCCCCTCATTTTTAACACAACATATGTGCTAGACTGTACACTGCATGTTTGATACTACATATTTTTCCCTTTGACTTCAATCTTAAAACTACACTGTCCCTGCAGCCATACAGCTATGTGCACTGCTGTTATCTTGTAGTCATTACAGTTTGAAAGAAAGAAATATATTTCTATAGAATCATTGCCATGGTCATAATTTTGAAAGAGAGGCCCATGAAATGGGGACAGAAATAGGTTAGAAATTTTGAGCCTGAACTTGGTAGAAGCTAAGTTCCGCCTAAGTGCCGCCCAAAGGATCGCCGAGATACCTGACGGTACGTTGGGCTGGAGTTTCGTAAAAAAGTGCTTGGAAGACCGCACAACGGCAAAAAAGGAACCATCAGTCCACAGGAAATTAAAATGGTCCTCTTCAGAACATATTTTCAGTAATTTTCACCAGAAATTGTGCTTACTTGGTGGACAGAAATTCCATTTTCACCACGGTGAACACAACAGATGTGTGGTGAACATCCAAAGATTAGTTTGGGCGCAATTCTGATAGTCAAAAGTTAATTTTATCCCATAGTTTAGATGCAGTGACAACATAATTAGTTGTCCTTCTAAGTTATGAAAAAATTGAGTTTCTGTTCACTAAGTAATCTCAATTTCTGTTGAGAATTAATGAAAATGTGTTCTGAAGAGGACTGATGGTTTCTTTATTATGTTTTTAAAATCTTTTTACTCTCATCAATTGTGCCTTATTGCTTCTGTGTAATCTCATTCTTGTAAATAAATCTGACTCTATAAGCCTGAATGTAATGATCTGACAGTATAGTATTTGCTACATTTCGGAATGGACAAGAGAATGTGGTAGATATCTCGTGCGGTATGCCACAGCTAAGAGGTGCTTGCTAATGCTGTGCCACACTGTCTCACCCTGCCACGCGTGGGTTTCAGTTCAAACAAAGCTCAAACAGCATTTTGAAGCTGCGTTTATGCTAGTAACAGGATAAACATGGTGCGAGAGTGCCCAATGAAACCTTGGCTTTTGTAATGTATGTACCTGTGAGTATGCCCACAGGTTTGTAGAGCTGTTGCATTGTGAGTGGCTTAGCCAGTCACGTTATGATCACAAGACTCAATAAAACCCCAGTCAATTGAGTCTAGGTCATCCACGATGAGGTATACAGTTGTGAGCCTAGTCGATGAACTGGTAATGTGTTGTGTGATTGTTAATCCTTTGTTAATAAACCAATTAGTTCTTGATAGCAATGTCTTGCTATGAATTCTTAAGCAAAGACCCATGAAGCAAATACATTACAGCTTTAGTTACTGGGGGATTAGTGACAGCTTAGAAAAAGATACAGAGAGGTAAGTTTCAACTTCAGCAGGGGCGCACAATGGTCGGTAGCGAATCGGCTGTCCGTTATTGTAGTGTATGAAATGATGAAATGAACTCCGTACTGTGAGCCAGTGACTAGGTGTAACCTGGTTAGTCTTTAATGGCTTCCAGAAGTGAAGATACAGAGGTGAAGTTCAGGTTATATACCGGGCCCAGCACGAGTGTAGCTTTGACCCTAGGACCTCCGATGATAGTGCCCCCTGGTGGTGGGCAGACCTTATGTATATACATTACATCATCCCCCCGCCCACCCAGCTCTTGGCACAAGTCCATATTACAAGTTCAGACGGTCTGGAGCCCTTTGCTCCCTGGTTGACTGTCTCAGTACAATCCCAGTGCTTTCTGAGTCTCTCACGACTTGGGGTTGGGCGTTGACCACAGTGGGTTCTTCTGATGGCTGCATGTGAGTTGGTTGGTCGTCTAACCTCGCGGTGTCTTCTTCCAACTGTTCCGGTTCGTCGATGTGTTCGTCAGTGTGTCTTAGCTTGATTTGATCAATGTATTTCCTGCACATCTGCCCTGTCTTGAGCTTAACCATATACGCCCAGTTACCCTCCTTATCCGTAACATTGTCCAGGAGCCACATGGGCCCTTGCCCATGGTTAAGTACATACATTGGGTCATTTACAGATATGTCGCGTGACACTGCGGCGTGGTCGTGATACCACTGCTGGCGTTGACGTTGGGTTTCGACGTGATCGTTAAGGTCAGGATGGGCTAGAGAGAGCCTGGTTTTGGGGCCTCTCCTCATCAATAGTTCCGCAGGCGGGACCCCGGTGAGCGTGTGTGGCCTTGTCCTGTAAATAAGCAGTATGCGTCACAGGCATGTCTGCAAGGAACCGTGAGTTACGCGTTTCAGGCTCTGCTTGATGGTTTGAACTGCCCGCTCCATTTGATCATTGGATGCAGGTTTGAACGGGGCTGACCTCACGTGTTTTAGGCCGTTGCGTTTCATGAACTCTTGAAACTCCAGGCTTGTGAAACATGGTCCATTATCGCTGACAACGATGTCTGGCAGACCATGTGTGGCAAACATGACTCTCAGATTCTCCATGGTGGAAGTGCTGGATGACATGATCACACATTCTATCCATTTGGAGTATGCATCCACCACTACAAAAACACTTTACCGAGGAAGAGGCCCACAAAGTTGATGTGGATTCTAGACCACGGTTTGGATGGCCATGACCACAGACTGAGCAGAGCTTCCTCTGGGCATTGCTTAACTGCATGCAAGTGCTGCACTGATGCACGCATGATTCTAAGTCCGAGTCAATGCCAGGCCATCAAACATGGGACCTGGCGATGGCCTTCATCATGACAATACCGGGATGCGTACTATGTAACTCCCGTACAAATCGCGCCCTGCCTTTTTTGGGCATTACCACACGATTACCCCACAGTAATGAGTCGGACTGGATGGAAAGCTCATCTTTGTGACGGCAGTACGGTTTGGTTTCATCACCCATTTCCTTGCGGATGATCAACCAATCCCCGTTAAGAACATAACGTTTTACAACTGATAGGGTCGGATCCTGGCTGGTCCAGGTCTTAACTTGTTGAACAGTGACAGGTGACCCTTCACTCTCAATGGCATCCATGACCATGAGTAGCTCTGCGGGCATTGGCGTTTCCACCTCCGGTGTGGGCAATGGTAACCGGCTCAATGCTTCAGCGCAGTTGTCGGTGCCTGGTCTATGGCGAATGACATAATCATAGGCAGATAATGTCAGCGCCCACCTCTGGATGTGGGACAATGCGTTGGTATTGATACCTTTATGTTCCGAGAACAACGATATAAGCGGCTTCTGATCGGTTTGCAGCTCGAAGCAAAGCCCAAACAGGTACTGGTGTATTTTTTTTACCCCATAAACACATGCTAAAGCCTTTTTCTCTACCATGCCATAGGCTCTTTCCACCTTGTACAGGCTTCGAGACGCGTATGCAACTGGTTGCTGTTTACCTGACTCATTGACTTGCTGGAGTACACAGCTGACCCCATAGGACGACGCATCACAGGCCAAAACTAGATGCTTGCATGGATCATACAATACCAGTAGCTTGTGGGAACACAACAGATTTCTAGCCTTCTCAAAGGCTCTGTCTTGAAGTTCACTCCACATCCAGTTATCTCCTTTCCTGAGCAGCTTGTGCAAAGGCTCTAATACTGTGCTCAATTTGGGTAAGAAGTTACCGAAGTAGTTGAGAAAACCCAGGAACGAATGCAGCTCCATCACATTCTGGGGCCTGGGCGCATTTTTGATGGCCTCTGTTTTCGTCTGTAGGCCTGATTCCGTCTGCAGCAATCTATCGTCCAAGGAATTCGACCTCTGGTGCCATGAAAACGCATTTCGAACGTTTCAGCCTGAGTCCCACTTTGTCCAGACGACACAGAACCTCTTCCAGATTGTGCAGGTGTTTGGCGGTGTCACGACCTGTGACTAGGATGTCATCTTGGAATGCCACGGTCCTGGCGATGGATTTCAATAGGCTCTCCATGTTTGTCTGAAATATGGCTGCCGCCGAACGAATGCCAAAAGGGCACCTGTTGTAAATGAACAATCCTTTGTGCGTGTTGATGCACGTAAGTTTCTTTGATGATTCAACCAGTTCCTGTGTCATGAAGGCCAACGTTAGATCCAATTTGGTGAACGATTTTCCCCCAGCTAGCGTTGCAGACAGGTCATCAGCTTTTGGTAGCGGGTATTGATCTTGTTTCAAAACTCGGTTGATCGTGACCTTGTAGTCTCCACAAATTCTGACCGTGTCATCGCTCTTTAATACCGGAACAATGGGACTAGCCCATTCATTCAATTCGACCGGTGAGATGACCCCCTCGTGTTGTAGCCTGTCCAATTCGAGCTCGACCTTTTCTCTCATCATGTGTGGGACCGCCCTGGCTTTGTGATGGATGGGCCTTGCGTCTGGACCTAGGTGAATCTGCACCTTGGCTCCCTTGAAGCTGCCAATTCCCGGTTCAAACTGTGAGGGAAGTTTGCTCAGCACTTGAGCACACAAATCATCATCCGCTGATGACAAAGCTTTGATATCGTACCACTTCCATTTTATTTTCTCAAGTCAACTCCTGCTGAATAACGATGGGTCGATGCCCGGGATAATCCATAATGGTAGATCATGAACCGCTCCTGCGTACAACACTCTTACTGCTGCACTACCGATCACTGGTATGAGCTCTTTGGTGTAGGTACGCAACTTCGCATTTATCGGACCCAGCTTGAGTCTCTCTGCCTTGGTCTCCCACAGCTTTTCGAAAGTCCTCTGGCTCATTATCAAATGACTCGCACCCGTGTCTAATTCCATGGATACCAGCATGCCGTTTTATTTTATCTCCATCGTTATCGGTTGGCTCTTTGTTAGGAATGCATGTATGCTATACACTTCCTCCTCGAAGCTCTCAAATGTCTCGGGCTGCATCGCCAGATCCATGCTGAATTGATCATCATTCACGTGGTGTATCACAGCTCGCTTGCTCCGCTGTGGACACGTCTGCTGAAGTCGCCTCGTCTTCGCACACCCTCTGCATACATACTGCCTGAAGCGGCACTGATGGGGTCAGTGGTTGCCCCGACAACGCCAACACGTTCAGCTCGGATTTGCACTTGATGGCGGGCTTTGAGCGGCTTTCGGTTTCGCATACACAGTCGAGTAGGCCCTCGATGGCGAACGTTGAGCGGCTCCCGATCTTGCAGACGCAGTCGAGTAGGCCCTGCCATGTGCAGCTCTGCCGGCCATCGATACAATTTTGTACACAGTACTTGCTGTGGAGTTCCTATTTTGTCGCGATATCTGCTTTGTGCTTTTCTGCGTGGACCTGCAACCCTGGACAATGGTGATGACCTTGCTGAGGTCCGGCGTCTCCGCAGCCAGCAGCTTACTTAAGATTGCCTCGTGGTTGACCCCAATCATGAAAAAGTCATGCAGCATGTCTTCCACGCAGGCCCAAATTTGCAAGGCCCCGCAAGACGTCTCAGGTCGACAACAAATGCCGCTATATCCTGGCCTTCTGGACGAATGTGCCTATAGAAGTGATATCTGGATATGAGGATTCCTTCCGTGGGTTTAAGGTGTTCCCGAACTAGAGCACACAGTTCTTTGTAATCCTTTTCTGTAGCAAGAGTGGGTGAGAGCAGATTCTTGATGAGTGCATAGATCGTGGGGTCACAGATGGTGAGAAGAACTGCCCTGCGCATCTCTGCATCCTTGTCTTTGTTTAGGTCGTTTGCCACGAAGTACCGGTCAAGACGATCTGTGAAATCTCCCCAATCCTCTCCCTCATTGAATCTCTCGAGAATTCCAACAGTACTCGATCGTGCTGTGCTCGCCATACTTTTTCGTGGGTTCGTACTGTTCTCGCTCGTCGCCAGTTGTAGTGTATGAAATGATACAGTAAACTCCATACTGTGAGCCAGTGACTAGGTGTAACCTAGTCAGTCTTTAATGGCTTCCAGAAGCGAAGATCCAAAGGTGAAGTTCAGATTATATACCGGGCCCAGCACGAGTGCACCTATAACCCTAGGACCTCCGACAGTAGTGACCCCTGGTGGTGGGCAGACCTTATGTACCTACATTACAGTTAAGCCACCCGTTTTACACCCTGCCCGCTTTCACTATCCGTTGCACCGCTCCGAAGTTGGCCTCCTACTGTGTCATAAATATGTTAGAAAGTATAGCTTCTCCTTCCCAATATTGCCTGCCAGTCAAAGGTTAAGACATGACAGAGCCATGAAGCTGTACTGATGATAATACCATTCACATTTTCCACAGGGATTGCAGCCCTGATGATAACTATACAGGCAGTAGATTGATTTTTAGAGCTATCGGTACCAACTTCACCATTATCCAAATACTGGTTATATTTCATAGGATAGGAGAGACATGAAACCTGTTCCCAGTGGCACAGACATTGTTCACGCGGGAGCAATCCCTGATCTCAGATTAACAGCCTGCGAGCTCAAAATAAATCTAATCTGCTTTCAAGCATTCTTAGCAATAATTCCTAAATGCATTACTTGCCAGCTTGAGAATTACTTTGAAAAGTTGTAATAGTTGTCGTTTTTTTGTTGAAAGCTGTCGTATTTTTTTGACACTTTCTTTTTGTAAAGGTCCCTAGAGGTCTCTGAATGTTTTATGCCTGTGAAAATCTTACATTTGCTTTTCAGCAAATAAGAGGGCAATCATCAGAAGGTGAATTCCGAGCCCTACTGTTAGCTTAGCAGCTGTGACCATGTCATACGGCCCGTGATTCCATTTTTGATACCTCTTGTTTTTTTCTGACAGCTAAGAGCATAAAACCCTCAAACAACAAATACTCCCTGGTATTTGTGCATATTCATACCTGGAAAGATCCACTTCATTCACTTTAAACTTAACTGCAATCTGCTCACCGTTACTTGATTTCTCACTCAAAATTTTCTATCTGTTTTTTCACTCTCTGGGGAAATTATTTCTTCAACAAAAGTGCCAGCCACAAGTTGGGGAATGTTGAAATGCCTATAGCGACGGAGGACGCTGTCAGACACACACAACAAATGAACCAAATTAGGCAGGAGGCGAATCAGCAAAGAATGATTGTTAACACATTTGTTCATCCTTTTAAGTGGTAACTCTAGAACACTCAACACCAATCAGACAGGGTGTACCATGTTAGTTTGGATCCACTTATCATCATCATCACTACAAAACCAGCAGAGCATCAAGATTTAAAATCTCATCGTAAATGGTTGGAAAATCTGTTTTCCAGCTGTTTGCTAAGGGAAAATCCATAACTTTTACCTAGAAGTTACCTTTCTGCAATACTACAGTTTCATGCCAATAATGTTACATTTTCTATCTAATGTACTGAAATACAGAAACTTGTTTTGCCTTAAAAAAAATGACTTAAAACAGCGGTAAAGTTAAGACTGCTACCTTTTTCTAAAATCATACAGGGCAGGGCAGTAGCTATAGCCATGGCCGGTATGAAGGTGGAATATACCATCGATTCCATCACGCATGATTTTTTTTTTCATTGAAATCAGTGCCGAGCCCCTCTCGCACTACTGGCAAAGACCAATTCTACTACCCACACCCGTGTTTTTGCATGGAGCACAATAACTTTATTTTTTTGGCTAATATTACATATTGCTTTAAGACAGAATGCAACATAAATAGCACAGTACCATACAATGGAATAAACTTGAACATAAAAGAACGCATGATGACTCATCTTATCTCAGTGAGCAGGGTGAGCCTGCTTGCAAACACAGTTTGTGGAATCTCGGTTTGATTTTGAAGAGTTTCGAATGCAAATCAGTCTCTACTTTCAAGCTTCCTCTATACTTGTTTTTGATGTAAATAAGTGAAGAAAAATCCCACTTCACACAGATACTTTGAGGCAAAGTGGACAAGCATTGCAACAGATCTTTGGGGCAACTCAAGTAACTCTTTATGAATTGAGAGCCACAACTGATCAAGTTGCATGGCGTTAAAATTACCTCTCAAAACCAGCAACGTCGATCAAATTATTTTTTAGACTCACGGCAATCTTGGTCTTTGCTACAAAGTCCTCTGAAAATGGATTTCACACCCAGGTGAAATCTGCAATTCATTTTGCTCTCTTTCAGTAAAATATTCACTGAATTTTGTGCAAAGCTGAGACAAATGTTCCAGAATTATATCTTTAAATTCTATGAGCGACATTTGGCAGTCCATAATGACAATGTTAAGAATGTAGTTACATCGGGCTCAATTTTTCCCAGTGATTTGCACCGTTTTTTTGGCCTAAGTTTAAAAAAAAAGTTTCCCCAATCAATTTGCACCAGTATAACTCACTTAGTTATGATCTTTTTAGATTCGTTTTTTTTTTCAGCCCAAGGGGGCGTAACCTGCTACCCACACCAATTCTGGCCATTTAGGCAAGTTTGGCCAGCTAAGAGTTACTCCAGTTCTGCTTAGGCCAGCGTATGTGGCCTCTGCAGAAAAACTTTCTGGAGAGTTAAGGAAGTGTGAGAGAGAGAGAGACCAGGGGAAAAGGGAGGCCATTCAGGTGGCGGACCGGGGAGGCCATTCGGGACCGGACCAGACCTGCAAGCCCTTCGGCTGGGCAATTGGAGGTAAATTGCTGCAATGCATTTCAATGTGTTTTTAAATTTACGCAATGTGTTTTAATGTGTTGGGAGCTGGCTGTATGTTTAACTTTGCAGCCTCAGCTTGCATTGTGTCCCTGGTTACCATGGCAACCCGATCTTTTTGGCGTAGATCAAGGCTTCACCCCCAAAACTGAAGGACAGGTTAGGCCACGCCAAAACGAAGAAATCTAACGGGGAAACTTAGAATATTAACAGGCATAACTCTTCAGGTCGCCAAAAAAAAGCTTTGGGGAAAATTGAGCCCATAGTCTTACAGCAAAGTGACTCCATAGCAAAGGGTTTTGGCAAAACTTTGTCATCCATAATGAAAAATGTTAGTTCATACCTTGCAAAGAAAGGTTCATTATGCCCGTCAAATATGTCAGCCATATAGCCCAGTTTCAACCTGAAAGCACTGGTTGAGGAAGAGATTAAAGAAAGACTAACATTTATATAGCACCTTTCACGACCACCAGACACCTCAAAGCGCTTTACAGCCAATGAAGTACTTTTGGAGTGTAGTCACTGTTGTAATGTGGGAAACATGACAGCCAATTTTCGCACAGCAACTCCCACAAACAGCAATGTGATAATGACCAGATCATTTGTTTTTTTGTTATGTTGATTGAGGGATAAATATTGGCCAGGACACGTGGAATAACTCCCCTGCTCTTCTTCGAAATAGTGCCATGGGATCTTTTATGTCCATCTGAGAAGACAGACAGGGCCTCGGTTTAACGTCTCATCCAAAAGACGGCACCTCCAACAGTGCAGCACTCCCTCAGCACTGCACTGGAGTATCAGCCTAGATTTATGTACTGAAGTTCCTGTAGTGGGTCTTGAGCCCATGACCTTCTGACTCAGAGGCGAGTGTGCTACCTACTTTAAAAAAAAATTATTAATATTTATTGAACATTAAGAACATTTACAACATCGTGATCGTTTCATTGTATCATACAAATCCATTCCGCCCCTCTGCACAGTGGTTCCTCCAACACATATTAACATTAAAACCTGAATTTAATTTGTCTCATGTAACAGATAGTAATCTATTGTACTTTACAAATTGATCATAAAATACTATATTTAAATTATTTTCTGAATAAAACATCCACAGAGCCTTATAATAATCTTTTGGCTTATATTTGAAATACACCTTTAGGTTTATTCTCCTCCCCTTAAAAAACTGAGCATTCCTTCTTTGCATAATCACAAATCTAACCAAACTGAACATTACATTAATTGCCGCTCCGCTAGACTCGGGCAGACTCTCCTGCAATCCTCATCTCAAAATTGAATCCTACGGGATTCCCATTCTTGCTCTTCCGTCCTCACCCAGCAAGAAAACCTCATACAACTGTCGAACATAGTACTTAAAATCCTTTAACTGCAGACATAACACCAGCAAATGGGACAGAGTCTCATCCCGCGTCCCACACACTGGGCAAGTTGCACCTCTACTCACCCAATCTTACATAAGACTATCATGGTAAAAATCCGGTTATGAGCCAATTTGAAATCCAGTTCAATCCACTCTGGACATTTAAAATTTGCCCACACTCCCTTCCAAATCCTGTTGAAGTCCAGCTGTGGGTATATACTCTGACCAGCAGGTGTCTTCAATCTCCATTCTCTAAATACCCCACAGAAATCTCAAGTATTACAGTTGTCAACTTGGACCAACTCCTCCTCTTTCTCCAGCAGAAAGCTTGGAAAAGCGAGACACATTATACCTCCTTTGGAGATTTGCATATTTATTTCTTCCATCCAATCCTGTGGCATTGCCCTCACAATCTTCTCATACATAATCTTAATTGCTTTTTCTTCTACTTCCTGATCCTCCTCCCAAATCATGTCCCTCACTACCGCTTCCGGCAACCAACCTGGAATTATCTCATATAATACATCTTACACATATTTAGTACCAGCTTTTATAAAAGCTTGATTAAATAATACCACTCCTTCAATGTTGATCCATCTGTTCAAAAATAAGGGCCGTTCTAAAAATTCTTCAGCACCTTTGGGTCTAAATTGCATACTTTAAAAAAATTGGACTCAAGTGTCTACAACACCCTTATAAAACCTAGGGAGAGGTTTAATTGCTTTCAAAAACATATTTTGGTATTTCATATAAAATATTCCCGTCCTCCTCATGCAACTTAATTTAAAAAAAATGCTGGAAACAACTCTTCCAAAAACTTGAGTTTGACTTCTGAAGAAATCTCTTCACTCATTTAATTCTAAAGGATTTTTTCTTCAAATCAATACCTGGGATAGTGAGTCCTGCCTGATTTTGCTGTCCAATGGTGGTATTGTAAGCAACCAAGGCTGGTTTCCCTACCCACAAAAACCTCACACAAGCCTCTCGCATAGACTGTTCCACCCACTCAGGAATATCCTCCACCGTCAATAAGTACCCCACAGTTTAGATAGCAGGAGAGCTGACGCCACTGTTGCTCTTCCTTGCACTTTCAAACATCTTTCCCATCTTCCCAAAATTTTTTAAATTTTCATAATCTTCGGTTCCCAATTTAGTCGATCCACTTCATCCCTATCCTTCTTGCACCCTGTTGTATATGCATGCCTGTTTACTGTGTGATGTCTGTAACACTGTTATGCAACACTGAATGTATCCTTAGACTGTACACACCTTACCTGTACACCAGAGGGTGCTGCTGTTGGAGACCTAAGGGTTATCTGCACACTGCAGATAACCCAGTATATAAAGGAGCTCACAGCTTGGTGTTCTCACTCGAGGAGCTGCAAATAAAGGACTACAGGTCTACACAGTTTCAGTATCATACCCTGCCTCGTGGAGTAATTTGCTAAAGGTATCTACATACACTACAACTGTATGAGGATACGAAGTCACGAACTACGCTCAACATGTCTAACCTTAGCAACTTTCAGCAATTTACAGAGGGGGAAGATTGGGACGCTTTTGTGGAAAGATCGGAATATTTCTTTATAGACAACGACCTAGATGGGAACACACTGGCTACACGACCGAACAAGCGCAGGGCCATCCTGCTTCGCAGTTGTGGCCCCTCCATCCATTGTCTCGTCAGGGACTTGCTAGCTCCAGTGAAGACAACCACCAAAAGCTATGAGGAACTTGTAACACTCATACAGGAACAACTAAAACCGAAAGAAAGCATCCTCACAGCCAGGCACTGGTTCTACACTTACCGGCGACCTGAGGGCCAAGAAATTGATAAGTATGCTGCACACCTAAGAAGACTAGATGCTCTGTGATTTTGGAGACCACCTAAATGAAGCCCTAAGGGACATACTCGTCATTGGAATCGGCCATGAGGGCCTCCTGCACAAGTTGCTCTCTGCTGATATCACGGTTACCCTGCAGAAGGCAATCCAAGTGAGCCAGGTCTACATGGTTTCGGCTGGCGACTCCAAGCGAATACTGACCCAGGACTCTAAACCGGTGAGCGCAGTGCACCGCATGGATACTTCGATAGGCAGGAAGGCTGCCCCGAGTCCAGCAACCCTGAGTCCGCCACATGGGGCAAACCGGATGGCCCTGTGTTGGTGCTATGGAGGAACCACAGGGCCCACCTGTGCCGCTACAAAGACTATGCATGCAAAGACTGCAAAGAGAAAGGATACCTCCAAAGAATGTGCAGAAAAAGCTGTACTCACTGCGTCTCTGATGATTTGGCTGATCACCGGGCTCCGACACAGATGATGGTGAAGTTGCTCAAACCCTGGAAGAAGAGTATGGAATCTATACCTGCTCCACTGAAAGTTCTCCGTGGACGATGGAAGTGGACATCGACGGGGTCCCAGTTTCCATGGAATCGACACAGGGGCGAGCCAGTCTGTGATGAGCCAAACGACCTTTGAAAAACTTTGGATAAATCCCACTAATCGACCAAAACTGTCTCCTGTCCAGGTGCAGCTGCTCACCTGCAACAAAGGTAAAATCTAAATCGTTGGCAGCGCGGACATCCAGGTCTCCCAGGGCAGCGTGTTGAACAAATGGATTCCCGACGTCCATGGCCGAACCTGTGGAAGAAAAGACCACCACAGCCTACCTGAGGGAGAGCTAGAAGATGGCGGCCGCACCACGAGGAGAAGAACCTATAATCAAAATGGCCACGGCCATACCACGAGGGGCAGCGTTGGAGGAGCGACACGTGGCACCGAGCGGCCAACTGGATTGGGAGGCTCCCTTAAAGGAGACCATAACCAAAGAAATTTAAAGGGACAGTTTCAACTATTTGAGTACAAGGACTTTAAAGCTAAAGATGCAATAAAAGGGTGCAAATATGAAAATGTATGCAATGTAACCATGAATTGTGATTCTGGTTTAACTGTGACTAATGAGAAGAATGCAAGTGTCAGTAAGGTTAAGAACAAGTTTATTATGCTTAACAATAATGATAGAGAGTTTGAAATGCCTAATGTAACCATGTCTGTTGAGACCAGGACACCCAAAAGTGATGCAAATGCTAGAATGTACAATGCAGGCTCGACTATGTGTGATCAGAGCCAAGGTGTTATGTATCCCGGTAGGACATTGCCAAAGGACATTGGGTCCTACAGGGACCATGCTGATGCCAATGGAATCCCCCTGTGGGAGACCTCCAGGTCCAGCAGGCTACCTGACCATGTAGCCTGGACCTTTGGAACAAATGTGATGCCCCTTGCAGGACACACACACAGCCAGTGGGAGCACACCCACTACAGGGACAGTGGTCAATGGGCAGCCCAGCCACCACCAATGGCAACCTGCACCAGACCAGCCCTACAACCCCTGGCTACCAAGGCCAACACCAGGAGCGTGAGGCCAATACCCTCCAGTTTCCCTGGCAAACCCTGGGATTACTCGACCCTCATCCCAATTGGTGCTCAAGGAGCCCACCCAGTCTTGTGGCCCTGATCACCACCCACAACTACCCACATCACAGAGTATACACACCACCCACTGCTGCTGTGGCTATCTCCCCAAGGTATCCCATAACAGTGACACTTACATGGTCTGTGTATGAGGGAGGGGAAACATATGAGGCCAGCCTCAAGCACAGGGGTCACACCTGACAACCACACAACCCTCATCACAACCTCCCATAGCCCACCACTGATCACCTCCTCTAGTCATGACTATAAGGATATAAAAAATGCTTAGGGAGGAGTGTTATTGTATATGCATGCCTGTTTACTGTGTGATGTCTGTAACACTGTTATGCAACAATGAATGTACCCTTACACTGTACACACCTTACCTGTACACCAGAGGGTGCTGCTGTTGGAGACCTAAGGGTTATCTGCACACTGCAGGTAACCCAGTATATAAAGGAGCTCACAGCTTGGTGTCCTCACTCGAGGAGCTGCAAATAAAGGACTACAGGTCTACACAGTTTTAGTATCATACCCTGCCTCGTGGAGTCATTTGCTAAAGGTATCTACATGCACTACAAACCCCATATGCACCCCCAGAACTTCCAAAACCTCCACCACCTTAAAAGGGTTTTCCTCCAACCACTCGTCACTACTCCTTCCCACAACCAGGCATTAGGACTTACTATAATTCACTCTGGCTCTTGAAGTTCTACAATACTCCTCCACTACTCCCATACCTTTCCTCACTGACTTTCCAACTCTCAACGTTAAGGTCGTGTCATCTGCATATTGGTGTATCACCGACACCCGCCCGGAACTGGGAACTGCAATCCCGACTATGCCTTGTTCCTTTCATATCATATAACCTAATGGTTCTGCTACCAATGTGTACAACAATGGGGACAGGGGACAACCCTGTCTCACAGATCTCTGTATTGGAAAATACTTGGATAAAAAACCATGACATTTAACACACCAAAAATGTTTGAATAAAAAAATAATTATTCCCTCAATGAAATTTTTCCTGAAACCAAATGCTTCCAAAACCATCAGTAAAAATTCATGAAAGACTCTATCAAAGGCTTTCTCTTGATCTAGCTTTAGCACATAAGCTTCCCTCCCACTCTCTTCCATGAGCTCTATCACATCTTGGATTGAGACCACAGAGTCAGCGATGTCCCGGCCTATGACTCCATAGGACTGAGAGGGAGGAATTATTTGCGGCATCACCTCCTTCATACGATTTGCCATAACCCTCGCCAAGGTCTTATAATCCACATTTAATAATGTGATGGGCCTCCAATTCTTCAGATCCCTTCTATCCCCTTTATTTTTATGTAAAGCTTATGATACCTCTCCTCATAGATGGGCCCATGCTTCCCTCAGTTTTAATCTCCTTAAAAATGATTACCTTTATCGCAACTTCTCTTGCTCTAGAAAATATCTAGTGTATCTTTCTCCCTCCAATGCATCTTTAGCTTTTGTGCAGAGAATGGCCCCCTTGCATTACTATTCTTCCTTTAAAACCTTCCACTTAATCTCTGCTCCCTTATCCCGCTTCATCAACTGCTTTACAGATATCAGTAAACCTTCTGTTTATATTCTCTTCTCGACACCGATTGGCTGGTGCTTTCTTTCCCATAATGCACTGAAAAAACTTTTACCTCACATTTGAAATTGTCCCACAAACTCTTTTTTCTTTCAAAAATAAATGTTCCTTCCAAGCATTCTTTATTATATTTAAATCCCTTCTTTAAAAGCAATTTATTTCAGGAACTGATTGTTTAAAATCCATTTAATCCCTTAATTAAAAGGAAGGGCCAAAGCTGCAAACTCTGCAGTAATGAAAGGGTCCTCCCTGGACCACCGGGGAGTGGGGGCACTGTGCCAACACTGACCAATCATTGCACAGACCCTGCATTCAAAGCACCAACGGGGTGCAGGCAAAAGTAGCAGCATTCTTTTTCTAAATGCATCACACCTCCCCTTTAACATGTGCCCGTGAGCGGCTGGCCGTCCGGTTCACGTCCCATGAAGCTGTCGCTGGCATCGCCCGGCAAAGCATCAGGGGGCGATACACAATTTAATGTCCTGGGCGCTAATGGGGCGCTGCGCACAGTGATGAAATCATCAGCACCAGTGGAGCGAGCCGCTACTGGTTACCGCCGGCGTTAAACCCTCGCCGAATATAGCGGGGGTTGTTAGCAGCATCGCGCCTGGGCGAAGATCGTTTGTGCAAACAACACAAATTTTTAGGCCTATGTGTTTAACAAAGATTTGACCCTTTTAACAATATGAAGTTCATTGCTAGATTTAAAAGTATTTAAAAGAGAAACAGAAGCACTGAGTGTGATTCAGGCATTGAAATGTTTGAGTGGATTGCCAAACTTGATCATTAAAAGTGAATTTGTACTCCTGAAATGACCCCCAAATAAAATTGGGTTACTGCTGTTCACGCAGTTAATCAGAGTGGCTTCTGCCTTAACATTGGGGTTGCAACTGGTGATGCAGGATGTGTGAGAAGGTTGCACTGTGCCAGAGGCAGATGGAAACTGTTGGAGGACATCTGGACTCTTTTATTACTCTAATTTGATACAGAAAGGAACCAGATTGACATGTATTCAACTGTCATTGTAACCCATTGTACCTAAGTTGTACACCTTGAGAACATTGACCACAGGGGGCGAACTTATGGGAGACACTCCTAACCTGGACTTTCCGGTATAAAAGGGGAAGCTCCACCCACCGACTGTCTCTTGAAGTCTTGGTAATAAAGGTAACAGGTCACAGAGTGATCTTCTCTCTATTATGGGCCTCGTGTGTATTTATACTGTATAGTAAGGACATATTATTGGCGACAAGATACTGGGATTTAAACCACGCGAGCATGGCCACTAGCAGCACAGAAGAGAGCTACTGTGTTGGTGATGATTGCGACGACTTTATTGAGAGACTACAGCAACGTTTTGTCACTAAAGAATGGTTGGGACAGGATTCGGCCGACAAACGCACGGCTCATCTCCTGATGGTTTGTGGATCCAGAACGTACTCCCTGATGAAGGACCTTCTAGCGCCAGAGAAGCCGGCGGACAAGACTTTCGAAGAGCTCTGTAAGTTGATCGGGGAACACCTTAAACCGGCGAGCAGCAGGCACATGGTGAGACACCGGTTTTACACGCACCGGTGAAGGGCAAAGCGTTCCAGACATCGTGGCAGATCTCCGGCGACTGGCGAGCCTATGTAAGTTCCCAGATGCATGTAGAGCGGAGATGCTGCGAGACTTTTTTATTGAGGGCATTGGGCACGCTGGGGTTTTCAGGAAACTGATTGAGACCAAAGACTTGACCTTGGAAGCAGCGGCTCTGATAGCCCAGACATTTATCTCAGGGGAGGAAGAGACCAGAATGATTTATGGCAACAATCTTGGCTCAAATGCGACAAACGACCAGGGAGTCAACATTGTTAACACGGCACACAGTTCTCTAGGCAGACAAGGGCAATCGGACATGCCCCAGCATGCAGTCGAACCCAAAGGGGGAATTCAACAGAGACAATGGCTAGCTGAACGGCGATTCATGCCATCGCAATGGACAATGCGGCCAGTAATGGGGCCATCAACATCTGTTAATGGTGCGCTTAAGGACAGTTACAAAGACAGTCAGAGATGATCGACTGGTAATGGACCTTTTGTTTCCGACAATGGGGCCTCTAGCTCATGCTGGAGGTGTGGAGGCAAACACGCAGCCAGAGCTTGCAGGTATCAGCAATATACCTGCAGAAACTGCAACGTCAGCGGTCACTTGTCGCGTATATGCAGGAAGCCTGCAGCCAGGTTGATATACGAAGAGGACGGGCCCGATGTAAGCCCTACGAGGCCAAATGAATACTGGGGGAAATGGCTGGAAGCTGAAGTTCAGCGAGTTCATGTGGAGCACATATACAGTTCATACACCAGCACGCCACCAATAATGATGAAAGTGCTCCTCAATGGCATCCCAGTACTATTGGAGCTAGACACGGGGGCCAGCCAGTCCCTGATGAGTATCAAACAGTTCGAAAGGTTGTGGGTGTCCAAGGCCAGGAGGCCAAAATTATTGCCGATTGACGCACTGCTACGGACATATACAAAGGAGATCATTCCGGTGCTAGGTAGCGCCATGGTAGTCGTGACCCACAATGATTTGGAGAACAGGTTGCCACTCTGGATTGTCCTGGGGGACAGTCCCGCACTACTGGGGAGGAGTTGACTTGCTATCATGATCTGGAAATGGGGCAATGTCAATACAATTTCTTCTGTGGAGCGAGTATCATGCTCACAGGTCCTGGACAAATTTGACTCATTATTTCAACCCGGCATCGGGACTTTCATGGGGACCAAGGTAGTGATTCACATAAACCCGGACGCCAGGCCAGTACACCACAAGGCCAGAGTGGTGCCATATGTGATGCGGGAAAAGATAGAAGGCCAATTGGGCCGCCTTCTGAGGAAAGGCATCATCTCGCCAGACGAATTCAGTGACTGGGCGAGCCCGATTGTGCCGGTGCTCAAGGCGGATGGGTCGGTCAGGATATGTGGCGATTACAAGGCCACCATCAATCGGGTGTCACTCCAAGACCAGTACTCGCTACCGAGAGCGGAGGACCTCTGTGCGACGCTATCCGGTGGCAAACTTTTTTCAAAATTGGACCTGACCTCAGCTTACATGATCCAGGAGCTGGCGAGTGAGTCGAAGAAGCTGACCACCATCATGACACACAAGGGGTTGTTTGAGTATAACAGATGTCCGTTCGGGATTCGTTCGGCCGCCGCGATCTTTCAGCGAAATATGGAAAGCCTCCTCAAGTCGATTCCAAGGACGATGGTTTTTCAATACGACATCCTCATCATGGGTCACGATACTGAAGAACACCTTCACAACCTGGAGGAGATGCTACGCAGACTGGACCGGGTAGGGCTGCGACTGAAAATGACGAAGTGCGTCTTCTTAGCTCCAGAGGTAGAATTCTTGGGGAGGAGGGTAGCAGCAGACCGGATCAGACCTACTGCGTCCAAAACGGAAGCGATCCAGAGAGCACCCAGACCCCGTAACACGACGGAGCTGCATTCGTTCCTGGGGCTCCTGAACTATTTTGGCAGCTTTCTTCCCAAATTGAGTACGCTGTTAGAGCCGTTACACGTGCTCCTACGCAAAGGTCGTGATTGGGTCTGGGGGGACAACCATGAAAGGACTTTTGATAGAGCATGCAATTTGTTATGCTCCAACAAACTGTTAACGTTATATGAACTGTGTAAGAAACTAGTTTTAACGTATGATGCATCGTCCTATGGTGTCAGGTGTGTGTTGCAGCATGTGAATGCCAATGGTCAGTTACAATCGGTGGCTTATGCCTCCAGAAGTCTGTCCCAGGCAGAAAGGGGCTACGGGATGGTAGAAAAGGAAGCGCTAGCATGTGTATATGCAGTAAAAAAAATGCACCAGTACCTGTTTGGCAGGAAATTTGAGCTGGAGACAAATCACAAATCCCTAACGTCCCTTTTGGCCGACAGCAAGGCCATAAATGTGAATGCATCGGCCCGCATACAGAGGTGGGCACTTACATTAGCTGCCTGTGACTACACTATTCAGCACAGACCGGGCACTGAAAACTGTGCCGATGCACTCAGCAGGCTACCACTAGCCACCACCGAGGGGGCAACTGAGCATGATGCTGAGATGGCCATGGCTGTTGAAGCTTTCAAAAGCGAAGGCTCGCCAGTGATAGCCCATCAGATTAAAGTCTAGACAAATAAAGACCCGCTACTGTCTTTAGTTAAGAAATGTGTCCTGAATGAGGACTGAGCAGCCATGTACGGGGCATGCCCTGAGGGGTTTAAACCATTTCATAGGCGCAAGGATGAACTCTCAATTCAGGCCGATTGCCTACTGTGGGGAAACCGAGTAGTCATGTCCCAGAAGGGCAGAGAGGTGTTTATCAGAGAACTTCACAATGAGCACCCGGGCATTGTCATGATGAAGGCAATTGCCAGGTCACACGTTTGGTGGCCAGGGATAGATGCAGACCTGGAACTTTGCGTTCGCAGGTGCAATACATGTGCTCAGCTGGGCAATGAACCAAGGGAAGCCCCCCTTAGCCCCTGGTCCTGGCCCACCAAGCCATGGTCACGCATCCATGTGGACTACACAAGTCCTTTCATGGGAAAAATGTTTTTGGTTGTCGTAGACGCCTACTCCAAATGGATTGAGTGTGCCATTTTAAATTCAAGCATATCCTCTGCCACGGTAGAAAGTCTACGGGCAATGTTCGCCGCCCATGGTCTACCGGACGTCTTGGTCAGCGACAATGGCCCGTGCTTCACCAGCACTGAATTCCAGGACTTCATGGCAGGCAATGGAATCAACCATGTCAGAACGGCACTGTTCAAGCCGGCCTCAAATGGCCAGGCGGAATAAGCAGTGCAGATAATCAAACAGGGGATGCTCAGAATCCAAGGGGGTTCCCTACAAAGGCGCTTATCACGCCTCCTGTTGGCTAATAAATCCCGACCACACT
This sequence comes from Pristiophorus japonicus, assembly GCF_044704955.1. NCBI lineage: Eukaryota > Metazoa > Chordata > Chondrichthyes > Pristiophoridae > Pristiophorus > Pristiophorus japonicus. The sequence goes on along the minus strand of NC_091980.1, from coordinate 179,192,375 downwards.
CGCTCACAGGGGTTCCACCCGCAGAGCTGCTAATGAAAAGGATGCTAAAAACCAGGTTATCCCTTATACACCCCACTATGAAAGAAATTGTTGAGAGCAGGCATCAGTCACAATGTGACTACCATGACAGGAATGCAAGGGCGCGATGTATTGATGTCAATTACCCTGTTTTTGTCCTTAATTACACTGCAGGGCCCAAATGGCTTGCAGGCACTGTGATTGCCAAAGAGGGGAATAGGGTTTTGGTAGTTAAACTTACCAATGGACAAATCTGCTGCAAACACGTGGATCAAACTAAAAGGAGGTTCAGCAACCCCATAGAAGAAGCAGAGGAAGAACACGACATAGAGTTTACTCCACCACAGGTGACCGAACACTGGAACTAAGGGAAGGAGAGCCCAGTCACTGTGGGCAGTACGGACAGGCCTGAGGCACCACAAACAGCAGACACTCAGACCAGCGCCCAACAACCGGAGCCCCAACTCAGGCGCTCTACAAGGGAGCGTAAACCACCAGAGAGACTTAACCTGTGATCCCAATAAGACTTTGGGGGGGAGGTGATGTCATGTATTCAACTGTCATTGTAACCCATGTCTAAGCTGACCAAAGTTGTACATCTTCAGAACATTGACCACAGGGGGCGAACTTGTGGGAGACAATCCTAACCTGGACTTTCTGGTATAAAAGGGGAAGCTCCACCCACCGTCTGTCTCTTGAGGTTTTGGTACTAAAGGTAACTGGTCACAGAGTGACCTTCTCTCAAGCATGGGCCTTGTGTGCATTTATACTGTATAGTAAGGACATATTACAGATGGACACAGACTACAGATTCGATCTTCATTATTCCAGGGGGCTAATGTTAGCAGCTTCCCTGTTTGAAGTGGTTGGATTATGGATAACCAATGTGTGAGCATGTGGCACTTGTTCAGTGTAGATTTTATACTCATGTACATCATACTTGATGCAACAGAAGCTTTTCTCTCTCCTCCCAAAAATAAAACCACCAAACAGACACAGATGGTTTAGTTACTTATCAGTGATTGATAACAGTGCTTGGGAGGGAAGAGCTGTAGAATTTGTGATTTGGTTTTGATATGTGAGCTATATTAATTGTCTAATAGAATGATCATGAAGGTGTCAATCAGCTCATATTAAAGTATGGTTTTGTAGAATTTGTCAAGGAACATAAGAAGAAGAAAATATCCTGGTCTCCCAAGGGCATGAGGCTGCAATCCCAGGATTTACACCTGCCTGTGCTCTTCACTGCTGACCCTGTCGGATTACAAGGGTTTGGGGGAAATTACTTCATCTGCAAGCAGGAACTAAAGGTGTGTCTCAGGCAGTCGCTTTTGCCTGTTGACCAGAAATTCCAGTGCAGGATTCTGTTCTGGGGAGAATGTCTGGACTCTTTCGCCGCCCGCCCCCCTCACCTCCCAACCCCCATCCCCCGGAACAATGTTTGCTGAGCGCCCAGTCCCTCCCCCACCCCCCAGAACAATCTTTGCTAACGCCCGGTCTCTCTCCCCCTGGAACAATCTTTGCTGATCACTCCCTGGCCCTCCCCCCCCGCCCTTTTCTGCCTCAGAACAATCCTTGCTGAGCACCTGGCGTCCCTTTTGTAAATAAATAAAAAATAAATCATTCGTGGCTGGCATCTGCCAGTGGTGCAGGCCATGATCCAATCCTGGATCTTCCTGTCCCTCCGGTGGGGCCCACTTCCACCTTTGAGGGCAATGTCACAGGATCTCCCAGCAGAGGTAGGCCTCACCTCTTCCCCATCTGTGGTGTTGTATTGAGATGTGCAGCTTCCCCAAACAAGGCTGCAGGAAACTCCAGGGTAACTCTGGGACCTGGCTCAAATTTGGAATCGAGCAGCCAATTCCTTTCAGCTCAGGTTTACAAATGGCTCTTGTCATGGTTTAACATGAACATCCTACCTTTTTAATGGGGTTGGTGTCCGCATGTAGTTCTTGTCATTTTAGAATCCTTCAGTAGGGAGATTGGACGGCACAGGTCTCGAATCTGGGTTCAAATCAGGCATTTACAGTCAAATAGTCTGGTGACACTATGGTCTCGTCTCAAACATGACAAACGGCTAGTTGGGAGAGTTACTGTCTGTATTGAGAGGTATGTCTTGGGACGTTTCATTACGTTAAAGGCGCTATATAAATACAAGTTGTTGTTGTTGTCTGCTGCACCCATGGTTCACCGATTGAGTGAGCACCCTCAGAACAGAAGGGGAGGAAATTGGGTGGGCAGGGGCGAGTGAGAGGAGACTCAAACCTTTTCCTTTTTTCCAATAGTTCCGTACTGAACATGTTGGCACCGCTCATTTAGGCAAGTTGAGAATGGTGGAATATATCCATTGCAAAATAAGATAGGAATTTCTCATGTTGAATGATTATTGTTTCTAAACTGGCCACAGACACAATTAGCTGTAACGTGCATTTGTATTACAAACCATGCACTAAATCAAGTTTTAAAATGTAGACACTTTTTGATTAAGCTTAACTCCAACAGATCTTAAGATAATATCTGTTTGCAGGGCCTTTACAGGGAATAAGGATGCAGTTTGGTATTTCTGGGGCCCCATTTGATCAGGAGTTAAATTTAGCTCTCCCCAGAGGATCATGGGAACTATTGCTCCTGAGTTGAAAGGAATTAGCTGTTGCATTTGTTTCATTTTCTATCCTTGCTTCTAACTTGGGGCTTCTAAAATATACCTAGCACTTTCTGTGTGGGTTCTGGAAAAGGAATGAAGAACCTGTGAAATAAGAAATGTTTGAGGAATTTAGACAGTATCTGATGGATGTACGCACATGCTTTTTATGGCTGGTTGTTCTGTTGGCAAAGCTTTGCATGCTACGCGAGTATTGATTTGCTTTGAAAATAGCCAGCAATGACTGCAGTGATGAGTCATCGGGCCAACTCAGGCTTACAGAGACATGTCCTGTCACTGACATGGCAACACTGATGTCATAGAAATGTGCCCATCCATTGAAACAGAGGGATGTGTTTGATCTGGAAATGACTCCCAATACAAAGCTCCTTATTTCTAAAGGCCACTGAGGAGGCTCCTGAACAGGCAGCAGCAAAAACAACCGGGATTTTATCCTCTTCCTGTTTAATAGTAAGAGAATTGACTTTTCTCTGTCAATTATTTTTGAGTTCTCTCTCTTTGTTCCATTATTTAAGCCTCATTTTCTACCCGTGTTATATATTTGTGGCCAGTCACAGTGACTCAATTCGACTTCACGACATCAAGCGCGCAGGGACACCATGTGGATGGTTTCACAATCACTTAATTATAGGATAGGTGGTCTGATTAAACAAAAGAATAAAGTAAAAGGTAACACAGACCGGTTTTGACACTCTGAGGTTAGAATTGTCCGTATGATATTTGTAATGACTATTAACACATTCATGTGCTATTCCTTTAATATGCAGCTTTCAACCCAGGCCATGGTTCCCCAGTGCTGACCCAGGCCATGGTTCCCCAGTGCTGACCCAGGCCATGGTTCCCCAGTGCTGACCCAGGCCATGGTTCCCCAGTGCTGACCCAGGCTATGGCCCCCAGTGCGGACCCAGGCCATGACTCCCAGTGCCAACTCTGGCCATGATCCCAGCGCAGACCCAGGCCATGGCTCCCAAATGACCTCTTTAACCTGCCCTTTGGACAAGGCCAGCCATTGGATGTAACCAGCATTGGCCATCACTTCTGGAGATGGAGCTGGGAACCAGTGAAATCTCTCCCTGATCCAGAACATACACGGGCTGAAACTGCACTGTTCGATAAATGGATTTAATGGGTGCATATGAAATTCCTCTGTCTTCTTCAGCAGCACCTCCCAAACTCGCAAACTCTAACATCTAACATTGGGTTAATAATCCTTGCAGTGCAGTGTTTTTTTATTCATTCATGGGATGTAGGCATCGCTGGCAAGGCCAGCATTTATTGCCCATTCCTAATTGCCCCTGCGAAGGTGATGGTGAGCCGTCTTCTTGGACTGCTGCAGTCCGTGTGGTGACGGTACTCCCACAGTGCTGTTAGGGAGAGAGTTCCAGGATTTTAACCCAGCGATGATGAAGGAATGGCGATATATTTCCAAGTCAGGATGGTGTGTGACTTGGAGGGGAACTTACAGGTGATGATGTTCCTATGCGCCTGCTGCCCTTGTCCTTCTAGATGTTAGAGTTTGCGAGTTTGGGAGGTGCTGCTGAAGAAGACAGAGGAATTTCATATGCACCCATTAAATCCATTTATCGAACAGTGCAGTTTCAGCCCGTGTATGTTCTGGATCAGGGAGAGATTTCACTGGTTCCCAGCTCCATCTCCAGAAGTGATGGCCAATGCTGGATACATCCAATGGCTGGCCTTGTCCAAAGGGCAGGTTAAAGAGGTCATTTGGGAGCCATGGCCTGGGTCTGCGCTGGGATCATGGCCAGAGTTGGCACTGGGAGTCATGGCCTGGGTCCGCACTGGGGGCCATAGCCTGGGTCAGCACTGGGGAACCATGGCCTGGGTCAGCACTGGGGAACCATGGCCTGGGTCAGCACTGGGGAACCATGGCCTGGGTCAGCACTGGGGAACCATGGCCTGGGTCAGCACTGGGGAATCATGACCTGGGTCAACACCGGGAGCCATGGCCAAAGAAAGCACGGGGATCATGGACTGGGTCAGCACTGGGGAACCATGGCCTGGGTCAGCACTGGGGAACCATGGCCTGGGTCAGCACTGGGGAACCATGACCTGGGTCAGCACTGGGGAATCATGGCCTGGGTCAACACCGGGAGCCATGGCCAAAGAAAGCATGGGGATCATGGCCTGGGTCAGCACTGGGGAACCATGGCCTGGGTCAGCACTGGGGAAACCATGGCCTGGGTCAGCACTGGGGAACCATGACCTGGGTCAGCACTGGGGAATCATGGCCTGGGTCAACACCGGGAGCCATGGCCAAAGAAAGCACGGGGATCATGGACTGGGTTAACACTGGGGAACCATGGCCTGGGTCAGCACTGGGATCATGGACTGGGTCAGCACTGGGGAACCATGGCCTGGGTCAGTACTGAGGAACTATGGCCTGGGTCAGCACTGGGGAACTATGGCCTGGGTCAGCACTGGGGAACCATGGCCTGGGTCAGCACTGAGGAACTATGGCCTGGGTCCGCACTGGGGAACCATGGCCTGGGTCAGCACTGAGGAACTATGGCCTAGGTCAGCACTGGGGAACCATGGCTTGGGTCAGCACTGGGGAACTATGGCCTGGGTCAGCACTGGGGAACTATGGCCTGGGTCAGCACTGGGGAACCATGGCCTGGGTCAGCACTGGGGAACCATGGCCTGGGTCAGCACTGGGGAACCATGGCCAGAGACAGCACTGGGGAACCATGGCCTGGGTCAGCACTGAGTGCCATGGCCAGAGACGGCACTGGGGAACCATGGCCTTGGTCAGCACTGCAAAGCTTACCCCACTGCAGTTCAGCTGGATTGTTGCTACAAAGCAAATTCGGCATCAAATGTCAAGAATCTGTCATAAGGAGAGGAGCAATTTATGAAAATCTCGATATCATCTGAAACACTGGTCATAACTTTTTTCCATCTATAGTTATTCCCCCGCGAAAGTTGCCTAAACCTTTTCTTTATTTTTTATTAATCATCCCTGCTTAGAATGATTATCATTGCCCTGATATTTTTGGCATCGAGACAGGAAAAACTAACTGGCGTGGGATGATGAGGAGGAGGAAAAAACTTGATCTTTAGGATTGAAAGAAGTGAGAGAATCAGTTTAAAAGGAGAATAATTTAACGTGGATACTTTTGCTCTTGTATGCTCTCTGCATACTGCTGGTGGCAAGCTGCAGAACCAGGAGACACGAGGCACATGATTAGGTCAAGTGGATTGTAATAGCTCAGATATCACCATTTTCACTGCAAATCGTGCTGCACTGAGGTGTAGAAATTAACGGATGCCATGGAGCGCCAAATCATAACACTGGCGGAAAATGGTACTGCGCCTTAGAGGGATTGCAATGATGGTTCACCAAACTGATTCCTGGGATGGGGGATTGTCCTATGGACTAGGTCTATATTCCTTAAAATTTAGAAGATTGAGAGGTGATCGTATTGAAACATGTAAAATTCTTACAGGGCTTGACAGCGTAGATGTGCGGAGGATGTTTCTCCTGATTGGAGAATCTAGAACCAGGATTCAAGAATAAGGGGTCGGCCATTTAGCACTGAGATGAGGAGAAATTTCTTCACTCAAAGGGTTGTGAATCTTTGGAATTCTCTACGTCAGAGGGGTCTGGATGCTCAGTCGTTGAGTATTTTCAAGACAGAGATCGATAGATTTTTGGATACGAAGGGAACCAAGGAAAATGGGGATATTGCAGGAAAGTGAAGTTGAGATAGAAGATCACCCATGATCTTATTGCATAACGGAGCAGGCTCAAGGGGTCGAATGGCCTACTCCAACTTCTATTTCTTATGTTCTTATGTAAAATGAAAATTGTCCCAACTGAAAGCAGACTACCATTGAAAGAAAGGGCACAGGTTTTTTTTTAAGGGATTCCTAAACACCACATTTTCTTCATTTGTTTTTACTTGGCTGCCCTATTGCTAAGTGACTGCAACTTTAGTACCAGGTTAGCTCAGCACAGTAGTTTCCCTTTTCTGCCAAAGTTTGCTGCAGAGATAATTGCTTGCTTTACATTTATTTTGTGCCCAGACATGTGCGTTGGTATTATATCATAAGCATTACAGTACAATTTACACATCTAGTAATTAAGGTGTAATTAGTTTTAATAATGCCCCCATCTGTTTTTCTCACTCTACAGATGTTTTAATGCTCTGATGTGAGCTAGATGATTAAATAACATGCAGAGTTTATTCTCAGATCTTTCCCCTGAATGTTTTTCTTCCTCTGGAGCACTGGTTCGTGTTAGGCCCATGGTTCCACAGGCATTGGTTCATGTTAGGGCCATGGTTTCACAGACACTGGCTCCTGTTAGGCCCATGGTTCCATAGGCACTGGCTCCTGTTAGGCCCATGGTTCCACAGGCACTGGCTCCTGTTAGGCCCATGGTTCAACAGGCACTGGTTCATGTTAGGCCCATGGTTCTACAGGCACTGGTTCATGTTAGGGCCTTGGTCTCACATGCACTGGTTCATGTTAGGCCCATGGTTCCACAGGCACTGGTTCCTGTTAGGGCCTTGGTCTCACAGGCACTGGTTCATGTTAGGCCCGTGGTTCCACAGGTCCTGGCTCCTGTTAGGCCCATGGTTCCACAGGCACTGGTTCATGTTAGGCCCATGGTTCCACAGATACTGGTTCATGTTAGGGGCATGGTTCCACAAGCACTGGCTCCTGTTAGGCCCATGGTTCCACAGGCACTGGCTCCTGTTAGGCCCATGGTTCCACAGGCACTGGCTCCTGTTAGGCCCATGGTTCCACAGGCACTGGTTCATGTTAGGCCCATGGTTCTACAGGCACTGGTTCATGTTAGGGCCTTGGTCTCACATGCACTGGTTCATGTTAGGCTCATGGTTCCACAAACACTGGCTCCAGTTAGGCCCATGGTTCCACAGGCACTGGCTCCTGTTAGGCCCATGGTTCCACAGGCACTGGCTCCTGTTAGGCCCATGGTTCCACAGGCACTGGCTCCTGTTAGGCCCATGGTTCCACAGGCACTGGTTCATGTTAGGCCCATGGTTCTACAGGCACTGGTTCATGTTAGGGCCTTGGTCTCACATGCACTGGTTCATGTTAGGCCCGTGGTTCCACAGGTCCTGGCTCCTGTTAGGCCCATGGTTCCACAGGCACTGGTTCATGTTAGGCCCATGGTTCCACAGACACTGGTTCATGTTAGGGGCATGGTTCCACAAGCACTGGCTCCTGTTAGGCCCATGGTTCCACAAGCACTGGCTCCTGTTAGGCCCATGGTTCCACAGGCACTGGTTCATGTTACGGGCATGGTTCCACAGACACTGGTTCATGTTACGGGCATGGTTCCACAGGCACTGGCTCCTGTTAGGCTCATGGTTCCACAAGCACTGGCTCCTGTTAGGCTCATGGTTCCACAGTAACTGGCTCCTGTTATGGGCATGGTTCCACATGCACTGGCTCCTGATAGGCTCATGGTTCCACAAACACTGGCTCCAGTTAGGCCCATGGTTCCACAGGCACTGGCTCCTGTTAGGCCCATGGTTCCACAGGCACTGGCTCCTGTTAGGCCCATGGTTCCACAGGCACTGGCTCCTGTTAGGCCCATGGTTCCACAGGCACTGGCTCCTGTTAGGCCCATGGTTCCACAGGCATTGGCACCTGTTAGGCCCATGGTTCCACAGGCACTGGCTCCTGTTAGGCTCATGGTTCCACAAGCACTGGCTCCTGTTAGGCCCATGGTTCCACAGGCACTGCCTCCTGTTAGGCCCATGGTTCCACAGGCACTGGCTCCTGTTAGATCCATGGTTCCACAGGCACTGGTTCATGTTAGGCCCATGGATCCACAGGCACTGGTTCATGTTAGGCCCGTGGTTCCACAGGCACTGGCTCCTGTTAGAGCCATGGTTCCACAGGCACTGGCTCCTGTTAGGCCTGTGGTTCTACAGGCACTGGCTCCTGTTAGGCCCCTGGTTCCACAGGCACTGGTTCATGTTAGGCCCGTGGTTCCACAGGCACTGGCTCCTGTTAGGTCCATGGTTCCACAGGCACTGGTTCATGTTAGGCCCCTGGTTTCACAGGCACTGGCTCCTGTTAGAAGCTTAGAAACATAGAAATCTACAGCACAGAAGGAGGCAATTTCGGGCCATCGTGCCCGTGCCGCCTGACAAAGAGCCAGGCCAATTGGGGAAAAAAAATCTGGGAAAATTCCTCTCTGACCCAACCAGGCGATTGAAACTAGTCCCAGGCCATATTCTATTACCATCTGCGCCAACCAACAAGAGATTATCCAGTCTAATCCCACTTACCAGCTCTAGGTCCGTAACCCTGCAGGTTTCGGCACTTTAAGTGCCCATCCAAGCACCTTTTAAATGTGGTGAGTGTTTCTGCATCCACCACCCTTCCAGACAGTGAGTTTCAGACCCCCACAACCCTCTGCGTGAAGAAGCCTCCTCTCAAATCCCCTCTGAACCTTCCACCAACCACCATAAAACTATGCCCCTCGTAATTGACCACTCCACCAAGGGGAATAAATAGGCCCTTGCTATCTATTATATCCAGCCCCTTAAAATGTTGTGCACCTCAATGAGGTCTCCTCTCATCCTCCTCTGTTCCAATGAGAACAAACCCAGCCTATCCAATCTGTCCTCATAGCTAAGATTCTCCATTCCAAGCAGCATCCTAGTAAATCTCCTCTACACCCTCTCTAGTGCAATCACATCCTTCCTATAATATGGCGACCAGAACTGCACGCAGTACTCCAGCTGTGGCCCAACCAGAGTATTATACAATTTAAGCATAACCTCCCTGATCTTGCATTCTATGCCTCGGCCAATAAAGGCAAGCATTCTGTATGCCTTCTTAACCACCTTATCCACCTAGCCTGCTACTTTCAGGGATCTGTGGACATTCCAAGCAGCATCCTAGTAAATTTCCTCTACACCCTCTCTAGTGCAATCACATCCTTCCTATAATATGGCGACCAGAACTGCACGCAGTACTCCAGCTGTGGCCCAACCAGAGTATTATACAATTTAAGCATAACCTCCCTGATCTTGCATTCTATGCCTCGGCCAATAAAGGCAAGCATTCTGTATGCCTTCTTAACCACCTTATCCACCTAGCCTGCTACTTTCAGGGATCTGTGGACAAGCACTCCAAGGTCCCTTTGTTTATCTACAATTTTAAGTGGCCTACTGCTTAATGCGTATACCCTTTCCTTATTAGCCCTCACACTTCTCCGAATTAAATTCCGTTTACCACTGCTCTGCCCACCTGACCAGTAGATTGATATCCTCCTGCAGTCCATGACTTACCTCTTCATTATCAACCACACAGCCAATTTTAGTGTCATCTGCAAACTTCTTAATCATACTCCCTATATTTAAATCTAGATCATTGATGTATACCACAAAAAGCAAGGGACCCAGTACTGAACTCTGCAGAACCCCACTGGAAACATCCTTCCAGTCACAAAAACATCCATCAGCCATTGCCCTTTGTTTCCTACCTCTAAGCCAATTTTAGATCCAACTTACCACTTTGCCCTGGATCCCATGGACTTTAACCTTCGTGACCAGTCTACCATGTGGGACCTTATCTAAAGCTTTGCTAAAGTTCATATACACTACATGGTACGCACTATCCTCATCGACCCTCCTGGATACCGCCTGCCTCAAAAAATTCAATCAGGTTAGTCAAACACTATCTTCCCTTAACAAATCCGTGCTGACTGTCCCTAATTAATCCTTGCCTTTCTAAATGTAGTTTTATCCTGTCCTGCAGATTTTTTTCCAATAATTTTCCCACCACTGAGGTTAGGCTGACAGGCCTGTAATTACTCAGTCTACCCCTTTCTCCCTTCTTATACAAGGGTACTACATTAGCAGTCCTCCAGTCCTCTGGCACCATGCCCAAAGAGGACTGGAAAATGATGGTCAAGGCCTCTGCTATTTCCTCTTTTACTTCGTTCAACAGACTGGGATGCATTTCATCCGGGCCTAGGGACCTATATACTTTCAAAGCTGCTAAACCCCTGAATACCTCCTCTCTCATTATGTTGAGTTCATCCAGAATTTCACACTCCTCCTCGATAACAGTATCTGCATTGCCCCTTTCCTTTGTTAAAACAGATGCAAAGTATTCATTAAGAATAATAGCAACATCTTCCGTCTCCACACAAAGATTACCCTCATGATCTCTAATAGGCCCTACTCTTTCTTTAGTTATCCTTTTGCTGTTAATATATTTATAGAACATCTTTGGGTTTTCCTTAATTTTACTAGCTAAGAATTATTCATGCTCTCTCTTAGCATTCCTAATGTCCTTTTTAATTTTACCTCTTAACTTTCAGTATGCCTCCAATGATTCTACACTATTTAGCTGTTAGGGCCATGGTTATACTGGCACTGGCTCCTGTTAGGCCCATGGTTCCACAGGCACTGGCTCCTGTTAGGGCCATGGCTCCACAGGGACTGGCTCCTGTTAGGGCCATGGTTACACTGGCACTGGCTCCTGTTAGGCCCATGGTTCCACAGGCACTGGCTCCTGTTAGGGCCATGGCTCCACAGGGACTGGCTCCTGTTAGGGCCATGGTTACACTGGCACTGGCTCCTGTTAGGCCCATGGTTCCACAGGGACTGGCTCCTGTTAGGGCCATGGTTACACTGGCACTGGCTCCTGTTAGGCCCATGGTTCCACAGGGACTGGCTCCTGTTAGGGCCATGGTTACACTGGCACTGGCTCCTGTTAGGGCCATGGTTCCACAGGCACTGGCTCCTGTTAGGGCCATGGTTCCACAGGCACTGGTCCCCATCCTTCCCCGAACCCCGATCGCACTTGACTCGCTGATCACTCTCCGACCCCCAATCTGAAAACCGAGTCGCCCGTTGCTCCCGGACTCCAAAGCTGAAACCCCTGATCCCAAACTTGAGGCCCCCAATTGCTGTCTGACCCCCTCTCCCGCCCCCAATTTCTTTCCCACGCCCCCCCAATCCCCAACACAATGCCGCATTGCTCCCTGACTGCCGATCCCAAACCCGAGGCCCCCAACTGCTCCCCGCCCCTCGATCACTCTCCAACCCCCGATCCAAACCCAAAAACCCAACTACTTACATTGTGCTGTCTCCTCCTGCAGTGTGGTCTTCATTGTAATGAGCTCCGAGTCCCAATACTTGTGGCTGTCGGACCTCGCCATTAGTGGGCAGGGCAATCACCCTGCACTGAGGGTCCTGAATTTAATCTCCTGATAACTAGTACCATCAAGCGACACCAACTCTCCCATGAACTGGTGGGGTTGGGTTGTGTGAGAACCAGACCTTCTCACATTGTTGCTCTAGATATGTATGCAAGTGCTGAATGCCGCAGGTGAAGTGAGAGTAGCTGTGCTTGACATCAAGCAGACATTTGCTCCAGTGTGCCTCTTAAGATACCCTAGAAAAACTGACAACAATGAAAACGGTCCAACGCCTGGAGATGGACCTTGGCACCTTCCTGTTGGGACTGGTTCTGCTCTTTACTAAGTAGTGGTCTTACTAACGGAGCCATCGGAGCAGTCACTAGAAATTGCCGTGAAAGAATTATAATGTAACTTCTCAGATGTGAGAGCTCTAACCTGTTCGGGGCTGTACAGGGTACATGAATGGTCTTGGGAGGAGCAGAATGCTCCTATCTGGAAACCCTTGTCACCTGTCCTAATAACCTGGCCAGCCAAGAAAATGGACTCTCAGATGCAGATCTGTAGCCCTGCACTCTGAAATGCATAGAAATGAAAGGGCGCATTTATTTAGTATCTTCCCCATCCTCTGGATGTCCCAAAGTGCTGCACAGCCAATGAAATATGTTTGAAGTGGCAGTCAGTTTGCACACAACAAGATTCCTTCAACAGCATTGAGATAATGACCAGTTAAATTGTTTTTTAAATGATGTTGGTTGAGGGCTAGGTATTTGCCAAGACGCCAGGAAATCCACTGCTCTTCTTCAAATAGAGCCACAGGATCCTTTATATCGGATTCCAGTCTGCCACAAAGTCTTGGCTGGGTCCCAGTTTCACAAACCCCATTCGCGTCATCTTGGAGTCAATTAAAACCTGAAAATACCCTGTTTACCTGCTGCCCTCTCTTCCCCTTCACAATGATCGTCACCAAGCAGGCAGCCTCATTTTAACGTTTCATCTGAAATACAGTACCTCCGACCGGCAATACCAGACCGCTGAGCTAAGGAAATCGGCCACTCTGTATACTGAAAGGAGAAAGTGCATGAAATTCGCAGATCAGTTAGCACCTGAAAAAGAAAGAAAGGGTAAAGTTCGAAGTGGGACCTTTCATTAAAACTTGGTGACGATCATTGTGAAGGGGGAGAGAGGGCAGCAGGTAAACAGGATATTTTCAGGTTTTAATTGACTCCAAGATGACGCGAATGGGGTTTGTGAAACTGGAACCCAGCCAAGACTTTGTGGCAGACTGGAATCCGATCTTGAGCCAGGCAAGTGTTGTTCTTCAAGGCATGGTTGATGATTGATTAGCCAGCTTGACTCATAGATGGGCTTTGGAGGAGTAGTCACCCTAATGGGAAGGGTGAATCTGACAGAACAAGTTTGCCAGTGCTTAGCATTGGTCAGCTGAGTTGTTTTAGCTGCTTAAATGCGAGTGTTCCTGTTCGCACTTAGAGTCCCTAAGCCTTGGTTCTACTAACCTTCATCTCAGCTCTCTGTATTGACGTAAGTGAGAGATATCCCTACAGGAAAGCACTCTACATCAGACAAACAGAAACTACCTTTCAGCAGCTCACTTTAGAGAATGTTAAACACACCTGGCTGACCAAAAAAAACCACTCAAAATGCTAATTGCCCTTCCCTTTTAGAATCTGTTTACGCTACTGTGCATCATAAGCATTTTCTATTGTTTATTTCCTAACGATTCATCTTTCCACTTACTATTACTGTGGATGCAGAGCTGAATACTCTGCAGTGTGCAGATAGCTCTTTGCATAGAATCAGAAGTGCTAACTAGACAAGCTAAAGCGTGGTCCTGGCAAGTAAGGAGATTTTGTCATGATAACTGGCTATTCATGGGGAAGGGTCAAGGGCTGAGGTTAGCAGTGCTCATTTCAGTCAGCTGGAACTGACTGAAATGAATAATTAAAGCCATGGAATTTAATTTCGGTGCTGTAGTGCACTCCCGGAGGTTGAGATGTTAAACTATCTCAAGTGGATGTAAACAACCCCATGGAACTATTTGTAGAAGAGCAGGGGAGTTATCCCCGGTGTTCTGGACAACATTTATCCCTCAACCAACATCGCTAAAGCAGATTATCTCGTCATTATCTCTTTTCTGTTTGTCGGAGCTTGCTGTGCACAAATCGACTGCTGTGTGTCCCTAATTTACAACAGTGACTACTCTTTAAAAAGTACTGCATTGCCTCTGAAACATTGTAGGATGTCCTGAGGTTATGAAAGTTGTGATATAAATGCAAGTCTATCATTTGAAATGGTAGTGGTGGGTATGAAAACTAATCAGAGAGGCTCAGCCTTGGATTGACCTAAAGTCAGTGGATTGCAATCCTTTGAGACCTGTGTCTCGCTGGCTGTCAGCGGAAGCCATGCATTAGGTTTGTGCTGCTCTTACTGACTGGTTTTGTAGAAATGTCACCATTTCCCAATGAGTGAAACAGCCAGTGACAGGAGCATTGTGACTGCTGCAGTAAATATCGTATGTAAATATTGTGCTGTATTCTGACATCAATCAAATCCTTAGCTCCACACACTGCAGTGAAAGAGCAGCCCACATATCTGGAGGCATTCAGTGCGATTATGCTCCCAAGTGATTCAATGGTTCATTTTTGGAGCCACAGCCACTACTTCTACTACAGCTGCCTTCTGCTATGGATTTCCACATTTACAAAATAAAAGGTTAACCCAATGTTAACCTAAACTGCCGGGCGGGACACTGTTTTAAGGCCTGACTTTGAATTCTGAAATGTAGACGGACTGCAAATTTGAAGGGGTATGAATGGTGAGGGGTGTGGGTCTGGAGGGATATGAATGGTGAAGGGTGTAAATCGGGAGAATGAGAATCGGGGGGAAGGGTGTGAATCAGGAGGGTGTGAATCGGGAGGTAATGAATCGGGGGAGGGTGTGAATCGGGAGGTAGTGAATCGGGAGGTTATGAATCAGGAGATAATGAATCGGGGGGGGGGGGTGAATCGGGAGGGTGTGAATCGGGAGGTAATGAATCGTGGGGGAGGGTGTGAATCGGAGGGATTGTGAATCGGGGGGAGGGTGTGAATCGGAGGGATTGTGAATCGGCAGGGTGTAAATCGGGAGGGGTGAATCGCGGGGGGGGGGCGGTGAATAGGGAGGATGTAAATCGGGGGGGGGTGAATAGGGAGGTAATGAATCGGGGGGAGGATGTGAATCGGGGTGGTGTGAATCGGGGGGAGGATGTGAATCGGGGTGGTGTGAATCGGGGGGGGGGTGTGAATCGGAGGGATTGTGAATCGGCAGGGTGTAAATCGGGAGGTAATGAATCGGGAGGGGTGAATCGCGGGGGGGTGGTGCGGTGAATAGGGAGGATGTGAATCGGGGGGGGGGTGAATATGGAGGTAATGAATCGGGGGGAGGATGTGAATCGGGGGGGGGGGTGTGAATCGGGAGGGTGAGAATCTGGGGAAGTGAATCCAGGGGGATGTAAATCGGGATGGGTGTAAGTCGAAAATTAACGATTGCAAGTGTGGAATCTCATACCTTCAGTTTTTCATTATTGTTGGAAATATAAACAAAATAAAATTCCATCGCATTTTTTTCTTTATTTTCCTTTCTGCCTCTTTTCCTCTCATTGTCCAGTCTTACTTTGCCCCTGTGTATTTCTCTTTTTGTACCTGATTTGATATTGTCGTCACCCACTCTAATTTACACTTCCTGTTTCTGACCTTGCACTGTTTTGATCAAAATCCTTCAAACTGATTGGTTAAGGAGATACACAGTTGTTTGTCTGGATCCCAGATGCCTTATAAAGGGCACGGTGCCATATCCATCTCTCATCTCCGGCAACTTCCAGTGCATGGAAATTAAACAGCCAGTGTACGTCTAACTGACATTGACCGGTTACAGGGATGATTGGAATTAATTATTCCACATAGCAAAGCTGCACTCCTTGGGCCAGAAATTCGCCATCATAACGATTGATTTAGCTCCATTTTTTGAAGCTCAAAAGTTTTTGGAGCTAAATACATTTAAGGCCATTTTGCTGGTTTCGCCAGAGTTGTAACGCCATCCTTAAAAATAAGGGGCGATTTTTTTGAGAACCGTTTTAGTGACGTCACTCGGGGTCAAACCCCAATGATAACGCCGTTTTTGCGAGTTTCCCCATTAAGGATATTTTTAAGGACAGTGCTAAATACCATTTTTAAAAAGCTTGCCGTACCAAGTTAAGTCCGATTGAAATCGACGTTAACGGGGCCATCTTGGAAAGCGGAGTCAAAAGTTAAACCTTTTGGAGGGAACAAAACATATATTTTATATAAAAACTACTTAAAAATGTTTTCAGCATTTCCTACAAATGTATATCCAGCATTCTAGATAGTGCAGTCGGTTAATCGTGAGCTGTATCTGATTTAATTGACTCGTCGGTCAACCATTATAACTGCTGGAGCTAATTAATTCAGAAGGTATAACCAATATACAAAGATCATTTAGAAATAGTAAAGCACAATTGAAAGTTTCGGAGACGGGACGTGAACAGTTTGATGTTGGCCGAAATCTCTGCCATCCATAATCGGGTCAGTGGGAATCCTTCCAACTGGGAGTTTTGTGAACAGATCCCTCCTGTTTAATTCAGGCTACTATAACTGTTACTGGTTTATGGAGCTGGGGCAAAATGCAAACAGAAAATGCAATTTAAGGATATGTTAAGATTGACGAGAGCCCCGTCTATTTGTGAATAAACTCGCCGAGTTGCAATTGTGCCTCGCGTTTCATTAAACAACGTTACACTGGAAACCTAAATGCTTCGAGTGTTGGGCATGCACAGAACGGGCATAAACATTTAGCTCCATCCTTAAAAACGGAGGTAGTTTAAGGCCATGCCGGAATTTTAAAAACTTTTGGCGAAACTTTGGCCTTATTTTTTTGGAGTTATTTCGGCCTAAAAAAACGGCCGTTAATCGGAAATAACGCAATAAAAGGAGCTATTTTTCAATGTAGAAAGTCTGGCTATTTATCTGTGTGATTGATGGAACACTGTCAAATCATATCCATCAGAGGCTAGATTCAGAGTGTGAGAAAGCATTTCACTCGTGACCTCTGTTATGATACGATCCTGGGTCCTAGGGTGAAGAGTAGTTTATCATGAAAACATGACTTCCCTTAATCCCTAATGACATTGGGTAAATTTCACATTGTGCAAAAGTATAAAACGATGATAGTGAATCGGCAGCACCATTTTGTGTCTCTCCCCATTTTCATTCCCATTGAAGTCAATGAAAATAAAAATTGAGAGAGTGATGCAAAACAGGCTGCCCATTCGCTATCACCCACTTTGCACTGTCGCACAAAGATAAAATGATGCCCATTGGGCTAGAATTTCAGCACCATGTCTACCCGGTTTCTCGGCGGTATTCTTCGTTTTCAGCGGAAAACCACCCGGCGGGAATTTCTACAAAGAGTTCCGCGGCAGTTTCGAAATACCGCTGGAGAGCGGACCGCCAGCATGCACTGCCGAAAAAAACGCAAATGCCCAAGTTTGGTCTCAGCGGTAACCCATAGGTGAGCAGGAAAAAAAACCCACGAGAAAGCAGCAGTAGGTATAAAGCCCTGCAAAAAAAGTAAGCTACAGTTTAAAAAATATATATTTTACAGCGATTAAGTAGAAAAGGGTCCTGAGAATGTTTTCCGATTTTTTTAATTTTTTGTAAAAATATTTTTTGTGTTTTCCCCCCACCCTAGGCCCAACCTGCAGCCTCGGACTAAATTTTGAGTAAATACCGTCCAATTTGCCCAGGATCGCATTTACCGCCAAGAATCTGCGTGTAGGACCCATTTTTCTTGCCAGGTGGAATCTTTTCCTTTTTTTTCACCAATTTTTTGCTGGCATTAATTTAATAATCTTAGAGGGTTTTTGGGGCAGCAATCCGACGGTGGTGGATTTTGTGGAATTTCTAGCTCATTGTGTCCATTATAGGACTTTGATAAACCGTGCATCAAGAATAATTTATCAAGGAATATAATCACTTCCATTTTGTAACAAGTTCCCTCAAATTCGATAATTTTGTGTAAAGTGAGATGTTTGTTCTGGAAGAACATGAAACTGTTGGGAGTCTGTTATTCAGGAATCTTATCAGAATCGTGATATCACAGAGGGCCTTAGTAAAGCAGTGTACTTCAGTGCACAGCAGGCTTCTCAGCATCACACTGCTGCTGTGTTGATTCCAGGACAGAAATCTGCCTTCGCCTGGCCCTAAGTCCATTTCTATGCTGTTTCTCTTCTCTTATTACTGGTCCAGTGACGTTACCACTATGTGACGAAAGCCAATTACATAGGTATGAAGGGCGAGTTGACTAAGGTAGATTGGAAAAATAAATTAAAAGGTATGGCATTAGATAAGCAACTGTTAGCATTTAAAGAAATATTTCATAATTCTCAACAAAAACTCTACAGGAAAATTGATCCATCCATGGCTAATTAATACAGTTAAGGATAGCATTGGATTGCAAGAAGCTTATAATGTTGTGAAGAATAGTAGTAAGACTGAGGATTGGGAACGTTTCAGAAACGAGCAAGGGATGACCAAAAAATTGCTAAAAAGGGAAAAAATAGACTATTAGAAAAAACTAGCAAGAAATATAAAATCAGATTGTAAGAGCTTCTACAAATATGTAAAAAGGAAGGGATCAACTGTCATTTAGCGGTTGAGGCAGGAGAAATTATTATGGGGAATAAGGAAATGGCAGAAACATTAAAACAAATATTTTGTATCTGTCTTCACAGTAGAAGACGCAAAAAGCATACCTAAAATGGTGGGGAACCAAGGGTCTAATAAGGGTGAGGAACTTAATGTAATTAATAAGAGAAAAAGTACTAGAGAAAATGGGACTAAAAGCCAACAAATCCCCTGGATCTGATGGCCTAATCCAAGGGTTCCAAAAGAGGTGGCTGCACAGATAGTTTTGATCTTGATGGTTTTGATCTTTCAAAATTCTTTAGACTCTAAAATGGTCCCAGCGGATTGGAAGGTAGCAAATGTAACACTGCTGTTCAAGAAAGGAGGGGGAGAGAAAACAGGTAACTACAGGCCACTTAGCCTGACATCAGTCATCGGGAAAATGCTGGAATCCATTAGTAAGGAAGCGGTCGGTATCAGGGCACTTAGAAAATCATAACATGATTCGGCACAGTCAGCATGGTTTTATGAAAGGGAAATCGTGTTTGACAAATTTATTAGAGTTTTTTGAGGATGTAACTAGCAAGGTAGATAAAGGGGAACCAGTGGATGTACTATATTTGGATTTACAAAAGGCATTTGATAAGATGCCACATAAAAGGTTATTACACAAGATAAAGGCTGATGGGATTGGAGGTAATGTATTCGCATGGATAGAGGATTGGTTAACAGACAGAAAACAGAGAGTAGGGATAAACGGGTCTTTTTTAGGTTGGCAGGCTGTAACTAGTGGGGTGCCGCAAGGATCAGTGCTGGGGCCTCAGTTTTTTACAATCTATATTAATGACCTAGATGAAGGGACCGAGTGTAATGTATCAAAGTTTGCTGATGATACAAAGCTAAGTGGGACAGTAAGCTGTGAGGAGAACACAAAGCATCTGCAAAGGGATATAGATAGACTAAGTGAGTGGGCAGTAAGGTGGCAGATGGAGTATAATATAGGGAAATGTGAGGTTATTCACTTTGGTAGGAAGAATAGAAAAACAGAATATTTTTTAAATGGTGAGAAACTTTTAAATGTTGGTGTGCAGAGAGATTTGAGGGTCCTTGTGGAAGAAACATAGAAAGCTAGCATGCAGGTACAGCAAGCAATAAGGAAGCAAATGGCATGTTGTCCTTTATTGCAAGAGGGTTAGAGTACAGGTTGGACCTCTGTGGCCCGGCATCCTCGGGACCTGACCAGTGCTGAAACAGGAAATTTTCCGACCCATGGGAGGTCACGTCTAGCCTAGGCTTACTGGTCGGTACCTGTCGACAGCGCCTGGGCTCCTGTGTGTGTGCGTGCTGGCAGCCTGTGGGCGGCTCCCTCAGTATCCACACAAACACTCATTGACTGACAGCCACTCCAGCCAATCGCCGCACACACTCACTGACTGACAGCTGCTCCAGCCAATCGCCGCACACACTCACTGACTGACAGCCGCTCCAGCCAATCGCCGCACACACTCACTGACTGACAGCTGCTCTAGCCAATCGCCGCACACACTCACTGACTGACAGCCGCTCCAGCCAATCACCGCACGCACTCGCTGACTGACAGCTGATCCCAGCCAATCACCACATGCACACCGCAGCAGCAACCGAGCCCGCTTTCTGAAACACCGTTTAAAGTTACAGACCCATGTTATAGCCTCCGACCAGCAACTTGCACACTCCGATTGTACAGATAATACATTGCAACACTCACTGAGATGGCACAGATAACTTCAGACTGCAAAACTCACTGAGATTGCATTTCAAACTCACAGACTGCGAAACTTGGATGTCGCTCTCTCTCTCCATGTAGAAATCTCCGAGCTACATTTATTAATTAATGCACTGGTTTGGTGCTTTTTTTTTAATAAACCCTTGTCAAGGAAATTTTAGCTTAAATTAACTCAGGCGGAGACTTTCAGAGTCGCACTTCGAGAGAATTTTATTTTCTAACAAGATATCTCGGAGAGTCCGTTCAGTCCGCACTGAGGCAAAACTCTGAGTTTTACAAGCAAACCCACTCTATATTTATACAGTCAAAACAGGAATTTTATCTAAAACACACCACACATGAACATTAATCATACATCCTGTAAATACAAAGGTCATTCCAGGAGGCACACTTTATCTGTTCTTGCATAGTTTCTCCCTGTCCGTGCTCTGATAAGCAGGGTATCTGGAAACTCATACACATACCAGATAGTCATGTATTTACAACATTCTTTGTTTTAAGGCAGAGAAGTGTGGGTGTTTTTTCTAGCTCCATTAATTCTACAAAATCAGCAAAAAGTGAACTTAACCCTTTCCTTTAAAATAGGACATAGATCGTTTTCTTCCACAACCCTCCTCTCCCTCAGGCCCAACTAATGCTGAACCACGGATGTTTCCGGACCAGAGAGTCCCAGACCACAGAGGTCCAATCTGTATAAGAGTAAGGAAGTATTATTACAACTGTACAGGGCCTTGGTGAGATCACACCTGGGGTACTGTGCGCAGTTTTGGTCTCCTTATCTAAGGAAGGATATACTTGCCTTGGAGGTGGTGCAACAGAGGTTCACTAGATTTATTCCTGGGATGAGAGGGCTGTCTTATAATGAGAAATTGCGTAGAATGGACCTATACTCTCCGAAGTTTAGAAGAATGAGAGGTGATCTCATTGAAACATACAAGATTCTGAAGGGGATTTGACAGGGTTGATGCTGAGAGGTTGTTTCCTCTGGCTGGAGTGTCTAGAACTAGGGGACACAGTCTCAGGATAAGGGGTAGGCCATTTAAGACAGAGGTGAGGAGGAATTTCTTCACAGAGGGTTGTGAATCTTTGGAATTCTCTGCCCCAGATGGCTGTAAATACTAAGGGGCCGAAATTCAGGGTCTCAAAAAGACCCGTTAATGCCCGTTTGCGGCAGCTCTTCCGAAAAATCGATTGGCCGCCGCTGTGGGGTCAACAGGCCTACCCGATCTAAATTCAGGTGGGGGATTTTTCAGCCTGGACCCCATTCCGCTCAAGTAGATGCACCGCCAAATTAAAATAAAATAAATACTTTCCTATCTATTTTCAGCTCCATCTGTCGGTCCCCCGCCCGCGGTGCCCCCGGCAGGTTTTTCTGCCGGTCCACCCTCTGAAGACTGTGTGCGGACAACAGTGCGACCATCCTTAAAGGGGAGGGCCCACTGCCGTGGCCACAATGCGAAAATTTTTGCCAAACGACTTGCCAATCGGCCGGCAAAATACTGCTGCCAGGATCGCCAATGGGCAGCCTCGCACTCCCTCTTGAGTGCCAGGCCGCTGGCCTGGCCGAATCCCTCTCTGGTGGCCCAGTGGCCAATGTTAAAAAATGATCGAATCTCTCCCTTTTAACAGAGGGGAGAGAGCGTGGTTGCGCCCATGAGCTGTGACGTCACCACGCTGACTGACCCAGTTTCTTTCTATTTACTCTGTCTAGCCCCCTCATGATTTTGAACACCTCTATCAAATCTCCTCTCAAACTTCTTTGCTCTGAGGAGAACAACCCTAGCTTCTTCAGTCTATCCACGTAACTGAGGTCTCTCATCCCGGCAACCATTCTTGAGTTCACCTCTCAGTCTTCTGTTTTCTACAGAATAAGAGTCCCAGCCTGTTCAACCTTTCCTGATAGTTAGAACCATTCAGTTCTGGTAGCATCCCTGTAAATCTTTTCTGCACTTTCTCCAGTGTTTCTATATCCTTTTTGTAATCTGGAGACCAGAACGAATGGTCTAACCAAGGTTCTATATAATTTACAAATAACTTCCCTGCTTTTGAACTCGATTTCTCGAGAATTGAGCACCAGCACTGTGTTTGCATTTTTATGGCCTAGTTAATCCATGTCGCTACCTTTAATGATTTGTGTATCTGCACCCCAAGATTCCTTTGCACCTCCACCCCATTTAGACTCTTATTTCTCAAGCAGTATGTGGCCTCCTTATTCCTCCTACCAAAATGCACCACCTCACACTTATCTATATTGAAATTTCTTTGCCATTCACAGAATCATTCTCCAAGTTTGTTACTGTCCTCTTGTATTTTGTCACAGTCTTCCTCAGTATTAACTATACCCCCCCCACCCCCCCCCCTCAATTTGGTGTAGTTCACACATTTTGATTTTGTATTTCCGATTCCTGAGTCTAAATCATTATATAAATGGCGAACAGTGGGCCCAGCACCAATCCCTGTGGAACACCACTTCCCACCTTCCGCTAGTAATTCCATGTTTAAAAGTGTACCCTTTAGTTTATATTGCCTTTCCTCATTCTTCCAAAACGCGTCACTTCACACTTCTCTGCATTAAATATCCTCTGCCATGTGTCTGCCCATTTCACCAGTTTGTCTACGTCCTCCTGAAGTCTGCGTCTGTCCTCTACACTGTTTATTGTATGGCTCAGAGGCATGGACGATGCACAGAAGATACCTCAAGCCGCTGGAGATATATCACCAACGATGTCTCAGCAAGATTCTGCAAATCCCCTGGGAGGACAGGCACACCAACATCAGTGTCCTCGTCCAGGCATCCCTAACATTGAAGTGCTGACCACACTCAATCAGCTTCGCTGGGCAGGCCACATAGTTCGCATGCCAGACACGAGACCCCCAAAGCAAGTGCTCTATGCGGAGCTCCTTCACGGCAAACGAGCCAAAGGTGGGCAGCGGAAAAATTACAAGGACACCCTCAAAGCCTCCCTGATAAAGTGCGACATCACCACTGACACCTAGGAGTCCCTGGCCAAAGATTGCCCGAAGTGGAAAAAGTGCATTTGGGAGGGCGTTGAGCACTTCGAGTCTCAACGCCGAGAGCGTGCAGAGGTCAGGTGCAGGCAGCAGAAGGAGCATGCGGCAAACTAATCCCACCCACCCCTTCGCTCAATGACTGACCCATCTGTATTGGACTGTTCAGCCACCAAAGAACTCACTACAGGAGTGGAAGCAAGTCTTCCTCGATTCCGAGGGACTGCCTATGATGATGATGTATGAAATAGAAAACGTGGACTAAGTGATGAATTATTTAACCATTTTGCAAGTTTATTGATTATTTTCTGGATATGTCAGGTGCTAGTTGTGCGCCATAAAAGTAGATTGTGCCTCGTGAGGTTTGGAAGCTGTTGTTTAAGGCTGCAGTGGCCTCAGTGGATTGATAATGTTGTTCCCTTAAGGTGTTGGCAGTGTGTCTGGTACTCACTTGTGCACTGGCCCATTTTCATATCCTTAGTACAAATGGATGTGTGCATTCCTTTTGCATGCTTAAAAAGATACTTCTTGTGCCAGCTCAGTCTTAGAGTTGGCATCTTAATTCATATGAGCTTATTTTGAGTTTGTGGCTCAAAGAATGTTGGAACTGAATGCTGCGATATTCTTTAAGTTGCCGCAGTGACAAGCAGCTGAATCACTTCTAAGTGAGTGCATGAGTCACTGACCAACACACATTGAAAAGGTTGCTTGATTTAACACTGAGCTTAATCATGTAAATCATTTTCGGAATGTGGATATCACTTGCCCATTCCTAGTTGCCTAGGATACAACTGAATGGCTTGCTAGGACACTTTAGAGGGAATTTAAGAATCAAACAGGTTGGTGTGGGACTGGCATCACTTACAGGTCAGACTGAATAAGGACTGAAGGATATTAGTGAACCAGTTGGCTTTTTACGAGAATACAGCAACTTCATCACTTTTACTGGCACCAGCTTTTAATATCCAGATTTTATTTTTAAACTGAATTCAAATTCTCAAATTACCATCACGGGATTTAAACTTGTGCCACTCAAGCAGACTCTAGATTACTAGTCTAGTAACATAACCACAATGCTACTGTACCCAGCCAATGATGTTGGTGGTCATTATGTCTGCTTTCCTGTAATGAAGAAGAAAGCAATCAACTAAGGGGAAGCAGTTTGTCTGATATGTCTGACTCAATGGCCCCGATATTCACTGGGGCGCGATTTGCAATTGGGAGGGAGGAGTTTTGGATGGGAAACCCGGAAGTCTGGGTTTCCACAAATGTAGTGGAGTTTTGACTAAACGGCAGGCATATTTATTTTTAAACAGCAACCCCACCCGGAAGCCAGCTTGATTGATGGGCTTGGTTCCCTGTCGGGTGGGGAACCTCGTCACAGAGGCTGCAGCCCAGGAGCAGGTAACTTTGTGCTGCTGGGGGAGAGATCGCGAGGAGTTGAGGCGGGTGTGGGTACAGGGAGGCTTGTAGGGTTGTGGGGGGGGGTGATCGCAGGGGGTCAGAGACAGATCACAGGCAGAGATGGAGGGGGTCGATGATCACTGGAGGGTTGGGTCTGATTGGTGATACTGTGCTGGTGGTGGGGTGAGGCGGGGGCGGGGGTTACAATTGCAGGGGAGAGGTCTGATCATGGCAGGGAGGAGGTAGTGGGGAAAGAAGGTTAGCTTAGGGGGCTGGGAGGAAGCAATCTTGCTCCACCTGGCCCACAAGCAGTGCTAGAAAAGCACTTATCTCTTCCACGCAGCAGTCCTCACCTCCCTTCAGCTGCCAGGTTTCCCAAAGCCCCGGAAACCTGGCCACCAATGGTTAAGTTTAAAATGGAGCTAAAAATCTGCAGCATGCAGCCTGGGTAGTAGATTTAAATGAGCAACCCATTTCCTGGGAGCAGGTTGGTTACCCGCTCCAAGTCCCGCCTCGCTTAAAACCAGAAGAGGGCAGGTTTGAGGCGTGTTGAGTTCGGGCTTGAGATTTAGAAAACATTTATATCGCATCCGACTCAAACCCACACATTTATGGGGGTTAAAATTCCCCTCAATCAGTTTGTATAATTTTGTCAAAGTTTAGCAAATACACTTTTTTCAAGCTGATGTTCAGAATAAAGGTTAACCGACTGTGTATAGCTGAACAATTGGGGGAGGTGGAGGTCCTGGGACAGTAAGTGAACAGAAGAACTGACCTCAGCTCACCACGTTCGGTTACACTCGGCATCTAATAGCGTTGTCTAGCTGTTTATTAGGCCTGTTTCTACATGCTTACAGACATTAAAAGAGTTTTAACAAGGGTTACAACTTCACTGTTGAGGAAATATGAAAGTCTGCAGGACCTGTTCGCCATCAGCACTTTCCAGCAGGAAGCAAACCTTTGAACGTATTATTTATCGGTGATCTACTAAAAGAACTCCCATTGCTGAAGCCAGGATGCAGCACAATAATCCCTGCGAGGTGCAGGATTAGTGCTCTGTGGATTGTTTAATCTTCTTCCTTTCTTTGTGCAGCTACCTGTCATCACATGAATCGGGACCAGGCTTCTACCACTAGGCTCTATTGTGTCAGTATTGATCTCTTGAACTGAACAGGAGCCTAACCCACTTATATTGCTCTTCTGAACGTACATGATATTACATCAATGAGAGCCGTTCAGGTTAATCTCATTTGCAGCATGATTTCAGCATGATTTGACATTCTGGTAGTCCCTGTGCAGACTTTGTATCTTTATAAATATCCCAATTGCACACTGAATAATTTATTTTGAATGAAAAGCACGTTATCAGTAAATGTCAGAATTCAGGCAAGGAATGATGATTAATAAAAATTACCAGAGGAAAGAAAACTGCTTCTTTTATATTAATCTAGGCTGATATACCTCAGCTGACACTCCAGGGCAGGACTAGGGCAGTGCTGCACTGTTGGAGGTGCCATCTTTTGGATGAGACGTTAAACCGAAGTTCTGTCTGCTCACTCAGGTAAACGTAAAAAGATTTCATGGTACTAATTTGAAGAAGGCCAGAGGTGTTCTCCTCGATGTCCTGGCCAATATTTATCGCTCAACTAACAGATTATCTGCTCATTGTCACTTTGCTGTTTGTGGGACCTTGCTGTGGGCAGATTGACTGCTGAGTTCCCTACATTACAACAATGACTACACTTCAAAAGTACTTAATTGACTAACGCACTTTCGGACGTCCTGAGGTTATGAAATGCGCAATATAAATGGAAATCTTCTTTCTTTAGCGAGCTTAGTTTTCATTAACCAGATTGAATTGTTCTTACAAATATTTTGTATCGGTAGAAGGCACTAAAAACATCCCAATCGGGGATAATCAAGGGGGCATAGGGAGGGAGTAACTTAATACAATCACTATCACTAAAGAAGTAGTACTTGGTAAAATAATGAAATTAAATGCGGACATGTCCCCTGGATCTGGTGGCTTACATCCTAGGGTCCTAAAGTAATTGGCTACAGAAATAGTGGATGCATTGGATGTAATTTACCAACATTCCCTGGATTTTTGGGAAGTCGCAGCAGATTGGTAAACCACAAATGTAAAGCCTCAATTTTAAAAAGCAGGCAGATAAAAAGCAGGAAACAATAGACTGGTTAGCCTAGTCGTTGGGAAACTGCTGGAGTCCATTATTAAGGAAGCAGTAGCAGGACATTGAGAAAAGCATAATTCAATCAAGCAGAGTCAGCATGGTTTTATGAAAGAGAAATCATGTTTGCCAAATTTGCTGGAGTTCTTTGAGGATGTAACGAGCAGGGTGGATAAGGGGGAACCAGTGAATGTGGTGTATTTGGATTTCCAGAAGGCATTCGATAAGGTACCACATAAAAGATTACTGCACAAGTTAAAAGTTCACGGGGTTGAGGGTAATATATTAGCATGGATTGAGGATTGGCTAACTGACAGAAAACAGAGAGTCGAGATAAACGGATAATTTTCCGGTTGGCGAGCAGTAATTAGTGGAGTGCTGCAGGGATCGGTGCTGGGGCCTCAACTATTTACAATCTATATACTCAATTGAATGAAAGGACCGAGTGGAATGTAACCAAGTTTGCTGATAATGGGTGGGAAAATAAATTGTGAGGAGGACACAAAAAATCTGCAAAGGGATATAGACAGGTTAAGTGAGTGGGCAAAAATTTGGCAGATGGAGTACAATGTGGGAAAATGTGAGTTTATCCACTTTGGCAGAAAAAATAGAAAAGCAAATTATAATTTAAGTGGTGAAAAATTGCAAAGTGCTTCAGTACAGAGGGACTAAACACAAACATTTAGTATGCAGGCACAGCAAGTAATCAGGAAGGCAAATGGAATGTTGCAAATACTGAGCATTGTCATCATCATAGGTAGTCCCTCGGGATCGAGGAAGACTTGCTTCCACTCTTAGCATGAGTTCTTAGGTGGCTGTACAGTCCAATACGAGAACCACAGTCTGTCACAGGTGGGACAGATAGTGAGGGAAAGGGTGGGCAGAGAGCTTGGTTTGCCGCACACTCCTTCCGCTGCCTGCGCTTGATTTTTCGGCGACGATACTCGAGGAGCTCAGCGCCCTCCCGAATGCACTTCTTCCACTTAGGGCGGTCTATGGCCAAAGACTTCCAGGTGTCAGTGGGAATATCGCACTTTATTAGAGAGGCTTTGAGGGTGTTCTTGTAACGTTTCCTCTGCCCACCTTTGGCTCGTTTGCCATGGACGAGTTCCGAGTAGAGTGCTTTCTTTGGGAGTCTCGTGTCTGGCATGCGAACTACGTGGCCTGCCCAGCGGAGCTGATCAAGTGTGGTCAGTGCTTCAATACTGGGGATGTTGGCCTGGACAAGGACACTAATGTTTGTGCATCTGTCCTCCCAGGGGATTTGCAGGATCTTGCGGCGACATCGCTGGTGGTATTTCTCCAGCGACTTGCGATATCTACTGTACATGGTCCACGTCTCTGAGCCATACAGGAGGGCGGGTATTACTACGGCTCTGTAGACCATGAGCTTGGTGACAGTTTTGAGGGACTGATCTTCAAACACTCTTTTCCTCAGATGGCCGAAGGCTGCACTGGCACACTAGAGGCAGTGTTAGATCTCGTCGTCAATGCCTGCTCTTGTTGATAGGAGGCTCCCGAGATAGGGGATGTGGTCCACGTTGTCCAGGGCTGTCATGTATTTCAACAATCATTGTAACCCATGTATAAGCTGACCTAAGTTGTACACCTTGAGAACATTGACCACGAGGGGCGAACTTGTGGGAGACACTCCTAACCGGGACTTTCCGGTATAAAAGGGGAAGCTCCACCCACTTTCAGTCTCTTGAGGTCTTGGTAATAAAGGTAACTTTTCTCTCAAGTATGGGCCTCGTGTGCATTTATACTGTATAGTAAGGACGTATCAAGGGCCACACCGTGGATCTTGATGTTTGGGGGGCAGTGCTGTGCAGTGAGGACAGGCTGGTGGAGGACCTTTGTCTTACTAATGTTTAGCATAAGGCCCATGCTTTCATACGCCTCGGTAAATACGTCGACTATGTCCTGGAGTTCAGCCTCTGTGTGTGCACAGACGCAGACGTCGTCCGTGTACTGTAGCTCGACGACAGAGGTTGGAGTGGTCTTGGACCTGGCCTGGAGACAGCGAAGGTTGAATAGCTTCCCACTGGTTCTGTAGTTTAGCTCCACTCCAGCGGGAAGCTTATCAACTGTGAGGTGGAGCATGGCAGCAAGGAAGATTGAGAAGATGACGCAGCCCTGCTTGACCCCGGTCCGGACATGAATTGGGTCTGTGATGGATCCGCTGGTAAGGGTCACATCTTGAATATTGTCGTGGAGCAGGCGGAGAATGGTGACGTACTTTTGGGGGCATCCGAAACGGAGGAGGAAGCTCCATAGATCCTCGCGGTTGACAGTGTCAAAGGCCTTTGTAAGGTCGAAGAAGACTGTGTATAAGGGCTGGTGCTGTTCCCTGCATTTTTCCTGCAGCTGTCGCACTGCAAAAATCATGTCTGTTGTGCCCCGGAGAGGACGAAATCCTCACTGCGACTCTGGGAGAAGACGATTGAGGAGGACTCTAGCGACGACTTTCCCAGTGGCTGATTGCAGGGAGATTCCTCTGTAGTTGCCGCAGTCGGACTTGTCCCCTTTTTTAAAGATGTTCACGATCACTGCATCTCTAAGATCTCCCGGCATGCTCTCCTCCCTCCAGATGAGAGAGATGAGGTCGAGTATTCGTGCCAGTAGTGCCTCTCTGCCATACTTTAGCGCCTCAGTACGGATTCCATCCGCTCCCGTAGCCTTGTTTTTTAGCTGTCTTATGGCCTTTTCTACCTCGTGCAGTGTTGGGATCTCACTGAGGCGGTGGCGGGTAGCATGCTGTGGAATGGAGTCGAGAACACTCGAGTCAAAGGCAGAGTCTCGGTTGAGGAGATTTTTGAAGTGTTCCTTCCAGCGGGCCCTGACTGCCTCGGTGTCCTTGATGAGTGTTTCCCTGTTCTTGGCCAGGAGTGGGGTGGGGCCTTGGGAGTTTGGTCCGTATGTGGCCTTGACTGCGGTGAAGAATCCTTGCACGTCATGGCTGTCAGCCAGCTGCTGTATCTCCTGTGCTTTCTCCATCCACCACCTGTTCTTTAGGTCCCGGGTTTTTGGTTGGACCTTAGCCTTTCGCCGTCTGTAATGCTGCTTTGCTGCTCCCGAGTTGGGTTGCTGTTTAAGGCTCAGAAATGCCCTGCGCTTGCAGTCTATTAGTTCTTGAATCTCCTGATCATTCTCATCAAACCGGTCCTGGTGTTTCCTGGTTGGTGACCGAACGTTTCTTTGCAGACACTGGTTATGGAGGCATGGAGGGCAGACCAAATGCTGTGGGCATTCTGCGTCTCTGGGTCATCAATTCACGCCAGGTTAGCTGTGAGGCGCTGACTGTAAAGGGCTCTCTTAGCTGGGTCCTTAAGTGCCCCGGCATTGACTTTTTTGCGGCACTGCCCCCCTTGGCCTTGGGGCTATGTTGATGGATCTGATTAGGCAGTGGTCCATCCAGCAGTCGTCAGCTCCTGTCATGGCACGGGTGATACGCACATCCTTGCGATCCTTGGCTTGGACGATGACATAGTTGAGCAGGTGCCAGTGCTTGGAGCGAGGGTGTTGCCATGATGCCTTGTATTTGTCTCTCTGGCGGAACAAAATGTTGGTGATGACAAGTTCATGCTCTAGACATTTGTCAGGAGTAGGGTACTGCTGGAGTTGTCTTTCCCTACCCCCTCTCTGCCAACCACGCCTCCCCAGAGGTCTGTGTCCCTGCCGACCCTAGCATTGAAGTCGCCGAGAAGGATCAGTTTGTTGCCCACAGGGACACAGGTCAGGGATTTTTCGAGGTTGGGGTAAAAACCTTCTTTGACCTCATCTATTGCATCGAATGTTGGGGCGTAAGCACTGATTACTGTGGCGCACTGGTTCTGGGATAGGGTGAGTCAAAGCGACATGAGGCGTTCGTTAGTCCCACTGGGGGAATCTTTGAGGCGGTTGGCCAGCTCGTTTTTGATGGTGAAGCTGACTCCGTAGAGGCGGCGTTCTGCCTCTGGTTTCCCTTTCCAAAAGAAGGTGTAACCTCCACCTTGTTCCTTGAGCTGGCCTTCCCCTGCCCACCGGGTCTCGCTTAGGGCTGCGATGTCGATATCAAAGCGTCGTAAGTTCCCGGGCAATTATGGTAGTGCAGCATTCCAGCCTGTCGCTGTTGGGGTTGTCCATGAGGGTCCTGACGTTCCAGGTCCCGAACTTCATGTTAGAGGGGTGGAAGATGCCTGTGGTGATTTCTTTTAACGTGGGGTGATCGTTGCACACCGGCTACCACATGGGCTTAGCTGAGTGAGGTCTTGGTCCAGTGGCAAGGGGGTCCAGGACGACTGGAGACCAGGCACTGCTATCTGGGCCTAATTGCCTACGGCAAGGTATTGGCCGCAGGCTCAGCGCTGGAGAACACCCTTGGTGGTAGGTGGTCCAAGGCTTGGTTGGGGGCAGGCATTGGAGGGGCCAGCAGTGCACTGGGGTTCAGAATGGGGGGGGGCAGGGGGGGTCACAGCCATTATAATCACAACGTGCTGGAGGAGGAGAGGAGGCCAGGCCATCAGTGGGGAAGGAGAGGTCCAGGGGGAGGAGGTGGAGGCCCTATAGCCAGGTCCAGCCACCCAGTCGCTGCAGGAGGTCCAGCCGGCAGGTCCAGGTAATGTCGAGTCATCCAGCCACTGCAGGAGGTCCAGCCGGGAGGCCCAGGTTGCGTCGAGTCAGCAGAAGGTCCAGCCGGGAGGTCCAGGTCATGTTGAGTCGTCCAGCCACTGCAGGAGGTCCAGCCGGGAGGTCCAGGTCATGTCGAGTCGTCCAGCCACTGCAGGAGGTCCAGCCGGGAGGTCCAGGTCGCATCGAGTCGCCCAGTCACCGCAGGAGGTCTAGCCGGGAGGCTCTGGTTGCGTTGAGTCAGCAGGGGATCCAGCCGGGAAACGGCGATGTGCGGTGTGGCGGAAGGCCTGAGGTAGGCCCGAACTTTTGGGAAACGCGGGTGTAATGTCTGTAAGCTTGTAATGTTTGTAGCTCCACACTGTGGATGTGGAAGTATTGTGTACTGCAAGTGCAGGGTTAATAATAAACAGAACCAGGCAGATTTCCGGAGGCTTCCGAGAGAGCTGCCTGCCATGTTGAATCTGTGTGTGCTTGTGCTCTGTGAATATATCACATTTGGCGGCGAGATAGGATTTTTCGGATGATTTAAAGCTTAAATTTTGTTGGTGAAGGGTTCAGCCAGCCGACAGAGAGACTTTGGCAGTTTCTGTCTTTGGAAAATAAGCTACAAAATCCAAGGTAAAATACAGCACACGGTGTGAATAGCTAGGGATTAAAATGGCAGGTGTAATCGGACATTTGGGGGAATATAGACACGACCGGGAACATTTTAAAGCGTTTGTGGATCAGCTAGAAATGTATTTCACTGCAAATAACATAATCGAAGTTCCAGACAATGCAGTCCAGAACCGGGCTGTGTTGGAATATAAGAGAGCGATCTTCTTATCAGAGGCAGGTCCAGCATTGTATGACACACTTGTAAATCTGCTTGTGCCTGACGAGCCAAAGGACACAATGCTTAAAGAGATTTTAACGAAGCTGGAGCAGCACTATAACCCCAAACCGTTAGAAATTGCTGAAAGCTATCGTTTCGGGATTCGGAATCAAAAGGCTGATTGAAGTATCAGTGATTACATCGTAACATTAAAAAAGCTATCGATGCACTGTAATTTTGGAAACTTTCAAAACCGAGCATTGCGGGATTGTTTTGTTTGTGGGGTGAAAAATGATGTGATCAGAAGGAAGTTATTGACGACGGATGACTTGAATTTTGAGATTGCTTGTCAGACAGCGAGGTCGATGGGCATGGCTGAACAATATTCCCAAGAATTAAATAATAATTACGGTCGTCAGTCAACCAAGGTAACTCACCTGTAGGTTCAAGGTAAAAGACGGTGGGGGCCCAAAGTCTCAGAAACTGGAAATTCTAACAGAGTGTCGAGGGTCATGCTATAGGTGCCTTGGAAAACACAATGCTCAAATTGTCCATGCGTGAAGGCAGAGTGTTTCTTCTGCAGGAAGACTGGGCATCTTGCGAAGGCATGCCGACTGAAGGGTAAACCAGCTTTCAAAGCTATGAGTCCAGCGTTCAAAGCTATGAGTAGAAATCCCAAGAGACTACATAGCATGGAAGAACAACAACAGGACGAGGAGATATTAGAGTTACACGTCATCAGGAGCACGAGGTTAATGGACAGTGATTCGGAAAGCATCAAAATCCACATAGATGTTGCGGGATTCAAGATATCAATGGAAATTGACATGGGTGCATCCGTGAGTGTAGTACCGGAGTCACTATATCGCGACAAATTGCGTGATTTTCAACTGGAGAAATCCAAGATAGAGCTGCGAGGCTACACAGGAGAGAAAATTCCTGTGGTAGGTCGTATCACCGTACTGGTGAAATATAAAGATCAATTTCAGAACTTGCCTCTAATAGTAGTGAAAGGAGACAAGCCTGCCTTACTAGGAAGAAATTGGTTGAGTGCACTGAAGCTGGATTGGAGTAAGATTTTCTGTGTGGAAGCGAGATTTTCATCAATGGATGAGGTTATCAAGAACTATCCAAAAGTGTTCTGCGAAACGGGCAGTCTGATCCAAGGCTTCAAGGCGAGTGTAGGTACAGAAGGACGCTAGATCGGTTTACTACAAGCCATGTTCCGTACCATATGCACTCAAGGAGAAAGTTGAGCAAGAACTCAAAAGACTTGAGACTGAGAACATTATTTGTAAGATAGATCGATGTAATTGGGCTACACCCATTGTTGTTGTACCTAAGTCCGATGGTAAGGTAAGATTGTGTGGTGATTATAAAGTAACCATAAACCAGGTTCGAGAGGGTAATGTCCCCAATACATTGCCGAATATAGAAGATTTGTTCACAACACTGACAGGTGGTCAGATCTTCTCAAAACTGGATTTTACGAATGCCTACTTACAACTTGAACTAGATGAGGAGTCCAAGTCATGTTTGACTATAAATACTCATCTAGGCCTATATCAATTTAATAGGCTACCGTTTGGAGTGTCTTCCACCCCTGCCATATTCCAAGGGGTGATGAACCAGATTTTGCAAGGTATTGAAGGGGTAGTATGTTATTTGGATGACATACTAATTTCAGCACCAAATAGGCAAATTCATTGTAAAATATTGAATGAAGTCCTCAAACGGCTAGAGAAGCACAGAGTACGAGTGTCTGCTCATAAGTGTGAGTTATTTAAAAACTCAGTGGCGTACTTAGGGTACAGAATAGACAAAGATGGTTTACACCCAACCATGGAAACATTGGATGCAATTAGAAATACACCCACTCCCAGGAATGTCACTGAACTTCGTTCATTCTTGGGTCTTTTGAACTATTATGGGAAGTTCCTACCAAATTTGGCTACATGCATTGAATGAACTATTGACAAAACAGGTCCATTGGAAGTGGTCAAAAGAATGTGATACAGCATTCAAGGAGTGTAAAAGCAAATTGGTAGAGAGCACCATGTTAGTTCACTATGCCATATCTAAGGAGATCAAGCTAGCACGTGATGCCTCTCCGTATGGAGTTTGGACAGTAATCTCTCATGTATTAAGTAGTGGGGAGAAGAGACCAATTGCTTTTGCTTCACGCACTCTCAGTGCCAGTGAGAGTAATTATGCACAAATTGAAAGGGAAGCTTTGGCATTAATCTTTGGGGTCAAGAAGTTTCACAAATACTTGTATGGTCATATGTTTACCATCGTTACGGACCATAAGCCCCTAACAGCAACCCTCCATCCAAAGTCCCCAGTTCCAACATTAGCTGCAGCCCGAATGCAGAGATGGGCTTTGATTTTGTCAGCATGTACACATGATATTGAATACAGACGATCAGCTGATCACAGTAATGCTGATGCAATGTCTAGATTGCCTACCCCATCACAAGTTACACCCGGTAGGAAAGAAGTGTTTTATTTTTCATACATTGATGAACTGCCAGTCACAGCTGAAGAGATTGGTAGAGCAACCAAATGTGACCCAGTGATGTCAAAGGTGTATGTGTATATTGCAAATGGATGGCCAAACCAGGTAACAGACAAAGATACACATCCATTCTTCATTCGTAGGAATGAATTATCAGTCGATAAAGATTGTATCATGTCGGGTGCAAGAGTGGTTATACCAAATAAATTCAGGTCCAAATTATTAGGAGACCTCCATGACCAGCACCTGGGAATGTGCTTGACCAAGAGTTTTGCACGCAGTTATTTATGGTGGCCAGGTCTTGATAAACATATAGAGTACATCGTGAGTCAGTGTACGACATGTCAATCGGTAAACAAGCAACCACCACCAGTACCATTACAGCCATGGAAATGGCCTCCCAGGGTGTGACAAAGGCTGCATATTGAGTTTGCTGAGTTAGAAGGACAACAATTGTTTATTGTGATTGATAGCCATTCGAAGTGGGTTGAGGTGTTTCCAATGTGGAAAATAACAACAAGTAAAACATTGGACATTTTGTGGAAATTATTTTTTTTCATTTGGCCTCCCTGAAGAGATTGTTTTGGATAATGGACCACAATTTCATTCAGAAGAATTTGCACAATTCACGAGCAAAAATGGTGTGAAACATACCAAGGTTCCACCATACCATCCTGCTTTGAATGGTGCAGCAGAGCGCACTGTACAAATTGTAAAACGTGCCCTCATTAAACAAATGTTAGATCCAAATCCAAGGAAACGACAGTTGTCATTGGATCACAAATTGGCTAATTTTTTGATTACATATCGAAATACTCCTCATACAACTACTGGTAGAACACCAGCAGAGTTGTTTCTCAAACGACAGCCTCAAACCAGATTCTCGTTGTTAAAGCCAAATTTGGCACAGTCCGTAGAAGAGACACAATTGAGACAGAAAGAGAATCATGATAGAGGTAGAGTAAAAGAGAGAAGTGTGAAATTAAACCAGAAGGTGAGAGTGAAGAACCATCACCATAAATGGTTAAAGTGGTTACCAGGAAGAATGGTGAAGATATGTGATCCTCGCACATATTTGGTAAAGATGTTTGATAATGGACAGGTTAGGTTTGTTCATATTGATCATATTTTACCTACAGACATGGAAGGAGTTGAAGGTGGGAATGATTCAATTATTTCTGTATTTTTGACTCATCAGATAGTTTTGATACACCAGTAACAAATCCTAAATCCAATGTTCTCGAAAAAAATCCAGGAGAGAATCAGAATGAAAGTCTGAGTCCAAGTCAGGAGAGCAAAGAGCCTGAAGGGCTTGTATTCACTGGAGTTCAGAAGAATGAGAGGGGACCTCATGGAAACGTTTAAAATTCTGACGGGTTTAGACAGGTTAGATGCAGGAAGAATGTTCCCAATGTTGGGGAAGTCCAGAACCAGGGGTCACAGTCTGAGGATAAGGGGTAAGCCATTTAGGACCGAGATGAGGAGAAACTTCTTCACCCAGAGAGTGGTGAACCTGTGGAATTCTCTACCACAGAAAGTAGTTGAGGCCAATTCACTAAATATATTCAAAAGGGAGTTAGATGAAGTCCTTACTACTCGGGGGATCAAGGGTTATGGCGAGAAAGCAGGAAGGGGGTACTGAAGTTGCATGTTCAGCCATGAACTCATTGAATGGCGGTGCAGGCTAGAAGGGCTGAATGGCCTGCTCCTGCACCTATTTTCTATGTTTCTATGTTTCTAAGTTAGAGTGAGTTCAAATGAAAATCAAGGAAATTCCGTGGAGGAAAACATTCCTCAGGATGAGCCTCGAATGAGTTTAGTTTCGACACTATGTTTGGAAGGTTCTGTTCAAGAGCAAAGGTATCCTCTTCGAAACAGAAAACAAGTGGTAAAGTTAAATTTGTAAATATGGAAAACAAAAATAAGTTTATATCCTGTGTTATGTATAAACATGAAAGTTATGTATGATGTTTGTTATGATGGCTTCTTCATTAAGGAGGGAGAAGTGTAATGTCTGTAAGCTTGTAATGTTTGTAGTTCCACACTGTGGATGTGGACGTATTGTGTACTGCAAGTGCAGGGTTAATAATAAACAGAACCAGGCAGATTTCCGGAGGCTTCCGAGAGAGCTGCCTGCGTGTTGGAAGCTGTGTGTGCTTGTGCTCTGTGAATATATCACAGCGGGGTTGGGGTTAGGGGTTAGGGTGGGGATTTAAGTCTTTAAGACCCCCTATTGGGCTCTATTAGGACTAGGGCTAGAGCATTGTAAGTAATTACCCTCAGACAAGCTGGAGTTCAGTATTGAAAGATTTTCGATTATAATGTTGCTCATCTGTTCTGTGTAATATTGGACCACATTAGAAGTGTCAGTGGAATCGTTCTGCTTGCAGACTGATTATAATTTGTTTTATCTATTTTTAAGTCTGCCCTTAATGGGTTTTGCCGAAGTTCTGCGAGGGAGTGCCCCTGTTCTACTTCACACATGCTAGTCCCCCGAGGAGCCCTATAATTAGGTTCATTTCAATAATAAAGGTGTTTTTGTACTTTCTAGCAAGCTGCCACTTATTTGGGTTAAGACCTTCCAATTAGAAAGTATTACAAAGTATTTCCAGCACAGAAACAGGCCATTCAGCTCAACAGGTCGATGCTGGTGTTTATGCTCCACATTAGCCTGCTCCCACTCTTCTTCATCTAAACCCATCAGCATATCCTTCTATACCTTTCTCCCTCATGTGCTTATCTAGCCTCCCCTTTCCCCAATGCTCGAATTCGCCTTTAAAATGGCAGATGAGATTCTCCCAATCGCCAAGTGGTTAAGCATACCTCTTTTTTTTAATTCGTTCGCGGGATGTGGGCATTGCTGGCAAGGACGGCATTTATTGCCCATCCCTAATTGCCCATAAGAAGGTGGTGGTGGGCCTTCTTGAATTGCTGCAGTCCATGTACTGTTATACTTTGTAGCGGTTTGGTACAACTGAGCGGCTTGTTCGGTCATTTCAGAGGGCAGGTAAGACTCAACAACATTGCTGTGCATCAGGAGTCACATCGACCTGACCAGGTAAGGGCGGCACATTTCCTTCCCTAAAGGACATTAGTGAACCAGATGGATTTTTATGACAATCGGTTAGTTTCAAGAAAGATGGTTGTGGTTGTTGGAGGTCAATCAGCTCAGCCCAGGACATTGCTGCAGGAGTTTATCAGGGCAGTCTTTTAGGCCCAACTATCTTCAGCTGCTTCATCATTCACCTTCCCTCCATCATAAGGTCAGAAGTGGGGATGTTTGCTGATCACTGCACATGTTCAGTTCCATTTACAATTCCCCAGATAATGGAGCCATCCATGCCCACATGCAGCAAGATCTGGACAACATTCAGGCTTGGGCTGATAAGTGGCAAGTAACATTTGCACCACGCAAGTGCCAGGCAATGACCATCTCCGACAAGAGAGAGTCTAACCACCGCCTCTTGACATTCAACGACATTATCATCGCTGAATCCCTCATCATCACATCCTGGGGGTCACCATTGACCAGAAACTTAACTGGACCAGCCACATACGCTCTGTGGCCACAAGAGCAGGTCAGAGGCTGGATATTCTGCGGCAAGTGTCTCACCTCCTGACTCCCAAAGCTTTTCCACCATCTACAAGACACAAGTCAGGAGTGTGATGGAATACTCTCCACTTGTCTGGATGAATGCAGCTACACTCAGCACCATCCAGGACAAAACAGCCCACCTGATTGGCATCCCATCCACCACCATAAGCATTCACTCCCTCCTCTACCAGCGCACCATGTACTAGTGTACCATTTACAAGTTGCACTGCAGCAACTTGCCAAGGTTACTTCGGCAGCACCTCCCAAACCCACGACTTCTACCACCTATAAGGACAAGAGCAGCAGGTACATGGGAATACCAC
This sequence comes from Pristiophorus japonicus, assembly GCF_044704955.1. NCBI lineage: Eukaryota > Metazoa > Chordata > Chondrichthyes > Pristiophoridae > Pristiophorus > Pristiophorus japonicus. The sequence goes on along the minus strand of NC_091980.1, from coordinate 179,153,609 downwards.
CACCTCCACATTCCCCTCCAAGTCACACACTATCCTGACTTGGAAGTATATCGCCATTCCTTCATCATCGATGGGTCAAAATCTTGGAACTCCCTCCCTAACAGCACTGTGAGAAAACCTTCACCACACGGACTGCAGCGGTTCAAGAAGACGGCTCACCACCACCTTCTCAAGGGCAATTAGGGATGGGCAATAAATGCTGGCCTTGCCAGCGACGCCCACATACTGATATGAATAAAAACATTTTTCTTTTCCCGAATGCAAATGCTGAGATTAATTTTCCAATTTAAAGTAAGAACAGAAAATACTGGAAATGCACACAAAGTCGGTCAGCATCTGAACTGAGGTTGGTCAGATTAACATTCCAGGCAGAAACTCTTTGTCAGAACAGGAATAACCTTTAGAACAAGAGCTGCTTCTACATTGCACAAGACCTGCACTAGTGCTGCCAGTTTCTGAAAGTATGGGTCCCGTTCAGCCAGCTACAAAGTGAATGAAGGGCCTTGGGATAACTTTCTACATTTAAGGCAATATATAAATGCCAGCTTTGTTGTTGAATGTGAAATACCAGGGCTACTAATACCGAAGTGCTTTCTCATGAAGTAGTGTTCCATATTTACTTTTACTATATCACATCTCATCTTGCATTACACCTGAGAACCCAACACTTGGTTCTCACTGTGGGCATCCTATGATTCATGATGATTGCTTCCCAGAATCGTCATGTTTACTCTTATCTTTTGAGATGAGATTAATGTACTGTCGGTGACATCCCTTTCTGCCAATCTCAGCCTCTCCTGAGGTTGCTGATTCAAGCTGGCCTATTGTTCTACATCTCCTGGCTGCTCTCCAGCTCCTTGCTCGCATGGCCATTGTTTATATATGAGATTAAACAGTGAGTGTCAGCAGGCTATCTGACTGTACAAACAATTACAGCCGAGCCCAAAGCTGTCCTTGCCTAACCTTCACCTATGTAGGAAGAGCAGCAGCAGGGGTGACTGAATGGTGATCACAAATGGGGAGTCCTGTCTGATTGTGTTTCGCGTTTCCTAGACTAGGGGAGCTGAACCCAACTGTAGCAATCCTATTGCTGCCTCAATCGAAATGATCTGGCACAGACTTTGATCAGATGTTGGACCTTCCTGGCCTATATGGCTCATCTCCACACGAGGCAACACAGTTTGCAACTGAGCCAATTGGGGGTGCTTGTATTGAGTCAAATATTACTTCAAGCTACAAATTAGTTAAAAAACGAAAAGTACCTGCTAATAACGTAACACACAAAAAAAGAAATACAGGCAGCTCTGGAGGTCTCTGTGTGAGGAGAGAAATGTGCAAATTAATTACAGCAGGGAGTACTAGAAAGGAAATTAAAGAGAAGGCTTCAGACTGTGTCTCTTTTCTGATAGATCATTCTTAATCACGCAGTGTAAGAATCCCACTGTGGTTGTGATGTGGTCCTGCGGGAATGCTGGCCCCATTCCCATAGGATCATAGAATGAGCAAAGGTTTTCAGAAGGTTCAGGGCACAGCTAAGCAGAAGGAACTATTGCTAACCCCCCACCTCTCCATCTTGCTAGTGCAACAACAACAACTTATATTTATATAGCAGCTTTAATATGGTAAAATGTACCAAGGCGCTTCACAGGAACATTATCAAACAATATTTGACACTGAGCCACATAAGGAGATGTTAGGGCAGGTGACCAAAAGCTTCGTCAAAGAGTTAGGTTTTAAGGAGCATCTTAAAAGAGAAAAGAGAGCTGGAGAGGTTGAGGGAGCGAATTCCACAGCGTAGGGCCTTGGTAGCTGGAGGCACGGCCGTCAGTGATGGAGCAATTAAAATCAGGATGCTCAAGGGGCCAGAATTGGAGGAGTGCAAACATCTCGGAGGGTTGTAGATTACAAAGATAGGGAGGGGTGAGGCCACAGAGGGATTTAAAAACAAGGGTGAGATTTTTAAAATCAAAGCGTTGCTTAACTGGGAGCCGATGTAAGTCAGCGAGCACAGGAATGATGGGTGAGCGGGACTTGATGCGAGTTAGGACACGGGCAGTCGAATTTTGGATGACCTCAAGTTTATGGAGGGTAAACCGTGGAAGGTCAGCCAGGAGTGCGTTAGAATAGTCAGGTCTAGAGATAACGAAGCATGGACGAGAGTTTCAGTAGCAGATGAGCTGAGGCAGGGGCGGAGTCGGGCGATGTTACGATTCACTTTTGCACCCACTTGTTACAAAGCAAATTATTGGCTGCTTCACATTAAGTTAATAGGAGGCTGCGGTGTGCTTCTCGCAACTTGCTTTTAATGTGGGGCAACCTTTCCTTTGCAACTGTCACCAGGTCCTTTTACTGTTTGCGGTGTGGTACCCTCACAGTTCTGATAGCATCTTTGTAAACCGTTTTTTCACTTGCAGCAATGCTTCTATATTCTTTTTGTAATATAGAGACCAGGGAGGGAGGGGGGGAAATTGCGCAACGCCTCATTTGGGGACGGTAACAGCTACAAGGTGGAAGTTCCTGCACCAGGTGCGCAAGTCCCGACCCGCTCGCAATAGAGAGCCAGTAGAGCGCAAAATAATGTGCTCCACTTGCTCTGTGGGGCACGAGCGGGCCGGAAGGAGAAGGAGAGGGCGCAGCATTAGGCACTGGGACGCATAGCGCCGCTGCCTAGAAGGAGCCTCCCCTTCATTAAAGGGGAGGGCGAAGCTCTGCGGGTCCCAACCTGGACCACCAGGGAGGAGTGTGTCGTGGTATCAGCCCAGATCCCGGCACCGACCCCGTGTTCCACAATTCAACGGGCCGCGGTCGATCGATTTATTTTTTCGAGCGCCACCTCCCCTCTAAGTAGCGCCCTGCCAGCGGCTAACAGCCCGGTACGCGCCCCCTGATTCTGTCACTTGCATCGCCTGGCGCAGCTTCAGGGGGACCCCCGAATTTTTGCTCCGGGGCGAAAATGGGTCGCTGTGCACGGTGATGACGTCATCACCGCCAGTGCAGCGGAGTGAGGCGCTACTGGTTGGAGTGGTGCACTACCGGTTGGAGTGGTGCACTACCGGTTACCACCGCTGCTAAACCCCCACGGAATTTAGTGGGAGTCGTTATCAGCGCCGCGCCCAGGCGAAAAGGGAGGCACGAATTACCCGAATTTCTCCCCCCTGAACTTTACACAGTGATCTAACCAAGGTTCTATCTAAGTTTAACATAACTAAACGGCTTTTGAATTCTATTCCTCTAGAAATGAGCTCCAGTGCTTTGTTTGCACATTATATTACATTATAGCAGCTTTGTTAACCTGCGCTGCTACTCTTAATGATGTACCCTTAGATCCCTTGCACCTCTATCCTAATTTAGACTCTAAGGCCGGAATTTTCCCATTGCCCCGGTTGCGGGTTGGCAGTAAAAATGCCAGAAATAGCGAGCGTGTTGGGAACCCGCTGTCATCCCGTTGCCTCGCACATTTAACTCGGGCGGCTTTGAAAGCACGACACGGACCCGATCAGCAGAGGCCGGTGACCTCATTGAAGGCTGGAGATTCATCTGAGGAATCGTCCTCCTCCTCCGACTGGACAGTGGGGTGGGGGGTGGTAATTGGAAGACCTGTGGAAGAGTAAAGAGATGATTTTGAAGTGTTATAATAAGAATGGGTAACGTTACCATTATGCACATGATGACATTTCACTGGCTGCTGACATCAGTCACCATAAGAGTGACTGTTGTGTGCCATGTGACTTTATGAGATGTGATTCTGTCACCAGGTTGCTGGGATGTCCTCCTCTCTCCATCTCCCACCACCAGTATCTCTCGAGCTCCCTAGATCTCCAGAGCCCCCTCCTCTGCTGCTGTTAGGTGTGTGAAGACTGGAGGGCCCACTCCGGTTCTCTCCCTCTCTCTGTTGTTGTGGGCTCTTTTCTCCTGCAAGGCGGGAAAAAAGAGATGTTTGAGTGAGAGTGATGGAATAATCATAAGGAATATGTGGGTTACATCTGTAGAGGATGAGTATGAGGGAGCGGGGTGCCAATGCTGTTTGCTATGATTGCATTAGGATGAGGGTGATTGTGAGGGGTGGTTCGTCAGATGGGGATGTGAGTATGTACATAGAGGGAGGGGGATGTGTGGACCTGGCAGGTATGGAATCATAGAAATTTACAGCATGGAAGGAGGTCATTTTGGCCCATCGTGTCCGTGCCGGCCGACCAAGAGCTATATCCAGCCGAATCCCATGTTCCAGCTCTTGGTCCGTAGCCCTGTAGGTTATGGCACTTTATGTGGACATCCAAGTATCTTTTAAATGTGGTGAGGTTTTCTGCCTTTACCACCTTTTCGGACAGTGAGTTCCAGACACCCACCACCCTCTGGGTGAAGAAATTTCCCCTCATATCTCCTCTAAACCCCCCTTCATTACTTTAAACCTATGCCCCCTGGTTAGGGAAACAGGTCCTTCTTATCCTCTATCCAGGCCCCTCATAACTTTATACAGCTCAATCAGGTCTCCTCTCAGCTTCCTCTGTTCCAAAGAAAACAGACCCAACATCGCCAATCTTTCCTCATAGCCAAAATTCTCCAGTCCAGGCAACATTCTTGTAAATCTCCTCTGCACCTTTTCCAGTGCAATCACATCTTTTCTGTAATGTGGTGACCAGAACTGCATGAAGTACTCCATCTGTGGCCTAACCAGTGTTTTATACAGTTCAAGCATAACCTCCTTGCTCTTGTATTCCATACCTCGACGAATAAAGACAAGTATTCCATATGCCTTCTTAACCACCTCATCTACCTGGCCTGCTACCTTCAGGGATCTGTGTACATGCACTCCAAGGTCCCTTTGTTCCTCTACACTTTTCAGTGTTGTACCATTTAATGTGTATACCCTTGCCTTGTTAGACCTCCCCAAATGCATTACCTCATACTCATCCGGATAGAATTCCATTTGCCACTGTTCTGCCCATCTGACCATTACATTGATATCTTCCTGCAGTCTGCAACTTTCTTCTTCATTATCAACCACACAGTCTATTTTAGTGTCATCTGCAAACTTCTTAATCATACCCCCTACATTCAAATCTATTTCATTGATAAATACCACAAAAAGCAAAGACTCAGAGGCCTTTTGGATCCAACTTACCACTTTGCCCTGGATCCCATGGGCTTTTACTTTCATGATCAGTCTGCCATGTGGGACCTTATCAAAAGCTTTGCTAAAATCCATATATACTACATCATATACATTGCCCTCATTGACCCTCCTGATTAACTCCTCAAAAAATTCAATCAAGTTAGTCAGATACAACCTTCACTTAACAAATCCATGCTCCCTGTCCTTGATTAATCCATGTCTTTCCAAATGAAGATTTATTCTGTCCCTCAGGATTTTTCCAATAATTTTCCCACCACTGAGGTTAGGCTGACTGGCCTGCAATTACTCAGTCTATCCCTTTCTCCCTTTTAAAAAAAGTTACAATATTAGCAGTCCTCCAGTCCTCTGGCACCACACCTGTAGCCAGAGAGGATTGGAAAATGATGGTCAGAGCTTCTGCTATTTCCTCTTTTGCTTCTCTTAACAGCCTGGGATATATTTAATCTGGGCCTGGGGATTTATCCACTTACAAAGCTACTAAGCCCCTTAATAGTTCCTCTCTCACAATGTTTATCTCATCTAATATTTCACACTCTTCCTCCCTCATTGCAAAGTCTGTATCACCCCTCTCTTTTGTGAAAACAGATGCAAAGTATTCATTAAGAATCATCTACCTCCACACACAGAGTTCCTTTATGGTCTCTAATAGGCCCCACTCTTTCTCTAGTTATCCTCTTGCTCTTAATGTATTTATAAAACATCCTTGGGTTTTCCTTGATTTCACTTACCAACATTCTTTCATGCTCTCTCTTTGCTTTCCAGATATCTTTTTTAATTGTACCGCTGCATTTTTTATACTCCTCTAGAGTTTCTGCAGTATGTTGGTGTAAGGATTGATGTGCAGGGGTAGAGTAGGGGAGGCAGACTGATGGAATATGATGAGTGGCACAGCAGGGTGAGGTTAAATGTAGCTTTGCAGTAACGTTTCGTGATCTACTGAATGATGTGCAGGAGTAGATTTAGGAGGGCATTGTAATGGGGATGTGGTGACAGGCACTTCAGGATGAAGGTGAGTGTGGTGTTGCACTCACCTTTCCTGACCTCATCAGATCATTGAATCCCTTCCTGCACTGGATCCTCACGACCTCCCTGCTGCTGATGTCCTCTGCTATTTGTAGCCAGGCACTTTTGGTCTCTTGAGGAGGTCTCTTGCACCTATCTGCTGGGAAGAGGACCTCCCTGTGTGTCCTTACTGCCTCGGCCAGAATATGCAGCGAGGCATCTGTAAAGCGAAGTGCAGCCCTCTGCCTTTGGGTATTCATTGTTTTCACTTTGCACAATAACTCCAACCTTTCGAATGCTCCTTTCACACTCCTCTAGCAACCTTCAAATGTGTTGTGTGCAAGGCTACTTTAAATAGGAAATGAGTCATTGATTACATCACCAAACCCTCACCCTATAAATAAGGCTGGGAAACATACATGGCTGGTTTAATTGGGGTCATTGCGCGAAAGTTGCTCTGAAGAGCGGGCTGATCAAGACATTGCGTTCCCGACACACTACACAGCCCGCACGCTCCCCCGACTCAGAAGTAAAAATTCTGGCCTTATTTTTCAAGGAGTATGTGACCTTCTCATTCCTCCTACCAAAATCTGCTAAGACCTTGCTCCCATGCCAGCTCAGGTGAAGCGTGTCCCAGCAGTACAATTCATTTCTGTCCCAGTACTGGTGCCAATGCCCCATGAGCAGGAAACCCTCTTTCCAACACCCCTCTTTCAGCCGTGCATTCAACGCCTGCTTTGTCTATCTGTATGCCAAATTAGTACATTGCTCAGGTAATAATCCTGAGATTGCTATGCTTGAGGAGCTGCTTTTTAATTTAGCTTCTAGCTTCTGATAATCCCTCAGCAGGACTTTCCTCCCTGTTCTTTCCTATGTCGTTGGTCCCAACATGGATCATGACAACTGGTCTTCACCATCCCTTTCCAGGTTGCTTTCCAGCTGCTTCGAGATATCCTTTACCCTGGCACCAGGTGGTCAATACTCTCGATTGTGACTGCAGTGGATGCTATCTATCCCTCTAATTACCTCCTATACTACAACCTTTATGTTCTGCTCCCCCCCTTGACCTGCCTCCTGCTTCATGGTATCTTGGTCAGCATTGTCCTTCCCACAGCCTTTCACCTTATCGTCACAAATGGTATGTACCTCGTACCTGTTGGACAGGACCAGATTCTGGGGTTCCTCTTTCCTTGCTTCAACTAGATTCCCCATACCCTTTTGACTATCAATCACACACACCTCTTCCTGAACCTGTCCATTTCTACATGGCATGACTGAGTTCTGGAGTAAACTACCCAGATCAAACCAAATTTATACAACCCGTCCTGATAATGCAACTGTTTAAACCCTGCTATCATATCTGCGCTGCGCTCCAAGGCCAGTATATCCTTCCTGAGGTTTGGCTCCCAAAACTGAATACAGTCCTCCAGAAGGGGCCTGGCCAAGTCTCTGCACAACATACTTACTTTTGTATTCCAGCCTCCTTGAGATGAAGGCCATCATTCAGTTAGCCTTATCGATTCCATGTTGTACCTGTGCACTCACTTCTAGTGATCTGTATAAATGGACACCTACGTTCACTTCCATAGTTCCTAGTCTCTCACCATCAAGAACATATTCTGACAGTTGGCTGTGGGAGAATCGTTTATCATTACCTGCACACTTCTGACATAAAAGCACCTTAACATAGCGCAGACTGGGAATTGGATATGGAACCATCCTGGTTTGTTTGGCTCAGTACCACACCACGGGATGCATTAATCTACTGAGCTACTGGTTTGTGCAGGGATCAACTCGACCGTGATATTGAGGCCTGAAGGTGTGCAATTACTATCAGTTCATGTTGTTGCTACAAATGCTCAAAGTCGTGTTACTCTGAGTAAAATGTAGCAGCATAAAATGCTGTTGTGAAATCAGTTACTCATTTTCATTTAGTTGCTCTGTTCTAGTCCCTTTCTTTTTTATATTTACTATCCTGACTACTGACATGTGACTTTGTATCTCAGTAGTTGCTGCAATTATATACATATTTATATATATATATATATATATATATATATAAGACGGAACCACTGATATCAGTCAAATTATTTTTATACCCAGACACCTCACCATAGTGCATAGGTTCTCAAACTAGGACTCCTGCACCCTATAGCGTCTCAAAAAGGATCCGATAGAGTTGCAATAGATTTCTGTCTATTGTTAGATTACTATATTGTTCCCTAATTGTTAACATGCCAGATTACTACATTATCTCTGTTGTTGCTTAAACGCAAAACGCAGTGATTGTGCTGTTTTTCATTGGGTGAAAGTATAGACAGGGGATTCTGGGAATATGTCAATACTTGCATGGGGAGCCCCCACCAAGTTTGAACATCACAGATGTAACATGCCACTTGACTCTCTGTATGACATATTCCACTCTTTAGCGGAAATTGAGCACTGTGACCCCAATCACCAGCCCACACTTGAGCATCCATTTGTGTTGTTCTTTGATAACAAGCTTATTGTGAGATCTTTCATTTTTAACAGTTCTTTTCTTTTCCTCACATTTTCTTCTTCTTTAGAACCTGTTTAGTCTTTTTATCTGTGTAGTTTTGTCATTCTTTTGAGGGGGCTGGTGGGGAACTCGTCAACTGAGCGTCAACAAGGTGGGTCTGTCATGTAATGTTATGTCACATAGCGTTATGCTTATAGCACCACCAATGAATGCATTGCCCTCTGAGTGTTGCAAGCACACCTCATTGTTAATACATAATCAATTATGAATAGGCCTAAAGAAATGTTCACATAAGGAGTGGATCAAGTTGCCCTCAGCCTCCCCTTCCCAAAACAAAGAATTGTTGACATCAGATGAATTCAATTATTTTTGCTTCCATATCGTTTTGAAACCAGTATTTGCCTCCAATGAGAAACTCATGCTTCTGCTTCTGATGAGGAGCCATTGTAAGAGGTACCGTTTCACAGTGTCCTATCATTTGTCCACAGAAATTAGGCTGGAAAGGTCGCAAATAACAGTGAAACATTTAGTTCAAAATAATGGAGACAATGCATGAAAGTTGAGTGAATTAGATATGCCTGTCTCACTCGGTGGTTTGTTACCTGGTTAACCACTGGGTCAACAAACAAACTTGCATTTACAAAATGTCCCAAAGTGTTTTACAGCCAATGAATTACTTTTGAAATGTAGTTACTGTTTTATAGGCAAACGTGGCAACAAATTTGCGGACAGCAAGGTGCCATGAACAGCAATGAGGTAAATAGTTCATCTATTTTGATGTTGGTTGAGGGATGAATATTGGCCAGGACACTGGAACAACTCTCCTGCTGTTTGTCAGACAGTGTCTGGGGATCTTTTACGTTCAACTGAGTAGGCAGTCAGTTTAAAGTCTCATCTGAAAGACAGTACCTCGGACAATGCAGCACTGCCTCAGTACTGCACTGAATTATCAGCCTAGGTTATAGGCTCAAAGACGCTGAGTCAGAGGCGAGAGTGCAACTACTGAGCCAAGCTGACAAGTCTGTCTTTTTTGTGCCACTTATTGGCTGATTTATAACTTGTAGTGTCAAATTTTGATAAAATCTGCAGACAATAACAAAAATACTATCTCTGTATATCTTTGTGTTCTTTTAATCCTTGTAAACAATACAATAAGCATAAACAGTAGTATCTTGAAAGGAAATGCTTGGTAATTTCTGTTACTATTTAGTGTGCGGAAACAAAATGTTCACTGGCGTGTGCTCAGTGGCATCTATCGGTCTTGACGTGCAGCCTTGCCAGTGTTTGCTGTGTATCTTTTCAATCAAATTGCTGAGAATGTAGCTTAGAGCCAGCGATCTGAGTTATTCTGGTCGAAGGAAGGGGAAGAGCATTTCCACCCTCTTTGATGTAAGTTGCACTGCAGTAATTCGAGTGATCATATCTACTGTAACCGCTGAATGGCCCATGATTCAATACTCTTTACTATGTACCGTGGGTGAGAAGCTTATTTCTTCTTCAAGGTGTCCTTTTCCAAGAGCAAAGCAAGATCTCTATGCACAGTGTATGCTGCGCAAAAAGCACACGGCCTGTCAATAATCTGTCACTAGGTCGATTCCTGAGATGAAAAGGTTGTCTTATGAGGAAAGATTGAGCAGGTTGGGCCTATTATACACATAAGAACATAAGAACATAAGAAATAGGAGCAGGAGTAGGCCATTTGGCCTCTCGAGCCTGCTCCACCACTTACTAAGATTATGGCTGATCTGATCATGGATTCAGCTCCACTTCCCTGCCCACTCCCCATAAACCTTTTATTCCCTTATCGCTCAAAAATCTGTCTATCTCCGCCTTAAATATATTCAATGACTCAGCCTCCACAGATCTCTGGGTCAGAGAATTCCACAGATTAACAACCCGCTGAGAGAAGAAATTCCTCCTCATCTCAGTTTTAAATGGATGGCTCCTTATTCTGAGACGATGCCCCCTAGTTTTAATTTCCTCTATGAGTGGAAATATCCTCTCTGCATCCACCTTCTCGAACCCCCTCATAATCTTATATGTTTCGATAAGATCACCTCTCATTCTTCTGAACTCCAATAAATATAGGCCCAACCTACTCAACCTTAATGTCAACCCCTCATCTCCGGCATTAACCTAGTGAACCTTCTCTGAACGGCCTCCAATGCAAGTATATCCTTCCTTAAATACGGAGACCAAAAATGTACGCAGTACTCAAGGTGTGATCTCACAAATACCCTGTACAGTTGTAGCAGGACTTATCTGCTTTTATACTCTATCTCCCTTGCAATAAAGACCAACATTCCATTTGCCTTCCTGATTATTGCTGTACCTGCATACTAACTTTTCGTGTTTCATGCACAAGGACCCCCAGGTCCCTCTGTACTGCAGCACTTTACAATTTTTCTCCATTTAAATTATAACTTGCTTTTCTATTTTTTCTGCCAAAGTGGATAACCTCACATTTTCCCACATTGTACTCTATTTGCCAAATTTTTGCCCACTCACTTAGCCTGTCTATATCCCTTTGCAGATTTTTTGTGTCCTCCTCACAATTTCCTTTCCCACCCATCTTTGTATCATCAGTAAACTTGGCTATATGTCACTCGGTCCCTTTATCCAAGTCATTAATATAGATTGTAAATAGTTGAGGCCCCAGCATCGATACCTGCGGCACCCCACTAGTTACTGTTTGCCAAACGGAAAATTACCCGTTTATGCCAACTCTCTGTTTTCTGTTAGTTAGCCAATCCTCTATCCATGCTAATATAATACCGCCAACCCTGTGAACTTTTATCTTGTGCAGGAGAATTTTATGCAGGAACCTTTTCAAATGCCTTCTGGAAATCCGAATACACCATATCCACTGGTTCCCCCTTATCCACCCTGCTCGTTACATCCTCAAAGAATTCCAGCAAATTTGTCAAACATGATTTGCCTTTAATAAAACCATGCTGACTCTGCTTGATTGAATTATGCTTTTCCAACTGTCCTGCTACTGCTGCCTTAATAATGGACTCCAGCATTTTCCCAACAACAGGTGTTAGGCTAACTGGTCTATAGTTTACTGCTTTTTGTCTGCCTCTTTTTTTAAATAGGTGTGTTACATTTGCAGTTTTCCAATCCACTGGGACCTCACCAGAATTACAACCAATGCATCCACTATCTCTGTAGCCACTTCTTTTAGGACCTTAGGATGTAAGCCATCAGGTCCATGGGATGTCCACCTTTAGTCCCATTATTTTACCGAATACTACTTTAGTGATAGTGATTGTATTTAGTTCCATTTGAGAGAGCAGACGGGGCCTCGGTTTAACGTCTCATCTGAAAGACGGCACCTCCGAAAGTGCTGCGCTCCATCAGCACTGCACTGGAGTGTTAGTTCTGATTACGAATATAAGAAATAGGAGCAGACGGCTGCACAGCCTCTCGAGCTTGATCTGCCATTCAATAAGATCATGACTGATCTGAACTTGGCCTCACTTCACTTTCCTGCCTGTTCCCCATAACCCTTGACTCCCCTGTAGTTCAGAAATCTGATTATCCATTATTGGGATGTTTTTAGTATCTTCTACTGTGAAGACCAATACAAAATATTGTTCAAAGTCTCTGCCATTTCCCTGTTCCCCATTATTAATTCCTCAGCCTCATCCTCCAGGGGATCAACATGAGACGTTATGAGACGTTAAATTGAGGCCCCGTCTGCTCTCTCTCAGGTGGATGTAAAAGATCCCATGCCATTATTTCGAAGAAGAGCAAGGGAGTTATCCCTGGTGTCCTGGCCAATATTTATCCCTCAATCAACATAACAAAAAACAGAATATCTTGTCATTAACACATTGCTGTTTGTGGGAGCTTGCTTGTGCGCAAATTGGCTGCCATGTTTCCCATATTACAACAGCGACTACATTCCAAAAGTACTTCATTGGCTGTAAAGTGCTTTGAGATGTCCGGTGGTCGCGAAAGGCGCTATATAAATGCAAGTCTTTCTTTTTTCTTTGAGTTATTTAAATAAGGCATCAGTCTGGCATCTGTGCAATGTGTATACAACAAGGAAGTGATTTTATTTTGTTTTGAATATTCTTCATGTACATTATATTGATGAGGGCCATCATGCAGGATACAGGAATCGCACGTTAGGTGCTTCAGTTGTGCCAGCAGTTGGATGTGGCGCTTGTGACTGTTATGAAAATAGTGGCAGAATTGCCCGTCGGGTATCTACTGAGTCCCTGCTATAACCCAAGAGTTTGTGTAGGCATCCAAGGCTTGATACAACCACTTACCACACAGCCCCACCACCGTAATGGAAGCAGAAATCTCTCTGCGTGCCCACCTAAAATATAGTTGGTGTGAGGGATGGAGCATTGGAGCAGATGGAACTGCTGCTCTTGAAGCATTGCGATTCTGCCAAATCTCAAACCATTTCACTCTGCAGTGGGCAGGGTCATAGCTTGAGTGCTGATGCTTGTTTCGCTGTTGATGAAAATTGGTTAAAGGCCTTATTAACATTGATAAATAAGACCATCATGTCGTAGGAGACTGAAGCAAAGTAGGGGCAAGGGGCTTTTACTTGAAAAAACCCCACAAACTTTAGATGTCCTGTTTCCATTGTAGAAATTTCCAGACAGCCCACACAAAAACTGAACTGTCCAATTCAAAATTAGACACTTGACATCCCCGTGTATGAAATGAATAGTGACAGTGTCGTGACTTCTGGATTTCATCCACCCCAACAATGTCCCTTGTAACACACGCATCAAGCTTGCACGCACCAGGGATTTGGAAGAACGTCATCCGTCTTCCCTGAGTTCCCTCTCTCTCCTCCGATCCCCCCCACATGTGTGTCTCCCTCCCTCCCCCCCAGGCTCTCTCTCTCACCATCCCCCAGGCTCTCTCTCCCCACCACTCCCCAGGCTCTCTCTCTCACCCTCCCCCAGGCTCTCTCTCCCCACCACCCCCAGGCTCTCTCTCTCACCACTCCCCAGGCTCTCTCTCTCACCATCCCCCAGGCTCTCTCTCCCCACCACCCCCCAGGCTCTCTCTCTCACCACTCCCCAGGCTCTCTCTCTCACCGCCCCCCCCAAGCTCTCTCTCTCATCCCCCCCCCCCCCCCAGGCTCTCTCTCCCCACCACCCCCAGGCTCTCTCTCTCACCATCCCCAGGCTCTCTCTCTCACCCTCCCCCAGGCTCTCTGTTTCTCACCTCCCCTAACCCCCCCCCACCCAAGCTCTCTCTCTATCTCTCCCCGCCACCCCTCTCGACCGCCCGCTGATTCTCTCCCTGCCACGCCTATCGACACAGTCAGAGATGCATTCGGAGGCTCGGGGCTGCGGATGCCTACACAGTGGAGGCAACGTGGTATTTGGTGCCGGATCCGGTTCTGGGCGTGGGGGGAAGCAGAGGGATGACGCATGCGCAGAAAAGGGTTAGTGGAAATTGTGCTGGGGGGGGGGGGGGGGCGGGACGTAGTCGGTGACTATTTGTCCTAACTCTCGCTCCTGCGCATGCGTTGGGAGATGTATGCGCAGAGGCGAGAGTTAGGACAAATAATCATTCCGTAATTTTAAACACCTCGAGTAAATCTCCCCTTAGTCTTCTCAGCTCCAAGGAGAACAATCCCAGCTTCTCCAGTCTCTCCAGGTAACTGAAACCCCTCATCCCTGGAACCAATCTGGAGCCTCTCCAGGGCCTTGATATTCTTCCTAAAGTGTGCTGCTCAGAATAGGACACAATACTCCAGCTCAGGTCTAACCAGTGTGTTATAAAGATTAAACATAACTTCCTTACTTTTGTACTCTATGCCTCTATAAAGTCAAGGATCCCATATTTATTTTTTTATCAGATGTGTCAACTTGTCCTGCCACCTTCAAATATTTGTGTGTGTGAAACCCCAGCTTTCTGCACCCCCTTTAAAATGTTATCATTTAGTTTATATTGGGGCAGAAATCCCGGCCTCCCCGGGTCCATATGGAGTGTGTACGGAGTGTGTACAGACCTGTGAAGGCATCGCAAAAGCCGGTTTTCGGCGCGCAATGCACATGCGCCAAAAACCGGCTTTTCCGATCTGTCGAGCTCCAGCTTGACAGATCCTCTGTATCCCCACAGCCAGGACATTCGCATGGGCAAGATTGTGGTATTTACCCATCTCTTGCCCAGCGAATGTCCTGAAAACTCTTGCATATGATGCATAGCCTACTTTTACCAGCGTAAAAGTTTTAAAACATACAAAAACATATAAAAATAAAATTTAAAAAGCTCATGTTAATATTAAAATTCCTGCCCACTCAGGTAAGTTTATTTTTAGCCCTAATTACAAAACTTTTTTTAAAAATCGGAAAAATATATATTTTTCTAAGACGTTTATTAACTTTAATTTCAATTAATTTTAATTATGTGAGGTGTTCTTTTTTATTTTTTATTATGTTGTTTAGTGTGTTTTTTTCTCATTAATAGCAATGAGAACTCGTAGATACAGAGTTCCCATTGATATTAATGAGAATACTTTACCTGATTGGTTGAGCAGTCACATGTGACTACACCTTCTGCGTTGAAACCTGGAGGACGGGAGCGTGCTCCGCAGCATGGGAAGAGAAGGCCTCCCCACTGGAATCCCAGGCACCTCTGGGACCACCAGGTAAATTCATAACAATTCTCCAGTCGGAGGCGTTCGTTCGAAAGAAGCCTCCGACCAGAATTTCAGAGCCATTGCCTCTCCTCATTTTTCCTTCCAAAAAAATGTCATCTGCCATGTATCTGCCCTTTCACCAGTCTGTGTATGTCTGTTACTATCCTCCTCACTGTTTATTACATTTCCAAGTTTTTGTATCATCTGCAAACTTTGAAATTATGCCCCCATACTCAAATCCAGCTCAGTCATACATATCGAAAAGAACATCCAGTCCATATTGAATATAGCAACCCTATAGAAGAGAAATAGAAATTGATGTAAATGAACTGACAGTGCTTTTTTTAGTCCACTGGACATGGCACAGCAAAATATGTTTTCAGTTAAGGAAATCTGATAAGTGAACAGTGAATGATGTATCGTTTCACAGTCGCTGTGCTTAGGGCTTTTGTGGTTTATCATATTGTACTTGATTATTATGCCAGTTACAAGTTGAACTTTTATTGACCTTATAGGTCATGATTTAGGCCAATGAAAAATAAAGCACAATACCTGTTTTCAATTTCAAAATGTTAGATCGGAAATTGTTACTTTGACTTATTGACTTATTGTGGCTCAGTGGGTAGCACACTTGCCTCTGAGTCAGAAGGTTCATAACTCTAGGCTGACACTCCAGTGCAGAGCTGAGAAAGTGTTGCACTGTCAGAGGCGCTGTCTTTTGGATGAGACATTAAATCGAGGTCACATCTGCTCTCAGGTGGACGTAAAAGATCCCACGGCACTATTTCGAAGAAGAGCAGGGGAGTTATCACGATGTCCTGGCCAATATTTATCCCTCAGCCAACATAACAAAAAACGCCCAGATTATCAGGTCATTATCACATTGCTGTTTGTGGGAGCTTGCTGTGTGTAAATTGGCTGCCGCGTTTCCCACATTACAACAGTGACTACACTCCAAAAATACTTCTTTGCCTTTAAAGCGCTTTGAGACGTCTGGTGGTCGTGAAAGGAGCTATATAAATGCAAGTCTTTCCTTTTGTTGGGATGGATTTTCCTCATTAACCTGGAAGGTTGAGGTTGGTTGGCCACAGCACATAGAGGAAAATCAAGTGGGGAGGATGGCACAACTATAACCTGCCCGATTGTTGGACGGCCTCCATTCCAACTTTGTGATTGTCCATGCCTGATTTTCCTCGGTGTGCTGTGGTCTGGCAGTTCTCCATGGCCCAAGGGTTGTGAGCAACATCTGCCTCATTGTCTTTCAGCGTGAAGGGAGGAAGATTAAAATTTGTCACGGTAATGTCTTTTTTTAATGGAATTGTCCTGCTCATTTCAAATATTATAAATTGGCCGGGAGTACCAAAGCATTACTTTCAGCCCGGAACCAGCTCTGTCATCAAGAGAGGATTCCGCTCCCATCTCACCTTCCTGATGGTTCAGAAATGACTGACAAATAATGTTGGCATGACAGTAGGAGGCATTTAACTCAAAGTTTAGAGTGCCCTTTTACAGCCGCTTCCTCAACTGATGGTCTGCCAAGGCTAAATGGAGGTTAGTGTGGCAAATGAACCATAGGTGTTATGATCTGGAATGCACTGCCTGAAAGAGTGATGGAAGCAGATTCAATAGTTATTTTTAAAAGTGAATTGGATATTGTAATGTATTTGCTTCATGGGTTCTTTGCTTAAGAATTCATAGCAACACATTGCTATGAAGAACTAGTTGGTTTATTTGCAAAGGTTTAACAATCACACTACACATTACCAGTTCATCCACCAGGCTCACAACCACCTGCCTAATCATGGATCCCCTGAACCCAACTGGCTGGGGTTTTATTGAGTCTTGTGAACTTCACGTGACTGGCTAAGCCACTCCCAACTCAACAGCTCTACAAACCCGAGCATACTCACAGATGCATACATTGCAGATGTGGGGCTAGATTTTCCATTATTTTTGCATGCATACTGCCCACTTAATGTCCATTTTAAAGCTGAAATGAGGTGTAACTCCCATATATCGGCCATTTAGCCACAAAATGGAAACTGACACCCATTTCTCGGTCACTTATCGCTGAACGTTACTTTTGGCATGTACGTTACGCCGATAAAAAAATAATACCGCCCACCCACTTTTTTTGGGCGGAAACATCAGAATGGGTGAACCCAACACCCATAATATCGCTCAGCATTACTTTCGGCACGTAATTTACACCGAGATTCAATAATACCGACCGCCCATTTTTTGTTGTTGTAAACATTACATTTGCCGAAACTAACGCCCAGTATATCACCTAGCGTGACTTTCAGCACCTCGCGCACACATCGCCCACAATCTTGCTCACCGAAAAAACTGACCTGAACTAATCACAGCGGTGTGGACGCCATTTTGTAAATCGCAGGTTGCTTCATTGAAAAGGCTGCTTCAACTTCGGGGGAGTTTGGACGTACTCTGGAGTTCTTTTAAGGTGATGTGACCATCTGAACAGACATCTTATCATACTGTGGACGATTGGATTTTACTTTAGGTGTCTTAGTGGGGACATTTATTGCTTGTGAACAATCAGCATTACACTGATAATTATTGGAATGGGGCCAGCCATTTCTCAGCCTGCCTTGATGACAACGCAGATGTTGCAGAGTACAAATGGCACAAGGTCGAATCCACAGCATTATGTGCCCAATCTAAGACATGCCAGACTGATGAGAAGGACCAGACCTTACACCCCCCGCACTTACAGGGAGAAGCGGTCTTATCTCAACTTATCCGAGAGCACCTGCCTTCGGAGACTGCGCTTCCACAAGGAGGTTATCACTGAGGTATGCCAGCTCATCAGGGCAGATCTGCAGCCTGCCAGCACCTTCAGGACTGCACTGTCCGTCGAGGTGAAGGTAACCGTGGCACTGTCGTTCTACGTGTCGGGTTCCTTCCAGGCCTCCGCTGGCGACATTTGCGCTATATCTCAGCATGCCACATAATGCTGCATTAAACAGGTCACTGAAGCCTTTTATCAGCTTCCCTATGACCATGAAGGCTCAGACTGACAGGGCTCTAGGATTCTACCGAATTGCTAGCTTTCCCAAGGTGCACGGAGCAATAGACTGTACGCATGTCACCATGCGGGCACCTTTTCAGGACACACAGGTTTTTCGCAACCGGAAAGAATTTCACTCCCTGAAGGTCCAACTCGTTGTCGACCACAACCAGATAATTATGGCAGTGAATGCCAAATTTCCGGGCAGCATCGAAGAGGCTCACATCCTACATAAGAGCGCTGTATCTGATATGTTTACTAGGCAGCCATAAGGTCAATGCTGGATGCTTGGTGATAAACGATATGGCCTCGCCACCTGGCTGATGATCCCCCTGTGTGACACGCACACCGAAGCCGAGAAGCGATACAAGGACAGCCACAGAGCCACACGCAATGTGGACAAGAAAACCATTGGTGTGCTTAAGCAGCGCTTTAGATGCCTGGAGCACTCAGGAGGGGAGCTATAATACCACCCTGAGCAGGTAGCTCAATTCGAGGTCGTATGCTCCATGCTGCACAACTTGGCTATCAGGGGCGGACAAGAATTGCCAGAAGGGACTGACGGTCCACCTCAGGAGAGAGAGGAAGAGGAGGATGAGGAGATGGACTCTGACCTCGGGCCAGACAATCAGGCTGACTATACAATCATGCCCATGCCTCCCTCCAGACCACAGGAAAGGGCCCGTGGTGGCTACATAGTTGCTAAACTCTTACATCAGCAGCTCATAAATGAGAACGTTGCCTGAAAGAACGTTGCTGTTATTGACAAAGCTGACACACTGCTGTGTGTGCAGCTCAGACATAAATGGTGGCCATCACCTTGGTGACAGTTAAAAGTTTAAGTTGATTCAAGTTAAGTTTAATTATACCCTTTCATGTTAAGGAATCACCAGTGTGTAACGGTGCAGCTATCTGAAACAATACGCAACAAGGTTATGTTAAATAAAAAACATTTAATCCAACCATTTGTGTGAAATCATAAGCATAACAGTCAAAAAACACCCCACCCCCACCCCAACCCACAACACATTTTATAACATTGACACCAATCAAATGGTCAACATTTCCAGCAACAGAGAACACAAATGCAAACCAACAAGGTGGCCCCCTCCCCCCATACCCCAGACCTTACAACAAATTTGATACACCAAGATGAAAATATTACAAAGCCAACACGTACGTACATGCACCTCACTTTCCTTCCCCTCCTTTCTTCTCCCCACCTCTACCCCTTCCCCTCCTGACTCCTTGCCGCCTGGCCGAGGAGCTCCTCAGGCGCTGCATCATTGAGGGGGTTGAAGGCAGAGCCGGTGGTTGCACGGATACGGGAGAGGAGGGTCCCGAAGTGGGAACCTTCTCCGAGCCAGAAGCAAGATGTTCCTCCTGGCTCGCATGTGTCGTTGGCATTGCGGGTGTGGCACCTTGGGGTACAGTGCCGCACTCCGGGACCAGTGGGAGGCCTCTGCCACCAGTGTTCCTGGTCATCGCTTCCAGGATCTCCGCCATCCGTGGAACGTACTCCGCCATGGTGCTGGACGTGCTGGCCAGCTGTCGAGATATGCCCCCCAATGTCTGGAGGATCTGCTGACCTATGTCAACAGTCCCCCTGGACAAGTCTACCATGTCACCGCTCTGATCTGCCGCTCGTGGAGCAGTCCTGCTGCATCAAAGAAACTTCCTCGGGGTTGGCGCCATCCTGGGGTGAGCTGCTTGGGCCTGGTATCTCCAGAGTGGAGGTGTGAATGTCCACAGTAGCACTAGATGGTGTTGGGGTCGAATGCGTTCTGGAGCCTGGCGATGCTGGTTCCTCAAAGTCCGCGCTGTCATCCGTAGAGAACAGACCCAGCGGATTGATGGGCGAGAATCGGAGCTCCTCAGCACCAGATGTAGGATCATCCATGGAGTCCAGCCCCGTGCCCCCACCTTCTGCGCTCGGTGGTCTTGCCTGGGGACACGCTGCTGGCTGAGCTTCAAAACACAAATGAGGTTATTAGAGGAGAAGGGGGTGCTAGGCTCACAAGATGATTACAGCGTTACACACAGCATGTGCACAACAAAAGCACCACCGCTATCACAATCATCACAGACAGCACATTTCAAGACCATCAACACATTCTGCATTGCAATGATTCTCATGAGGCCAGCATTATTTAGAGGACACTTTTAGCAATCATCTATCATATATTATTGTTCAGACATGAGTGGGGGTGGCATCTATTGACTTTACATCACGCAATGGTGTATATTTTACTCACGTGGCATCCCGTCAGGTTCTGCAGCTGCTTGCGTGGCCGACCGGGGGTGGCTCCCCACGAGTGCGAGCACCCGCTCCTCTCTATCGGTGATGTCGATGATGACTGGTGGCCCCCCACCCGTTCGCTTCTACTTGGCCCTATTTCTTGAAACCTTCTTCTGTAAAAGGTAACAACAGGACGACATGGCATGAGATCATTGCGTGTTATCATTGCTAGGTACTGTCACAGAGATTGATACAACACATAAGTGACAGATGTAGTCATGATTATTATGATAATTATCATTCTTTACCTAAAAACGTACACCGTGAACACAGGCTTGGAGTCACTCATGACATTTACAAATCAAATTATATAAATATATAAGTAAATGTAAATAAATGTTATACTTACTCTGGCGGATCCGACAAGATTGTTCCATTGCTTTCGGCATTGGTTGCCCTCACGCACCTCGTTGGTTGCCGACGAGACCACCTCGGCTATCTCGCTCATATCTTCTGGTAGGCCTTTGGGGTGGGCTTCCCACGGCCACCCTGTGTCAATTCACCCCAGCGTGACTCGATCTCCTGCATGAGGGAGGCATTTGCCTTATCCGACAACCTCCTCGCTCTCTTTCGTCCTCCCAATGTGCTCTTCTCCCAGCTCACTGCTCTCACCAGTGTCAGTCTTCACAGCGTGCTGTGTCACCTCCTCCACTCCCTCCATTATAGGCACCAAATTAGAGAAAATATCTGGCTGGTAACAGCTAACTTTTTTCTCACATGTTGTATTAAGGTCGAAATTCTCTGTCCTACCTCCCAAAGCAGCCAAACAAGCATCCACACCACACCCACACACGCCTTCACTCCCTCTCTGCTCCCGCTCTCTCTGTCTCCTCTTATGTGCATGTAATGATGACCCCTGACCTCCTGAAACGTGGGTAATGAGAGTTGACATGCTGTTGCGAAGGACGGTGACACTTTACAGCAGAAGGTCAGAGAGATTTAATGCTAACTCCCATTTCAGATCACTCGCGGTAATGGCCAATTTTATCAAGTGGAAACTGGGGGGTTTGAAAATGGGCGCTAATCCGACGATCTGAAAACCCATATTTACCTCCTATGCCGGAAATAACACCCATTTTTGGGCGATCTGCACAAAAGTGGAAAGTCTAGCCCATAAACTTGAAAAGGAAAAATTTGCAAGGCTATGAGGAAAGAGCGGGTGAGTGGGACTAAGTGGATAACTTTTTCAAAGAGCCAGCACAGGCACGATGGGCTGAATGGTGTACTTCTATTCTTTATGATTTTATGAATTAATGGCTCTCAGTTCTTGAGTCTGCCACAGAGTCTTGTAAAAGCATGTTCAATACAAGGAGAAGCATCATCAAAACTGCCCCTATCACCACCAGCCTAGATAGGACTGCATCCCAGAATAATCCCAGACCTTGTTGTCCCAGTGAAAGACAAACTGCTCATTCAATGCAGCGGTTGTTTTCTTTCAGGTTTTATTTCTGAGTTGCTTTAAAAAAAAACTATCAGTGATCCATGAGAAGTTTCCAATTAATTTTTTCAGCCGGCCCTTGCTGTTTGTGTTGTGTTGTGCACTGATTTGTACCTTGCAATGTAACCACAGGCCTTTCCAATCAGGATCTCCTTGTTTTATCTCTCGTCTTTCAGTGTTTGTGAGAAACCCTTAGGATAACACCGCTGCCTAAGCACTAAAGGTATCATTGGTGGAAAAGATGTTGTAGCATATGCTAGTTGTTTTTTCAGACACAGGAATCATTAGACGGTTTACATTTTACAGTATGCCATGCCATTAACTCAGCATGTATGACCTAAATTTACTCTCTATTGTTAATGCATGTACATGAAAGTTCAATGTTCTTGCTGTAAGGTTGGAGCAGTCGAAGACTCAGCTGAATAACTGAATAAAGCATGTTGAGAATAGTTAGCAAACACTATCATTACTATTAATAACAGGTTAATAGGTTTGTGGCTTCATTGCATTGCCACTCCGAAGCTTTTTATTTTGGTGTCTATATAGGGGTGAAGTTTCTCTTGAACAGTATAAACACCTATGTAATGAGCACTCCCGGTAGTCTGTTCAGTACAAATACAGTCAGAAATCATAGAATCACAGAATGGTTACAGCACAGAAGGAGGCCATTTGGCCTGTTGAGCCCGTGCCGGCTCCCTGCAAGAGCATTTCAGCTAGTCCCACTCCCCCCGCCCTTTCCCCATAGCCCTGCAATTTCTTTTCTTTCAGTGACATCCAATTCCCTTTTGAAAGCCACAATTGAGTCAGCCTCCACCACCCTTTCAGGCAGTGCATTCCAGATCCTGACTACTCGCTGCCTAAAAAGGTTTTTTCTCATGTTGTCTTTGGTTCTTTTGCCAATCACCTTAAATCTGTGCCCTCTGATTCTCGAACCTTCTGCCAATGGGAACAATTTCTCTCTGTCTACTCTGTCTAGACCACTCATGATTTTGAATACCTCTATCAAATCTCCTCTCAACCTTCTTTGCTCTAAGGAGAACAACCCCAGCTTCTCCAGTCTATCCAGGTAACTGAAATCCCTCATCCCGGGAGGGGACAGGGGAGAGGGGTTTACGAATGCGGTTTGTAGTGGAGAAGAGAAGCCAGGGATGTTCCTGGAATAATAAACTGTTTTTGCAGAGGAGAGCAGGACCCGATAGTGCATTATGTTGTCCAGCCTGGCGATGAACGGCTAAACTATTTGTGCACCATAAACATTCAAGTCTGATCCCTTGGAGTTAAGGGAGTGAAGATGAGGACCATATCAGGATGAATGATCAGGATGAAAGAGAGTAATGGTTTTAATAGGGAACAGGGCATCAACGGTGGAGGTGAGGGTGTGATTTAGCAGACTGTAAGCAGCAGAAATGTCGTGGCAAATGGAGGACTGAAGACAGTTGGTAATTAGAAAGTGGGTTGTAAGTGACTTAGTGGAGAGTATTTTCCAGGGGTATACACAAGCAAGTAGGGCTGGGAGGGGGAAAGGGAGAGTGAGTGGAGATGGCCTTGCCTGTGATTGACACAATGGGAGTAGTGAGGCTATATGAGATGGCAAGGTCAAGGCAGTGGCCATGAATAAGAGTTGGGGAGTTCATATGGAGGGAGAGATTAAGGGAGGATAGGAGGGTAGTGAACTCAGAGGAGAGAGGGCATGATGAATTGAGATGGAGGTTGATATCACCGTGGATGAGAAGTTGCTCGGTGCAGAGACTGAGGGAAGGTATCTCGGTGCTAAAACTTGGGTGGGCAGTGGAGAATGAGGCTGTTAAAGGAGGGGTGAACAGGGTGGGAACAAGGTGAGATGCTCAAAGGAGGAGAAGATGCCAGAAGAGTAGGGGAACAGACCCAGGTGTGATTTGGTGATAAGTTCAGCCCCTCAAGCATGTTCCACCATTCAGTTAGGGCATGGCTGATCTGTGTCTTAACTCCATCTACCCTCCTTGGTTCCATATCCCTTAATACCCTTGCCTAACAAAATTCGATCAATCTCCGTTTTGAAATTTTCAATTGATCCCCAGCCTCAACAGCTTTTTGGGGGAGAGAGTTCCAGATTTGCACTACCCTCTGTGTGAAGAAGTGTTCCCTGATATCACCCCTGAACTGCTCAGCTCTAGTTTCTCTTTATCAACCGTATCATCTTAAACACCTCAATTAGATCACCCCTTAATCTCCTATTCTCAAGGGAATACAAGCCTAGTGTTTGCAATCTATCCTCATAATATAACCCGTTTAGCCCCGGTATCATTCTGGTGACTGTGCTGCACCCACTCCAAGGCCAATATATCCTTACCAAGGTGCAGTGTCCTGAACTGAACTCAGTATTCTTAATGGGGTATAACCAGAGCTGTATATAACTGTAACATAACTTTGTGTCTTCACTTCAAATTTGCAACATTTGCAAGTTTCTTTCTTTTTATGTCATGTCTAATCAGTTAAATGCTTTTTCTCCATTTGCTTTTTCCAACTGTTTAACTGTCATAATTGCCCCACATCTGTCTTTTGCTGTAATTTACCAGGTTGTTACATGGAAAAAGAGCAATTATAAAGTTCTCTCATGCATGCAGCACATTGTTTTCTTTCTTGATGACAAGATCGTGCAGTTGCTTCCAGGCTGTTAATGGGAAAACGCGATCAACAACCCAATCGTACAGTTGTTAAATTAGCACGAGCAAAGGCAAAAACAAAGCTAATCTATGTCTAGTTAGTAACTATTTAGCTTCAGCTGTCCAGTCTGGGTTATCGGGTCGATGCAATCCAGAGGAATAGATTTATAAACCTACTTCTATACTGCAATATATTCTTTACGACATCACACATTACACAAGATTGCTCTACCGGAACTTTCATGATCCTTTATTGGGCCCAAGTTTCCACATGATTTGCGCCTGATTTTTAGGAGCAATTGGTGGAGAACGGACTATCTTAGAAATCGCAATTCTCCACATTTTTTTTTCTGCAGTGCTAGTCAGGTAGAACAGTTCTACTTTGGAACAGAATTTTTTCTTCAAAAGGGGGCGTGTCCGGCCACTGACGCCTGATTTGAAAGTTTCCACAGTGAAAACGTACCCCAACCTAACTTAGAATGGAGCAAGTGAAGATTTTTGTAGAACTGAAAAACCTGTTCTACACATTAAAAAATCAGGCGCAGGTTACAAATTAGGCGTCCAGAACGAGGTGGGGGGGGGGGGGGGGGGAAGGGACGTCATTAAATTCTACAATAAATCTTTATTTATACTTCTACAAATATTATACAAATAAATCCAACCTGAATAAACATTTATAAGCAAAGAAAAGATTAAATAAACCATCTTCCTACCTGTGTGAAAGTGCTTCAGGCACGGAGAATTCTGCAGTCAGCCTGAGGCGCCCGTTCTTCCCGCGGTGGGGGGGGGGGGGG